>NC_077241.1:79761980-80090313 GCF_947179165.1 Solanum dulcamara
TTTTATTTCATATATATTAAATTTTAAATATTCTTAGCATAATCATGATTTCGCCACTACCCTACATGACCACTTGACCAAGAAAAAAATGCTCATGTATCCATCTCGCACTCATGGCAGAGGTAAGGGGCGCAAAGGGTTTCATATGAATCACTTTTATCAAAAATTACATTGTATATAAAAAATCAAAATTAAATGTCATTATATAAAGTATGTAAATGTTAAATCCCTTGACTTCTTTGTGTGTTAATTTTTTATATTTTGAATACTCTTAATGAAAATCATAGTTACTAGCACTACATCATTATTTATGTGCACCTAAGGATCAAAAGTATGATATTATAGTTTTTAAATAATACTAGTAGTACTTTCTCTGTTATGTAATAGTAACGCAATTAGAGTTTATAGGCAGATATGAATTGAAAATTCTTAATGATGGAACATGATTGCAACTCAGGTAAATCATTGCGCTAACAGTATCGTGAAAGCGAAGCATCCTATGGTTCTTGGGATATGCAGTCTTTTTTACTCTGATTTCAAATTAAGAAACATCACAACTTGCTACAACCAAATTCCATGTCACAAGCTATATTGAAATGATTTCAATTATAACATGTTGAAGAAAATATAAAATCGAAGAGATTGATGTAGATAGAGGAAGGGGAGGGGGACTAACTGAGGGAGTTGGGCACCTCTATTAAATAGTAGAGGTACATGTGAGGTTGAACATCTTTCCTCCACTTTTTGCAATTTCAGTAGCTGGAAGGACAAGAAGATAGAACAGCATGGCCCTACTCCTATTTTTTTCTTAAAAGCAAAAGCAAGAAAGTTAGCCCAAAAGATTAGAAAAGCAAGCACTGCAGCAAAGGTGTTTATTATAAAAGCAAGAAACTCCCCACCTTGTCATAAAGGGTCTTGAAAAAAAAAAAACATTCCCAATTGGAACAAGAGGATGATGATGATCAGAAGCCAAGAAAATCTCAGAAATAAGTCTTGTATAGGTATCTCAGATGATCACATTATCCCTACTTCTTTATGTCCAACCTGGAAATTGTACGAGAACCCTTTCTATAATTCACAAAATCAACAACACAACCCTCTTCAAGACCGAATTCATCACAACAATAAGCAAATTCATCGACTCAATCTTCCGATATCTGCTAGGAAAATTGCAGCATCCTTTTGGGATCTCACCTTTATCAGGCCCTTTATGGACTCTGAGCTCGAAATGGCTCGAGCCCAAGTTGCTGAATTGAAGGCCAAGGTAGAATACGAGCGCAAGGCACGTAAGAAGTTGGAGTCGATGAACAAGAAGATTTCTAGAGAGCTCTCTGAAGAGAAAAAAGGAAGAGAAGCTTTGGAGCGAGTTTGTGAAGAACTTGCCAATCATATATCGTCGGATAAAGCTGAGATCAACCGGTTGAGGAAAGAAATGGAAGATGAGAGGAAAATGCTAAGGGTGGCTGAGGTTATGAGGGAGGAAAGAGTTCATATGAAGCTCACAGAGGCTAAATATTTATTGGAAGACAAATTGTTGGAATTGGAAGCAACCAAGAAAATGTTACAAACAGAGCAATCCAATGAAGCCAAGATTCAAGAAAACATCAACATTTCATCAGCTGCATGTGATCAAGAAACAGAGACAAGGTGTGAAATAGCTGATCACAAGTCCATTAATGAGGGAAACGGTGCTTCTTTTCAGTACCAAGTGACGATTCATCGAAGAAACCATTCACAAGAGCCTGAAAATCCACACATCAAACGAGGGATCAAAGGATTTGTCGAATTCCCAAAGGTTGTCAGAGCAATTAGTTCCAAAAGCAGACATTGGGGTACAAAGTTGGAGTGCCAAAAGGCTCAACTTAGGATATTACTGAAACAAAAGTGTCCTATCCGATCCAATGCTCTTCTAACAACCTGATAACCATAAAGTTTATAACTATGGAGTGTTATTCTGTATGGTTCATCCAAAGTATTACTGAAACTGAAGAGTCCTATCCAATCGAACGGTCTCGTACGTTAATATCATAAAGTCTGTAACTTTGGAGTGCCCATTTTTTTTCTTTCTTTAAGCCTTGATTGAATTTTCTGTTAGGCGTAGAGAATCTATTTTGAGTTCATGATACTATTGAGTTTTTGTGAATTGTGATGTTGTAAATGTATAATTCTCTTGATTATAATCTAGTTCACTTGAAAGGGGTTGCTTTTTTAATTCATTTGGAAGTTGTATGATTATGGTTACACAGAAAAGATTGATGAAAATCCGAGTTTGTATCATACTACCATTACACAGAAAGGACAAATTCATGAGATGTATTTGATCAAAACAAACAATATGTGTTATGGACTTGAGGTAATATTATTTTGTATAGGAGGAAAATTGGGACATTCCAGATAAGCCATTGTTAGTTTCATCATTAAACAAACAATTGGTACACCAAAGCAAGAAGCTTTTTGAAGTAGCATCATTACCAACACTAATGTTTTAGTTCTGTAATGAAGAAATACTTAGCCGTTATTAAGGTGGTAAAACTGGAGTTGAAGTCACGTCGATATATTAATTGTCAATAGTTGCATAGTTTACAACATGGTGAAGGGAAACTTTTTGTGATTGCTTTTTGTTGTAAAGCAAAATGTCTGATGAGCTTCTCAATCTTATTCCACGATATTTTTCAGAAATGACAAGTGTACAAATATGAACTCAAACTAAGTTGATCATTACTGGGCCGTCTCTCCTAAACTTATGTGTTTGGGCCTTTTATATTTTGGGCTCATATTCTGTCTAACCACCCCCACCACTCGTAGAAGTCTATGAGAAACATCAAATAAACTGTTATGACGGAAGGACGCAAATCTGAAAATAAAGAAAAATAAATAACCCTTCAAATCAAAGGTAACAACCATGGAATCTTTGAGATCCGAAATCCTCCACTATAACAATAAGAGAGTTACAAATATTCTCCTAAATGGCTACACAACAATTGTCAAGGAAGGAGAAGCAATAGTTACACCAACAAAAGTAATAGAAAGAAAATCCACCCAAAAGAGTGTTACTGTTCGGGACCTAAAACAGAATGTTTATGAACTCCAAATCCAATCTTCACAGTTCAACTCAAACATTAAGATGTTAGGAATACTCGGCAAAAATTTCAGACCGATCCAACGGTTAATGAATTGGCAAACTCAATTTGAATGTTGCTAGTCGGAAAGGCAAAACTGCTGCGAAAAACACATTTTTCTTTTCTCTTCTCTCTTGTTGAAAGCTCTCTCAAAAACCTCTCTTATGTGCCTAATGTTTCTCAAAGACACTATCAATGAGTAATTGCATAATTATCTCAAATCATCCTATTTATAGAGTGATATTTTTTTCTAAAGCTAAAACCAACTCCAAATAAAATTATAATTCCAATCATTTTCTAAATGGAATTGAAAACCAAATTAGAAGAATTATTTCAATCCCTTTACAAATAAATTAGGCCATGAGCCAAAGAAATATGGCAATAGCCCAACATAAAGACCCTCTCATAATATTTGCAAGTTGGGCGATGCTGCTAATAAACTGCAGAGAAATTAGAACACAAAATGTAAATTGGATTATCACTAATATAATGACAATCAACTTCAATTTTTAATATTCCTAACATGTTTCATTTTTTGTGAAAAAATAGACTTTTTGCAATGTGTAAAATTGCTTAGGGGTGATGTGCATTGTTTGAACTAAATTGTAAATCAAATCGAATCAAATTCTTTTTGTTATTTCCTTTGGTTTTTTGTTTAGTTTTGGATTTAAAAATTTAGAAATTTTTAATTTTTTGATTTTATTTGATATTTAAAAATAAAAAAACTGAATTATTTAATATCACATTACTATCTTATAAGAGGGAGTTTCAGGCCTAAGCAGGCAACAGGTTAACATGCCTACTTTGGCCATTTAAGGAAATTTTGGTCATTTTATTTATTATATGCATTTTGTGATTGTTCTCTAGGCTTAAATACATTGTACCAATGTTTTGTGTTGACTATTATATATTTGTGCACTAAAAACAGCTAAGCATGAAAAATGACAAAATGAAAACAAGTTCATCCAAGCAAACTCAATTATTTATTAAAATTTATTTTAAGTACAAAATGACTTTAAGTTGGTCAACCAAACATTCAAAAAAGTTTAAAATAACTTACAAGTCAATCCAAACTGGCTCTTAGAAACAAGGTGACAAACCAAATGAATTGTGCACATGAGTTGACAAATTATACCTTGTTCAAAAGAAAACACTGTCACATTGTAGAATAATCGAGCGTTTGAGATAGCCAAAAATAAAAATATGAAACTAAACTCTAAATTAAGGACTTTATATACCAAATGGTATAAATATAATTATTTAATTTATTATCGGGTTATCGGTTAAGTTGTTAAGAGAAAAACCTCAAACTATTAAGAATCGATAATCCAATAATAAAAAAACTAAAATTATTATCAAAACAACTAAATCAATAACTTATTATCGACAGATTAATAACTTTTTTTTATTTAAATAATTAGTTTCGATTCAATTGAATGGTCAACAACATCTACGTATGTTTCTAATTGACAATGTAAGTCGTGCCGAAATCACATAATTACCATTTTTCTTTTACAAGTGCAACACCACTACCCATCCATGCGTACTTGTTTCTTTCTGTTTGGCTTTTACCTAAGTTTAAATTTTTGGATCCACTTAAATATTTCTTTTTATTACATAAGGATTGTACATTTACCAATAATGGCATGCGATTTCGAATGCTATAATACAGATTCAATCATTCCACGCCCTGAGAAAGGTTTAATTAGAGGCAACATGCATATCTGAGAAAACTAGTACAAGTTTTCTTAAAATGAGATGAAAATGCAATAACTCAAAAAAGACGGGGCTTAAAATGCAATAACACAAACTGTTGACGTGGACATATGTTGGTCCCCACCTCATCTATGGACCTCAAAAATTACGTTTCCCAATACGAAATAATAGGAAAAAGCATGCTATTGTAAATAATATTGGACGTATATATTTGTTGTCACCGTCGCCTCAATGAATCAAACCACGCCGACGTCCACTTTCTTTCTCTCTCTCCAACTACTCTCTTTATTTTTTACTCTTCTTCCGCGTTGACTCTTTTACTATTACTTTACACTAATTTCCTTCCTCTTTCCTCTCTAGACTCTAGTCTACTCTTTTCTTCTTCTTTTTTTTTTTTTAACCCTCTTTGACTTTAAAAAGAAGGTATCAGAGAAAAAAAAGTTATGGGTGTGAAATATTTTCAATTTAGAAATAAGTAGTAAAAAGGGACAAATATTTTACGACAGATGGAATGTCTTTAATTCTCTACTTTAAAACTGTACAAGGTTTAAATTCTCTATTATAAATTGCCTCGTAAACACAAATTGTAGTGCGAGATAGCAATAACTACGTAGATCATTTCCTTTTTAGCCTCTTCCAAATTGATAATCCGCTTCATGTGATATTCTATTGCAACTAAAATTCTTAGTTATGGAATTAGACACCTCCACTCTACCCAAGCGTACGTCTAACCCGCTTTCAATCTGCTCACTCGCATACCAATAAAAGAATACTCTCAACTTAAATTACTTACAGTATTAAATAATGTAATAATCGAAGAACAATATCGATGAATAGTAAAAACATGCAACTATGGAAAATGTTATTATTATTCCTTCCGTTTTTATTTGTATATCGTTATTATTAAAAATAAGTATTTTTTTAATTACTTATTATTTTACAAAATCAATATATAAATAACACTATTATTTCTATTTTACCCTCGAGGGTTATTAGCTTTGAAAGTATAAATTAACCAACATAGGAAAACAAAATGTTTAATTCATGTTTTCATTGGTCAATTTTATTAATTATAATAAATTAATTTATGTTAAAACTAACTTCAAGAGAACATTAAATATAAGTATAATGATAAACTTATCTAATTTTTTAAAAGACGTAAAATTTAAAATGACGACATACAAATAAAATCGGTGAAAGTATTATTTTTATGTGTTGGGAAAAAGTTATAATGTACCAAATTACCACCAATTTTATCTTGTTCTAGAAACAAAGAATTTTTAACTATCTACTACTAACATTTTATCTTAACTCACAATCCTCCAAGTCTTCCTTCCAAAATTTAATTATTAATAAGCTAAAAATCCATATCATATCTTATTTAATTACCTTGCTGAAATTAAATATTAGTATGTCGATATATGTGAAATTTTAACGTCATTTGGGCACGAGGGGACCAGATATTGTGGCCATACTATCGCAAGCTTAAGTTGTGGGTGTGTCCCGTTATATCACAACGGGGTTAGAATGTTGCAAGTATAGGAAGCAAATATCTGTAAATCTCTTTCACTGTGTAATGGCGGCAACTTAAGCCAATATAACAAATCTTGAACCGCCTCTGGACTTGTATATCTCTATTTGTGTCTCTTTTTGTATGTAAATATACAAGAAACAGAAAAGTTTTTCAGCTTTGGCACTACCTAGCTAGCTTTATAAGCCCTGGCCGGGGTTTTAGCTTTACATATTTTGGAGTTTACTATAGTGATTAGAGAGCACTTTTTTTGTTGTTGTTTGGGTTTTGTGAGAAAATATGGGGAACCGCGAAAACACTGAGCTTCTGGATTTGAAGATGAAAACTACTGAATCTTCGTACCCTTATAAACGGACCCTGTTCATGCCCCCTTCTTCTCATCCCCACTTTTTTACTCCTTCTGGGAAAGAGACTAGTGATGATGGAGTCGGCGGCGGCGAAAGTGGGCCCGGAAATTTTGTGGGGAGCGATATCTACGATGTTGTTGTGAACTCAGCCGCTGCACATCCATCAAGACCTTTGCAACAACCTTTCAACACTGGTGCTAGTACGGTTTTCAAAACCCTCTGTTCAACAACTTTCACTTTATTCCTCTGTTTTTCTTTTCTTTTTGGGATGAGTTGCTGAAGATGTGAAGTTTTGGGTTGTATTTCTTTCTTTTTTTGCAGGAGGAAGCATGGGCCTAAAAGCTCCTTTTACAGCCTCGCAGCTGCAGGAGTTTCAAAGACAGTCCATAATATGCAAGTACATAATGGCCTCTATGCCTGTTCCTCCCCAGCTACTCCTTCCCTTGCCTACTCACCCATCTCCAGCTCACCATCCTCAATCTAACAGTAAATATTCAATTCTGAGCTTGTTTTAAGTCATTTTTTATCTACACTCGTTTAGGAGAAATTCTTTTTTGTTTATTATGTGTGTAGCATCGGGTTTGGATTTGAAGTTCTCAAGTGGGTCGGATCCAGAGCCATGGAGGTGTAAGAGAACAGACGGGAAGAAATGGAGATGCTCCAGAGATGTAGCTCCGGATCAGAAATATTGTGAACGACATGCCCACAAAAGCAAACCCCGTTCAAGAAAGCCTGTGGAAATTCACACTGCTAACAACAATAATTCCATTCGACACCCTACTAATCCCAAATCTAACAACCACCACACTTTTCAGTTTCCGACGGTGCAGCTCTCTGCTCCGTCCGGTGACCAAACCAGGTGAGTAGTTTCAAATTCTCTATTTCAATTTTCCATGTAAACATTGTTAGATTTCCTATTTGGGTATTTTTTTATTAACTCCTTTTTGTTCATATCTTGAGGAATTATGTGTGTGGGTCTACTAGTCTTTTCTGGCCTTTTTGTACCTATGCAAATAAATGTAGAATTGATTGGTTTTCTCTGCTTTTATGAAAGGTGTATTGAGTGGTTAGGGAGAGGAGACAGAAGTGGTACCATCCCTGTCGTTAATACTTGTAACCAGCAAAATTTGCAGCAACTCATGCAGTCATCTTCTGGAATGGGATTCAATACTGACCAAAACAGAAGAAATTCACCTGCATTTCAAGTTCAAGACGAGCCAAAAGTATATCCAATGATGAACTTTAATCAGTATATGTCTAATAGCAGCAATGGCGAGGCATTGGGAAGTCAATTAAAGAATGCAGAGTGTAACGACTCGGTAAGGGACCTCATGGATGGTTGGTCAAAAGACGGGCTTAGTGATGGTATTAGCAACAATGGCTCTTTTACTTCGCTAACACTTTCGATGTCTGGTTGGAATCGTGGAATGGATGATGATAACGAACACGGGCAAGTGAGCATTGGGATGATGGATTCTGAGAGAAGTGGTGATGAGATTTTGAGGTCCCAGTGGCTTAACCCTGGTTCATGGATGAGTTCAACAGCACCTGGAGGACCTTTGGGTGAAGCATTGTGTCTTGGAAATGCCTCTAGTTTACCTTCACCTCATGGCTATAGCAATAGCACTGCTACCAGCAGCTGCAGCTTTGGTTCCTGCGAGAATGGTAGCCACGGACTCGACTTCATCGGGTGATCATGCAATCTTGGCATCTTGTAAAATGGTGAAAACATGCGACGTCCATCTTGATTAATTCTTTGAGTAAAAGAATTTGGGAAAATCGACAGTTCTGGCTTTTTGTTCAATTTCAGTTTTAAGTTTCACTCACTCGGTATGCATTGCTGTTAGTTAGCTACTATTGCTGCTTCTCCATATATATACAATCTCAGTGATTATCCGAGCGGTTTTGTCCAATATTCTTGAACCCAATCTACTCTCTAAAAAAATTCGGTATGATTACGTATCTATTGAAGATGCGTTATTGTACATTCTAATGAGTTGTTATGGTGCTTTTAGCAGGAAATTGAATGCATTTATTTGCATTATTTATAGTTTACAGTTAAGAACTTGAGGCGTAATTAAGTTCTTATAATATGATGATGATTTAAAACGTAGCTTTGGGCTTCCATAATAGCCTGTATGGACCTAATATCTTAGTCATTTTTTTGGACAAATTGTTTTGACAAACATTTCATCATACACCTTGAGATATAATGACCTATAACATTTTTTTCCAATTTATTTATAGGTAGAGTGGGAATTACAGCAAGAGAATAGAACATGACTCACAAAAAGTTTACTTAATTCGTAAAAGAAGAGTTTGAATTACAACTTCTGTTATGGAGAATTTTAAATTAGCACAACTTACATCTTAAGAGTGTTCCTATAAATAGCTTCTTGGCCTGATTAGTAGCTTTGATAAATAGATGTATTTTGATTGCATTTCCAACAACGATGCCAACTTGGACAAATCTTTTTGTTATTAAATGATACCAGCTAGCTTCTACCCACCAATAGAGGGTGGCTACCCGCAATTTTCTCAAGTACTTATCAAATATTGCGTAGGCCTCTACTTCTTTACTCATCACAAAACAATTTCAAACTCTTAGATTGAACTTTGATAATTCATTCATTTCATTTAGCTCATGATATATTCATTTTTGTTTCAGACATTTCATTTCTGTCCTTCCAATTTTCAGAAAGAAAAATCCATCCATAAATGACCAACTCCATGGCCATTATGTAGATGATAGGGTACCTCATCTATTATATCCATGGTACCTTAATTTCATATATTCCTTTTTCGGCCCCAAATTAAGTAGAACTATAAGATAATTTACAATACAATAACTAAAACACTATGAACAAAAAGATTATTACATATGTTGGTTGCGTAGTACTAATGCCAAGGAATTTCTATTGACTAAGATTGACAAAAGCTTTTGAAGAAGAGAAAGGAGGAGGAAGACAAGACTCTTATCTAAGACATAATACATAAACATGTCTTTTAATTTGGCCTCATCTGGCATTTATACCCTTCAATTATGGGTGTGTACAAGTAGACACTTAAATCCGTATAGAATTGAATAAGTAAACACACATGTCTTGCTTGGAGTCGTAGGTGGAAATTGGCGTGAATCATGCCACACATAGAACACATATGCCTACTTATTCAACTTTATACAAGTTTAATTGTCTACTTGTGTATACCGAATGTTGGAGCGCGTAGATGCCAAATGATGCCAAGTTGAAGGGCATATATATATGTATTATGCCTTTTATCTAAAATTTGCCTATTTTTTTTTTACAGGTTAGTTGATTTTCTTTTATAAAAAAACTGAATATAACTTAAATAGTAACGTAATAACTATCTACCGGGTTTTAAAGCCCAAAGGGGATTACTGGGCCTTAACCTTCAATAGGTGATGGGAGGCCTATTGAGTTGTGAATGCAGCCCAGTGTTAGTTTTTTTTTTTCTAAATTGTATTGAGGATAAATTGAGCATCACAAATAACTGAAACGATTTTGGGCAAATATAATTGTGATGAAGAGGATTCCTCCGGCAGTTGGGGCACATGGGAGTCCCTCTGATTTATATTTGGTAGGTACAATTAGTGCAGGTTGAAAAGGGTCCATCATTTAATTTTCACACTAAATGTTGCTGAGGTAATTGCAGGAAGAGTATCTCAGTAAATATGTCAACATCCACAATATGTGAACATTAATTGTCCCTTTCGTAGTTCAATTATGTCTCTAGTAAGACAGATTTTACTGTTCCCTCAACCCTCTTCGCATTAAACATGAAATTATTGTTTCTTCCTACTATCATTTTCTTGAGTTTTGTTTTACTGGCCAGTTAGCCTCGTAACAATATTCTACTTCTATACTTCAGTGATGACATATCTTAAGATTTAGAGCCATTACTCTATATTTCATGATTTGTGTTGAAAAGTGGCCAACACACCAAAAAGATTCATTATCTATTATTATATCATATATGTATACATAAAAGAAAATATTGACCTTATATATATACAATGCCCCTTAGTTCTGGCCTGGGGGCAAGCACCTGATGCTGAAGGCGAGATCCCAGTTAACTGAAGTATTATGGTTCTGCTTGTAAATTCAACATAAATCAGTGCCAATAGCCTATACAGTATAGGCTATACTATAGGCCAGTCAGAATGTTATGGATTTTCTTAGAACGCTAGTGTAAGTAAAAGTACAAATCTGAGAGCATCTGATATATATTTTAGAAAATTAATCTTTTGGTATATGAGGAAATGAGCTCAATAAAGCAAAACTATTATATTTGACACTTATTAGTTTGAATTTGAAATGTGATAGAGTAGTTTGATTGATATAATTAATTGCTTGTGCATAATGAGCTGAAGGGAAATAAACCATTAGAGAAAATTCAAAATTCTACCTCTATTATAAGCTAGAAAATGAACAAAGAAATACAGATCTGACACATTTTCTTGCTTCGTTTATGACTAACATTCACCTAACACCCTGATTTTCCCGTCTAGAATTATAGAAAGATAGGACACACAAGATGGCTTTGTGCCTGTAATCTTTATTCACTTAGATACTATTTCTGGATTTCTCATCTTAACCATCTCCTTAAATCAGTGGTTGAACAAGGAGAAATTTCTCCACCGAGGCTGTCGGTGTAACACGAGTAGTTTGATTGTTGTTCTATCCCAACATAGGCAGCTTGAAGACTTTTGAAGCTAGGACTTCTTAAGTTTTGACTGTAGCCATAGGCAGCGTTTAGCGAGTATGGCTCAGGAATAGGGTAAGAGAGGCGTTTTTTGACTGATCCAACTCTTTCTCTTTCTGGTGTGGAAGGCCTTTGTTTTGGTGTGCTTTGTGAACGACTGCGAGCTTTTGCAGACTCAGTGGCAGCCATATAGTTAGGAACTGATGCAGCAGCTGTATCATTTCCTGAAGTGCTATACCGGGACATTATACTGTTTGAACGGCTGGTAGAGCGTAGGCATGGAGTGTTTGCAGTTGATTGGCTTTTACGTGGGCTTGTTGAGCGCATTTGGAGAGGTTTTGGTTGACAAGGGGGTGGGGTGGCTGGTGGTTGAATTGCGGAGTAATTGTAATGTGATGATCTCTGGTGATGGGGAGAATTAGCAGTATAATGAAGACTACTAGCCTGTCTGTGAAGTGGACTCGAGTGTTGTGATCTTCGAGCATTTGGAACCATGTTAGAATACGGCTTAGCCGTGTCCATCTCAACAGTCTTTATAGAGTCTCTTCTGTCAAATGAACCTCTGCTGCTGGTGTTCCATTGCTTAGATGACATCCACTCGTCTAGCCAATTTGCTGTCTCTTCTAGTTCCCTATCACTTCTTTCTTCACTACCAACATCCATCTCATCCAATACCTTAATTTTGGAATGTGTAAAACACAGTAATTCAGGGCTTATTTCTTGGAAGGATGTGAATAGTTTAACGCGAGAATTAATTAAAGGGATACAGAAATTAAAGTTGAACCTGTTGAGTAAAAGCATGAGAAAGGGATTTTTCCCGTTTAAAGGAGGCTTCTTTTCTGGCTTGTAACATTGATTCCAGCTCTAGAAGTGATCTCGGACACTCCCTCCAATCATCAGCAATTGAGCTTCCATCTCTAGACTGCACGGAGTACAAATTTTTACCAGTGTTAGAGTTTAGGAGCTTCTACTGAGTACTGTTTATCACACATTAACTAAGGCGTGGAAAGTAGAACTCACTCTGGACTTCCTGTCTCGGATGTCATGAAGATATTTAGAGTCCCATAAATTGATTGTTTCAGCAAACATGGATCTACGGCCTCCATCATGTGAAAGGCGAGCACGTTGTTCGCGAACCCGAGCCTGCACCCTAAGCAGAGCTTGCATACATTTCAGTGTCATCTTAGCTTGCTTCCGGACGTTTTGACCCCTTATTAATGCCTGAAGCTTCACTATCCCCTTCAATGCAATTAGTGCCCTCCTTGCCTGCAATAACAATAAATTAACTGATTCACATGACAGGTATCTGTAAATATTTAACATTCCAATGCATGACTTCTTCTTTCTAAATTGCTATTACTAATTAGTTTTCTTACTTGTCCCAAAACATTGTCCATTTTATAGAATTGAAACTTCTGAATACAGTTTAGAAGTTAAATATCACAAAAACTCTTATTGCTCGGACTCTTCAAAAATGTCACTAGGTGTGTGTAAGGATCCTCCAAAAGTAGTGCATTTTGGAGAATCCGACAAGGGTGAATAATCCGAGAAATATATATGGCCGAAAATAGCTATCTCTTGTTTTATTTTCCTTAGCACAAGTCAAAGTCTAGAAGTCATTTCCTTTTGTTTGTTTAAGAACATTGGAATGGTTGGCTTACCAGATAGCTTCTGAATGCTGTTTGGATGAGTACAGCAGCATTGTATTGCCTGTTTGAAGGCGGATTATTGGAAGATCGTGTCAACCTTATGATCTCAACTGCTGCTTTAGCTGTGGGTACATCTACTGCTGTTGCTGTTGCTGTTGCAATTGCATGCTTTGGATCAGCAATTACCTTCCCTTCACTTTGTTGACCATTTTGTGACTGCTTTCTGAATAACCACCTTCTCTTCTCTCTTTTCTGTACAAGTTACACCAATTAAAGAATTTATATAGAATTCGTTGAAATCCCGCAAGAAAGCAAGTCATACTCAAGACCAGTGGCAGAGACAGATTTTCACTGGTCCGTCATCTACTATATATATATATATATATATGTATGAGTGAAAAAAAATTGATTTTGTATATACAATGCGATTTTGTTAAGTCTAGCTCCGCTCCTGCTCAGGACAAGTAATGCACTATATATAGGATTAATTACATGAAGTGTATATATATATGGGAAGCATTACCTTTTCTTCATCTTCCTCTAGTTCATGCTCTAATTTTGCCTTTTTGTCGCAGCTGTTATCTTTAGTTGGTGACCTGAAAGCCCTCTTAACAGCACTCAACCATGAACTACCTCCCTTTTTCTTTCCCATTGAGAGGTAAATTAACAAAAATTGCTTTGGTTAAATCAACATGGATAGACAAGTAAAGAAGAAAGGGAGAAGAGAGTGGTGTGGTTTATTAAATTTGCTAAAGCCTTTAGCTCCTGAAACAATAAATAAAGGGGCCGGGGAGAGAGAGAGAGAGAAAGAGATAATAAAACAAGAAATGACTGATGTCTGAAGTGTGGAAGAAATATAATGCAAGAGTGTTTATCCGTGCAGCATCTATTCAAATATCAATATGTGAGTCTTGTAAGTGTAGGTGTTTTGTATTTGCATTGGCATTGGCATTGCTTAATGAAAACACTAATGGTGGGGCTAAGTGTCAGCCGCGCCAGTAGAGAGCTTTTTCACCAATCAACTAACGAGAAGACATTAAAATGAGTGAAGCTGCCTTAAAATAAGCTTCTTTTTTTTTTTTACCAAGTAATTGCTGGCTGCAACATAAGAATCCAAAGTTATTAAATTATTAGTGATAGAATGTGCCTTTTCTTCTAAATTTTTGCTACCGAGCGACTGACCATCCCTCATGGCTTCACGTGTTATCTGCATCTCAGAGTTAAATTTTTATCTACAATCATTCATGCACAGAGTACAATTTATAAGAGCTTTGCTTGTGTTGTTCAGCTGGTTCATTAAACATAAAGTAGTACTCTTTATGGTGGCTGTATACTCACATTCGATGTTTATACCAAATTAATATTGTGTACTTATTAGTCATGATTAAATATTAAAAGCTAGATATATTTATATATTATGCATTTATTAGTTTGACAAAACGAGACACTTGTATTTTGTCCGAAATAAAGAAAGTAGAAGAACAAATTGACAAAGGCGTCTGCATGTGGTTATGGTAAGTGTGTAAGAGAGAGAGAGAGAGTCAATTATTTTTTCCCTCGAAGACTGCCAATGTAACCACAAGCCAAAGGAAAAGGAATCCATTTTTTTTGGGTAGAAGGGATTTATGATAGTGCCTTCTTTAATCACGTGGACCAGTCAAACTTGTTCTATTCTCTGATCTTCTTTCCCCCTCTGTTTGATTCCATTGCCATCCATTGCTTTAAAAATTGAAAAGATGATTTTACTCCCCTTTTTAAATGATAAAAACTATGTGTTCTTTCATGTTCTTCGCTAGTTTTCATCCTACTTACAATTTTTAAAATGAACTTTTTTTTTGTTGACAACGAATCCACGTTGGTTATTGTTCGGATGAACCTAAGATAAATCTCACTTCAGTATAATAATCTGCAAACCACTACCGCACTAGGCAAGCACTGTTCAATTAGCTCGACTTAGAAAACATGCAAGAAGTTTCAAACCTAAAATCCTCATACGTGAGATCACCAGCTCAACTAACTCAATTATCAAAAAAAGAAATGTTTTATATAACATTCCCTCAGCTTTACTTTATGGGAAGATATTTGTGTATATGCATAGGCTTTTTTTCCCATCTTTTGAGTTCTAACTACATGCGTTGGTATTCGTGCACTCGACCACAAGTGAATGCATAGTGGTGGTACTAATTAAGGCCTGTGATTCCTCTTCCACTTGAGCTAGTGGCAACAGTATTAGCTAGCGAAACCTGGAAGTGGAATTAGGCACATAAACTTAGCACTCATGGGAATTAACGATATTATTATTTGTGTAGAAGAGATATTTTGGGGTTTGGTAAGAAAATAAAAGCTTTTCCTTTTGTTCAAGTGTCTTTTCTTCTCTCTCTCTCCTCTTGAGGGATGTGAAATGGCACGTGAAGATAGGATAAATAGACGTTGCCCATAAACGTCCCAATTCAGTTAACTATTTGAGGATATATCAGATTGGGACTACAATAAAAGAACTCTACAAGTAGAATGCACTTGCCATCTTTTCATCATATATCGATGTGCTATAGTAACTATTGTTATCCGAAGAACCTATACTACTATTTATGTAGGCAGAGAGAGAGAGAGAGACAGCTACATATGCAATACACTAAAAAACATTACAACATGGTTATCTGTTCCTCTTCCTATTGACAATGATTGGGGAAATTAAAAAATTGCCTTTTTGGTCCCTTGCTTTCCTTTTTCCACACATTAACCCCTATATAAATATATCAACTGTGAAGTGATTTGAATCTTTACATCAAAACTTTGCAATAGTAATTATAAGGGTAGCTAGTTTGATCAAACTATTAGTTCTTTGAGACATTGTATACCTCAAATACCTTTTGCACATGTAATTCAGCTTTTGAAGTTCATACGTGACTATCTACACCTTTATATTTAAATTGCTTATGTCGTCATATATTAAGCGTGAGTGGGTAAAGAAAAGAAAACATTCATCACTATCCGTTGTGCTTTTCATCTTTCTGTCTAAATGTGTAAAAACTAACAATTGTTTAAAATGATATTTACAACCTCTCCATTCCACCACCAACAAGGAAGGATTCTCGCTGATGCACAGTTAGTACGCAAACTGATCTCTTAAGTTGCTTTGCATTCACAAGAACATCTTGAGATTGGGTGTGGAACAAAATGCCACTATTCAAATGGTTTAACTTCACAACCTGCCAATGCATTCCAGGATTCCATATATGTAAAATTATACCCTTTCCAACTAAATTGCTTTGAGAAACCAAACATTCAAGGTCATAACCATGTCATTCAGCAAGTTCAGGAAGCATGTCCAATGAAAAAATAATAAAGCAGCCAACAGAGTCCCTACCATCATTAGTAACTGCAAAGAAAACACATTCGACCACACAGTTTGTATTTCGGAACAAAAGTTCCAAGGGGGGCAATGCAAGAATTGCACATGGTTAATGTCATGAACCTATAAGGATTACAACTGTCTAAAGCATCCCAGAATACACATTCATATTGTTTGGAATATGTTGGGTTTTAAAAGCGTGAATGAGAAATAAAAGGTTGTGACATTTACGAAAGATTGTGCCTTTTCTAAAGGGTTGTGACCGTTTCCAAAGGTTGTGACTTTCCGAAAGATTATGATTTTTCCAAAGGGTTCTGACTGTTACGAAAGGTTGTGACTTTTCTAAAAAGTTGTGATTTTTTTGAAGAGTTGCGACTATTCTGAAAAGTTGTAACTTTTGCAAAGGGTTGTGACTTTTCCGATAAACCACAATAAGCACATGTTCACAATACCCTTTGTTGTCTATAAATAGAGAATTTTCCTCTCATTTTTGTACATCGAATTTCTCCCTCTTTTGTATATATTATCTTACAAATAAAGTTCAGTCTTTGTGTGATTTTGTTGTTGCCATTTGAGTTTGCTGAAATTATTGATGTTTGAGATACCGCTACTTCTTAATAGTTTATCCGTTTTATCTTGAGAGTAAATAATTCATAACCTCGGGTAGAATGAGGGGATTAAATTCCTTAAGCACACATAGATTTGGATATTATTTTTTATTTTCATCTTTATTATTTCTGATTTGCTAACTTTGATACAGAAATAACAGAACAAACTTGATACAAAGTTAATATACCTGCAACATGTTCAATTGTACTAAAATTATCCAATATACCTCTGCTTATAGGCTTGACATAACTGCAAGCGGAAGGAATAAAAGAAATTTCCTCCCAACTTGAGCAAGCCCGAAAGGGTAGACTTTTCTGAATGTGTCTAGCAAATAACTAATTCCAATGATCATCTAAAGCTTCGTAAATATTAAAAATGGAAAGGCCACAGGGAATAGATACTATAGAATTAATCCATAATAAAGGCTTATCTGCATTTGCAATCACAAATTTTATAGGTTCGTTTCTAATGGTAACAAGTTCTTCTTCATCATTCTTGTCTTTATTTTTAACATCACCACAAACATTTACCTTAGCAATTTTGGAGACAGAATTTGCCAGATCATTAGGATTTATTTCAGCATGATTTGAAGAAGTAGCAACAATAAACTATTTTGTAGATCGCCATGATATAGCATCTCCTCTGTGTGTAAATAGATAGTCTGTCTGAGATCGAGCTTTATGTGGGCCTGATAAATAACCTGCATTTGCACAACCAATAAGGTCTGCACAACCTTTGTTAGTATAAAACAAACTCATATCAATAATACCCTCTATGTATCGCAAAATATGTTTGATACTGTTCCAATGTCTTTGTGTTGGAGATGAACTATACTTTGTCAACAAATTAACAGAAAATGTTATATCAGGTCTGGTTGCATTAGCAAGGTACATAAGTACACCAATAGCACTGAGATATGGTACTTTAGGTCCAAGAAGTTATTCATCCTCTTCTAGAGGTCGAAATTGATCTTTTTCAACTTCAAGAATTCGAACAACCATTGGAGTACTTAATGGATGTGCTTTGTCCATGTAAAATCATTTTAAGATTTTCTTAGTGTAGGCAGATTGGTGGACAAAAACTTCGTCGGTTAAATGTTCAATTTGCAGACCCAAATAAAGTTTTATCTTTTCAAGATCTTTCATCTCAAATTATTTCTTTAGATATTCAATCGCCTTGGACCTCTTTAGGGGTTCCAATGAGATTTATCTCATCAACATAAACGGCGAGTATAACAAACTCTGATTCCATTTTCTTAATAAAAACACATGGACAAATAACATCATTTATATAGCCTTCATTTATTAAGTGCTCACTAAGGCGATTATACCACATACGCCCTGATTGTTTCAGACCATATAATGATCTTTGCAATTTCATTGAGTACATCTCCCAAGACTTATTACATGCTTCAGACAATTTTAATCCTTCTCGGATTTTCATTTAAATTTCATTATCAAGTGAACCATAAAGGTAAGCCGTAACTACATCCATTAGATGTATTTCAAGATTTTTATGTATAGCTAAACTGATGAGATATCGAAAAGTTATTCCATCCATAACAGGTGAATATGTTTCTTCATAGTTGACCCCGGGTCTTTGAGAGAATCCTTGTGCAACAAGGCGTGTCTTGTATCTTACAATTTCATTTCTCTCTTTCATTTTAGCACAAAAACCCATTTATAGCCAACTGATTTTACACCTTCAGGGGTTTGGACTACAGGTCCAAAAACCTTACGTTTAGCAAGTGAGTCTAATTCTGATTGAATTGCCTTTTGCCATTTTGGCCAATCACATCTACGTCGACATTCTTCGACGAATTTAGGCTTAAGACTTTCACTATCTTGCATGAGGTTAATTGCAACATTATATGCAAAAATATTATTCACCGTAATTGTTGATCGGTCTAAATTTATCTCATCACCGGTAGAACTTATTGACAGTTCTTCATTCACTTGAGTCTCGAGTTCACTAATTTCTTTAGAAATATCAGGATTACTCAAATGTTGACCTTCTTCAAGAGGTTCTTGTGTAGTATCATCTTTGATTCTTCACGCTTCTCTTTCTAGGATTTTTATCCTTTGAACCCAGTGGTCTACCACGCTTCAGGCGTGTTTGAGATTCAAAAGTTATGATACTAGTAGATGGTCCTTTTGAGACATCAATTCCGATAGGTACATTCACTGTAGGGATATGTGACTTAGTTATTCATTTCAAATCAGTAAATGCATCTGGCATTTGATTTGCTATTTTCTGTAAGCGGATGATCTTCTAGACCTCCTGCTTATATGCCGGGTGTGCGTGGATCAAAATGAGATAGTGATGAAACTTTCCACGCAATTTATTTTTTGGGCTCCTTTTTCTCTCCCCCTAATGGAGAGAAAGTTGTTTCATCAAACCGACAATCTGCAAATCGAACAGTGAATAAGTCTCCAGTCAACGATTCAAGGTCTTGACTAGATGACGTATTTTCATCTTTGATGGTGCCTGTCAGATCCATCGATTCTAGATGTATTTCGGCATCTAGTGCTCATGATGAGTAGCCTTTTCCAGAAATATCAAGAGCAACAAATTCAAATTTTGAAATATTAGACATGTTAAGAAAATAAAATTCTTACCTCTTTTTATTACCTTCTAAAATTATAGCTCAAAGCAACACAGACTTATTCTGATAAAATGTTATAAAATTAATTAACTTGACAATTTAATAAAGGATTTTTCTTTCGTATGTTTCTATGCTTCTGTCTCTTCCATTGTGCACAAACTAGTGAAAATTATACAGACACCGAAAATTGGCAATTTGCCCAAATATCCAAATGGGTGGGTCCAGTTGGATAGAGACATCCAATACCAATAATGTAACAAAACCAAAATTTTATGTCTTTGATGGAGTGGAATGGACTGGGAGACTCTGACTCCAATATTTCTTGAAATCTAAGGCAAAAGCCGGCCATTTTTGCCTAAATTTCGAGATAGGGGGGAGACTAATTGAGTGAGGAAAAAAAATAATGAAGGGTTTTCGCCTATGCTTTGCAAATTTGTTTTTGGTTTTAGTGGGTGTTGCTTCAGCTCATCGTGGGGAGCAGCCTTTGTCAAATATAGCAATCCATAGAGCTACTCTTGCACTTGATCACTCACTCACCATTAAAGTCTATCCATTTATTCTTGCTCCCAAGGTACGCTTCTCATTTTATTTGCTCTATTCTATTTTTTTTATCTTCATTCTTTTTGAGCAATGATATATTCATTAACATGACAGGGTGGTGACACTGAATGGATAACTGTGGATCTTGACAACCCCAAGCCATCTCATGATGACTGGGTTGGAGTTTTCTCTCCAGCAAATTTCAAGTATGTTCATCTTTGTATTATCTCTACTTCCTAAACGCCTTTAGTATTTTTAAGTTTTAGCATCCTTATTATTAATAAAGTTCCTCAATGAACCAGTCCTGCCAGATAATTTGTTAAATTTGCTACTTCATAATAGAACTCTACATATTGAGTTAATGTAGTCCTTTTGCATCTCAGTGGATCCACATGTTATTTGGAAAATGATCACAAAGAACAGGCTCCATATATTTGTACAGCCCCACTAAAGGTGAGTACAGTTCAAGCATAATTTTAACTACTCAAACAATTAGGAGAGCTGTTTGCATTTTCTAACCAAAATAATGTATCTGCGGCAGTACAACTTTGCAAATTTCTCCAATTCGGATTATGTGAAAACGGGAAAAACTTCTCTGAAGTTCCAATTAATCAATCAGCGGGCAGATTTCTCCTTTGCATTGTTTACAGGCGGGTTGTCCAATGTCAGTAAATCAACTGATCTCTATGCTTCATCTGGTTCTCTCCTTCTTTTTTTCCTTTTTCACTCTCACCCCAAATTTCTACTTTAAGTTTCCATTAATCATGTTAAAGTTCTTATAATATATGTAGTTGAATTCTAGATGTATTTGTTATAAAGCAAATGTAAACAGAAATAAAACCTCCATACAACTTAGCATTCAAATTCCACAATGCATTTCATCCAAGCAAGTGCTGCATACTAGTACCATAGATGATACTTGCAAACACTTTAGCTGCCCCAAATATTTGCTAGTCTTCTGTATTTTTGTCATGTTTCCTTAATACATTATATTTGTTGCAGCCAAAGCTGGTAGGAGTTTCAAATTACATATCATTTCCAAATCCTAAAGCACCACTTTATCCACGGCTTGCTTTGGGGAAATCATGGAATGAAGTAAGTTGGTGCTAATGATCAGTTTTATTTCTCTAATGTTAAGGAAGACACTCTGTCCTTGCAATATATACACTAGCTATGTCACCATGATATAAACCTTCAGTTTCTTTTAAGGTGCAATGAATTTCGAATGAATCTTATCCATCTCTTCTCTTTCCATAGATGACATTGACCTGGACAAGCGGCTATAATTTACTCGAAGCTGTTCCTTTCATTGAATGGGGTCGAAAAGGTTATCCTCAACATCGCTCACCAGCAGGAACATTGACATTTGATAGAAATACAATGTGTGGTATGTTCCAATTTATTGACAACATATATCATAAGACATTTTATAAATATGGAAAGTAAAATGGATTTATTTACCAATCACAAACTTTAAGATTCACCATGTGTATTGATAATTTGGGGAAGCAGTCACGTTAGAATCAGTTGTCTTTGTTTGTGCTCCCAGGCATATTTCCAAGGGGGTAAAACAACTTGTTGAGAACTCAAAAACATAATGATCAAGAGATATTTGCTAAAGAACAACTGATGGTCTCAAACATTTCTTTTTTTGGGGAGTGACAGTCCCTAGTGGCTTCATTGGACCTGAGTAGCTTTTTTAGTTTGACGTTGTGTTTCAAATGTAAGAAAATACGGGAAAAATATCATAATTATTTAAGGAAGATAATCCATAGTTAGCTTTTGCATCAGGTGCTTCTTTGTTCTGTAATAATCATTTGCAAAAGCTCTCAAGTTAGATAAAGAGATTCTGCTATTTTCTGCCTGCAGCTTCAACCTGTTGTAAACATATTTAAGCATGCACAAAAAACTACACTCCTTTTTAGAGTAAACTACACACACTTTAGAGTTCGAGGCGCATATTGTCACGACCCAAAAACTGAGGTCATGATGGCACACATCTCAAAACCCAATCTGATGTGTAACCCTAAAAATAAAACTCATACAAGACTCCCAAAGGGGAAAGTGATGCCACGATTTAAATAAAAAGAAAAAAAAAACAATGAAGAAATTATCCCAAAACCTGGTGTCATAAGTATAAAGAGCATCTAATACAAGGTTCGAATCTGAAGATACAACATAAGTCTTTGAATGATACAAAAGACTGAAAAATAAAGATAGACTAGTGACGATCCGAATTCTGGGACCTCACCACTAATTTGAGAATACACAATCCGCTAGAATATTAACTGCCACGTGGGGTACCCCGACTAGTATCTGCATCAAAAAGGGACACAGAAGTAGGGGTGAGTACAATTCACATGTACTCAGTAGGTTTTAGCTGACTGAGTATAAGGAATTAATCAAACCTATGAAATAAACTAAGGAACGCTTCCACCTGCATACAGTAAAGTCCCACTTCGGCATCGGTGCCGCCAGTTTATATATATAGTGGCACGAGTAAAGTAAACCCATAATAACAACTCATAATCACAATTAATCGAATAGTTCAAGCAACACAAATATCAATGCAATGCAATGCAATATGATGATGCAATGATGTGGTGGTACGGTGGAATCAAGACTGTCGCACAGCCTGTCGTATACACCTGCTGAGCTGTGCTACCAAGCAGGACACATGGGGGTCTTGCAGACCATATAACTCAATCACAATATCTCATTATCCTTGCCACCTCCTCGTGGTCAAGGGATCACAATGCATCCACTACCCTGCCGGAAAACTGCCTCGGTCAGGGACTCAAGATACAAAGGTTAGGATCACAATGCATCCACTACCCTGCCAGAAAACTGCCTCGGTCAGGGACTCAAGATACAAAGGTTGGGATCACAATGCATCCACTACCCTGCCGGAAAACTGCCTCGGTCAGGGACTCAAGATACAAAGGTTGGGATCACAATGCATCCACTACCCTGCCGGAAAACTGCCTCGGTCAGGGACTCAAGATACAAAGGTTGGGATCACAATGCATCCACTACCCTGTCGGAAAACTGCCTCGGTCAGGGACTCAAGATACAAAGGTTTAAAGGTGTTTCATTTTCTTTCTCAAAAGGAATTTCCATATTTCTCAACTTCCCATGTTTCATGATATGATGAATGAGGATGAATGCATCAAAACACATATGCATGGAAGTAATAATCAACTCACATGTGGTATAAGGTTCAAAGTTCTCAAAACTTAACCTACACATGATATTCACCCTCAATAAATAGTAACGGGAAGAACACACTTTCATTTAAATATTCACCCCTTTCTCAACAATATTTCAATACCCAAGTATGCTCAAAACCCCCAACTCAATCTCTCAGGCGGCATCACAAGTCAAATAATATACTCAAGCCTCTCTCTTAGGCAAATCATAATTCACATGCTCTCAAAGCAAATAAGATAACAAATAAGGCCCCCACACGGGCTATGTAATACAAATAAACCCCGTCACGGCAACACATTAATAAATAAGCCTCCACACGGACATCACAATATATATATAACATTCTCAACTCATACTACAACCCCATCCCAAAGTCTATAACATATGAATGACTAATTACCCCATCTCAATCTCAAAGAAAGATAGCCAAACCTACCTCAATTGCCGAAGCCGCACTCGAATACCTCCACCGGACAAGCAACTCTCGAATTCAGCGCCCGGAATGACAACCCACTATCAACAATGAAACATACACGTCACAAGGAGTCCAATGACATCCATATTGATAGATTTCGGAACCGGGGGTAAAATGGTCCAAAAATTAACTATTTTCGAAAAGGGTCAAATCTGGAAATTTATTGAACAATCCCATTCTATTGGTAATAAGGAACTCATGGTTGAAAAACCCATAAAAATAGAGCTCAAAACGAGTTGGAAATCACAATTTTCCTTAAATTCGGATTAGGGAAGAAACAAAGATTTTTGGGGTTTGAAACTAAAATTTAAGAGTTAAAATCGTCAAAAACTTAATGAAAAAGGAAGGTTTTAGGTCAAAAATCACTTACCCAACACTTTGCCTCAAAAATCTCTTCTCAAATCACCTCAAGGAGTTCAAGAACTCAAACAAATGATGAAAAATATTGAAATGGGAAGAAAGGGGCATTTTCTGCCCAAAAAGTTACTGTTCACGCGTGTTACTGTTCACGCGTGTTTTGTACAAATTTTCGAAAATCACCCTCAAGGTCATTACATTATCCACCACTAAAAAGGATGTTCGTCCTCGAACATAAGATAAAATAAAGTACCTGGGGTCTCAAAAAGTTGAGGGTACCGAGCCTGCATATCAGACTTTAACTCCCAAGTCGCCTCCTCAGCAGGCCGATGCTGCCACTGCACCTTGACCGAAGCGACCTCCTTGGTCTTGAGTCTACGAAGCCGCCTATCTAGAATAACTGTCGGCTCCTCCTCATAAGTCAAATTCGGACTCAACTCTAGCGCATCATAAGAAATCACATGAGACTCATCCGGTATGTACTTGCGAAGCATGGAAACATGAAACACCGGATGGACAGCTGACAATTTTGGGGGTAAGGCCAACTTATACGCCACTCCACCTACTCTCCTTGGGATTTCAAACGGGCCAACAAACCTTGGGCTAAGCTTGCCCTTCTTTCTGAACCTCATCACACCCTTCATGGGCGATATTTTAAGCCACACACAATCACCCACCATGAACTCTAAGGGACGAACCCTCCTATCAGCATAACTCTTCTGACGACTCTGAGCTGTCAATAGTCGACCCTGAATCAAACGTACCCGCTCCACAGCATCCCTAAGTAAGTCAGTATCCAATGCATCAACCGCAATAGAATCAAACCATCCAATGGGTGATCGACACCTACGACCATACAATGCCTCAAATGGTGCCATTTGAATGCTGGAGTGATAACTGTTATTATAGGCAAACTCTGCTAAGGGCAAGTGCTGGTCCCATCGGGCACCAAAATCAATCACACAGGCCCTAAGCATATCCTCCAACACCTGAATAGTCCGCTCGGACTGACCATCGGTTTGGGGATGAAATGCTAAACTCATCTCTAGCCGCGTACCCAAACCACGCTGTAATGCCTTCCAAAAGTGAGAGGTGAACACTGAACCCCGATCCGATACAATAGAGATAGGCACCCCATGCAGCCTAACAATCTCACGAAGATAGATCCTAGCTAACTGATCCGCATTGTAGATAGTCTTCACCGGAAGGAAATGGGCTGATTTGGTCAATCGATCCACAATCACCCAGACAGAGTCATACTTACCCAATGCCATGGGTAATCCAGACACGAAGTCCATAGTGATACACTCCCATTTCCACTAAGGAATGGGCATCCTTTGCATAGGACCACCCGATTTCTGATGCTCATACTTCACTTGTTGGCAATTTAAACACTTGCCACAAAATCAATAATGTCTCTCTTCATGCCACACCACTAATAGTGTTGTTTCAAGTCATGAAACATCTTTGCCACTCCCGGGTGAATTGAATACTTGGAACAATGAGCCTCCTCCAATATCATACGTACCCATTCACTAACCTTGGGCACACAAATGCGACCATTAATCCTCAAAACTCCTTCCGAATCAAGAGAGGCTGATTTTGCTTCACCACTTAACACTTTGTCTCGAATGGCCCTCAACTTTTCATCTTCAAACTGGTGTGTACGAATCTGGTCCATCAAAGTAGACCTAGCCTCCACAAAGGCCAAAATACCATGATGTGTAGAAATATCAAGTCGGACCAACTGTCTAGCCAATGACTGAACCTCCAATGCCAAAGGCCTCTCCACAGCCTTAAGAAAGGCCAAACTACCCATGCTAGATGCTTTGCGACTCAGGGCATCCGCTACCACATTAGCTTTTCCCGGATGATAAAGTATGGTAATGTCATAGTCTTTCAATAACTCTAACCACCTACGCTGCCGCATGTTCAGATTCGGCTGAGAAAAGATATACTTAAGGCTACGGTGGTCAGTATAGACCTCGCAATGCACTCCATAGAGATAATGCCTCCACAACTTCAGAACAAACACCACCGCTGCTAACTCTAAGTCGTGGGTAGGATAGTTCTTCTCATGTACCTTCAACTGTCGAGAAGCATAAGCTATAACTCTACCTTTTTGCATCAATACACCACCCAAACCGACTCCCGAAGCATCACAAAACACAATAAATGCCACGCCCTCCTCCGGTAAGGCTAGAATAGGTGCTGAAGTCAATAATTCCTTGAGCTTTTGAAAGCTCGCCTCACACTCATCAGTCCACTGAAATGCCACGGTCTTTTGAGTTAGCCTAGTCAATGGGGCTGCAATAGAAGAGAATTCTTGAACAAACCGACGATAGTAGCCTGCCAACCCAATAAAACTCCGAATCTCGGTAACCGAAGTAGGCCTAACCCAATCACGAACCGCTGCAACTTTGGCTGGATCAACCATAGTACCATCCTTGGTCACTATATGACCCAAGAATGTCACGGACTCAAGCCAAAACTCACATTTGGAGAATTTTGCATACAACGTCTCCTCTCTCAATCTCTGAAGGACTGTCCTCAGGTGCCTAACATGATCCGCCTCATTCTTGGAATAAACCAAGATGTCATCAATAAACACGATCACAAACGAGTCCAAATAAGGTCGAAATACCCGGTTCATCAACTCCATAAAAGCAGCCGGGGCATTAGTCAACCCGAAGGACATAACCACAAACTCATAATGCCCATAACGAGTCCTGAATGCAGTCTTCGGGATATCAGATTCCCGAACTCTCAACTGATGGTAACCCGACCTCAAATCAATCTTTGAGAACACCGATGCACCTTGAAGCTGGTCAAATAAATCATCAATGTGAGGGAGAGGATACTTGTTCTTGATAGTGACTTTGTTCAACTGTCGATAGTCAATACACATCCTCATAGTACCATCTTTCTTCTTCACAAATAAAACCGGTGCACCCCACGGTGATACACTAGGTCTAATAAACCCTTTCTTCAACAAATCTTCCAATTGTTCTTTCAACTCTTTCAATTCTGCCGGAGCCATCCGATAAGAAGAAATAGAGATGGGTTTAGTGTCATGCTCCAAATCAATCACAAAATCGATATCACGGTCAGGAGAAACTCCCGGCAAGTCTGTAGGAAATACATCCATAAACTCTCTCACCACCCTCGTAGTCTCTATATGAGATGACTCCGTGGTGAGATCACGTACATGAGCCAAATAAGACAAACAACCCTTATCCATCAAGCGACGAGCACGAATATAAGATATCACCCCCTTAGGATACGAACTCGGATTACCCTTCCATACTAAGCTAGGTAAACCGGGATAAGCTAAGGTCACGGTCTTTGCATAACAATCTAATATAACATGATAAGGAGATAACCAGTCCATACCCAATATCACATCAAAATCAAGCATGTCTAGTAAAATCAAGTCTGCACGGGTCTCTCTACCCGAAAATATCACCAAACATCCCTTGTATACCCGATCCACTACTAAAGATTCACCTATTGGGGTAGAAATAGTAATAGGCACAATAAGGGACTCACTCACATAATCAATACCCACATCGAAATAAGTCGACACATAAGAATAGGTAGACCCTGGGTCAAATAATACTGACGTAAAATGATGGCAAACCAGAACAATACATGTAATAACCACATCAGAGGCCTCTGCCTCAAATTTACCTAGTATAGCATAGCATAATTAATGGTCACCCTTAGCCTGTGAACCACTACAACCACCACCTCGAGTACTCCATGAAGCACCTCAAACAACTAAAACTGGTGTATTGCAGACAACTTGTGACCCTGGCTAAATAGAAGAAGAATCACATATTTGCCCCTTATTCAAACTCACCATCACAAAACAACCTAAGTAAACTACTCCCAACTCATCATAGGAGGACCGACAGGTCTATGAGCAAGAACAGACCTCTATCACTTCTTAGCCATTCCCGCAATTATAAAAAGAAATAAGACATTCCATGTGCCTTCAAGATACCCAATTTTGAACAACCTGTCCTGACACTTGGTCAAAACGATATAAGCCTTCTCAATAGTGATAACCTCAAACTTGGGAGACAATACCCTGACGACATAGGTCTAACATAAACATAGCAACGCTAGAAGACATAGGTGGAACCACAGATCTCAAAGGAATCCAAAGTGGGCTAATTAGATATCTAAAATTTGAAATCTAACTGTCAAAGTCTAACCGACCATCTTCCATACTTTTTTTTTTGTTGCTCCACATCTTCATACTCATAATCAGGCTCGAATAGGCATCACTAAATCATCCTTAAGCAAGAGCCGATATTTCGAACCTGACAGTTACTTTTAATGCGGAAGGAATAGATCAGAGGTAAATAACACTTGATATGAATAAATCGCACGAAGGGAGTAAAAAGAAAGAAATTCTCCTATTAAGTATCTTGTAGCCTCTCGAAGATAAGTACGGACGTCTACGTACCGATCCGCAAGACTCTACTAGACACCCTGCTCTTTAACTTATAAGACCGGTGAACCTAGTGCTCTGATACCAATTGTCACGACCCAAAAACTGAGGTCATGATGGCACACATCTCAAAACCCAATCTGATGTGTAACCCTAAAAATAAAACTCATACAAGACTCCCAAAGGGGAAAGTGATGCCACGATTTAAATAAAAAGAAAAAAAAAACAATGAAGAAATTATCCCAAAACCTGGTGTCATAAGTATAAAGAGCATCTAATACAAGGTTCGAATCTGAAGATACAACATAAGTCTTTGAATGATACAAAAGACTGAAAAATAAAGATAGACTAGTGACGATCCGAATTCTGGGACCTCACCACTAATTTGAGAATACACAATCCGCTAGAATATTAACTGCCACGTGGGGTACCCCGACTAGTATCTGCATCAAAAAGGGACACAGAAGTAGGGGTGAGTACAATTCACATGTACTCAGTAGGTTTTAGCTGACTGAGTATAAGGAATTAATCAAACCTATGAAATAAACTAAGGAACGCTTCCACCTGCATACAGTAAAGTCCCACTTCGGCATCGGTGCCGCCAGTTTATATATATAGTGGCACGAGTAAAGTAAACCCATAATAACAACTCATAATCACAATTAATCGAATAGTTCAAGCAACACAAATATCAATGCAATGCAATGCAATATGATGATGCAATGATGTGGTGGTACGGTGGAATCAAGACTGTCGCACAGCCTGTCGTATACACCTGCTGAGCTGTGCTACCAAGCAGGACACATGGGGGTCTTGCAGACCATATAACTCAATCACAATATCTCATTATCCTTGCCACCTCCTCGTGGTCAAGGGATCACAATGCATCCACTACCCTGCCGGAAAACTGCCTCGGTCAGGGACTCAAGATACAAAGGTTAGGATCACAATGCATCCACTACCCTGCCGGAAAACTGCCTCGGTCAGGGACTCAAGATACAAAGGTTGGGATCACAATGCATCCACTACCCTGCCGGAAAACTGCCTCGGTCAGGGACTCAAGATACAAAGGTTGGGATCACAATGCATCCACTACCCTGCCGGAAAACTGCCTCGGTCAGGGACTCAAGATACAAAGGTTGGGATCACAATGCATCCACTACCCTGTCGGAAAACTGCCTCGGTCAGGGACTCAAGATACAAAGGTTTAAAGGTGTTTCATTTTCTTTCTCAAAAGGAATTTCCATATTTCTCAACTTCCCATGTTTCATGATATGATGAATGAGGATGAATGCATCAAAACACATATGCATGGAAGTAATAATCAACTCACATGTGGTATAAGGTTCAAAGTTCTCAAAACTTAACCTACACATGATATTCACCCTCAATAAATAGTAACGGGAAGAACACACTTTCATTTAAATATTCACCCCTTTCTCAACAATATTTCAATACCCAAGTATGCTCAAAACCCCCAACTCAATCTCTCAGGCGGCATCACAAGTCAAATAATATACTCAAGCCTCTCTCTTAGGCAAATCATAATTCACATGCTCTCAAAGCAAATAAGATAACAAATAAGGCCCCCACACGGGCTATGTAATACAAATAAACCCCGTCACGGCAACACATTAATAAATAAGCCTCCACACGGACATCACAATATATATATAACATTCTCAACTCATACTACAACCCCATCCCAAAGTCTATAACATATGAATGACTAATTACCCCATCTCAATCTCAAAGAAAGATAGCCAAACCTACCTCAATTGCCGAAGCCGCACTCGAATACCTCCACCGGACAAGCAACTCTCGAATTCAGCGCCCGGAATGACAACCCACTATCAACAATGAAACATACACGTCACAAGGAGTCCAATGACATCCATATTGATAGATTTCGGAACCGGGGGTAAAATGGTCCAAAAATTAACTATTTTCGAAAAGGGTCAAATCTGGAAATTTATTGAACAATCCCATTCTATTGGTAATAAGGAACTCATGGTTGAAAAACCCATAAAAATAGAGCTCAAAACGAGTTGGAAATCACAATTTTCCTTAAATTCGGATTAGGGAAGAAACAAAGATTTTTGGGGTTTGAAACTAAAATTTAAGAGTTAAAATCGTCAAAAACTTAATGAAAAAGGAAGGTTTTAGGTCAAAAATCACTTACCCAACACTTTGCCTCAAAAATCTCTTCTCAAATCACCTCAAGGAGTTCAAGAACTCAAACAAATGATGAAAAATATTGAAATGGGAAGAAAGGGGCATTTTCTGCCCAAAAAGTTACTGTTCACGCGTGTTACTGTTCACGCGTGTTTTGTACAAATTTTCGAAAATCACCCTCAAGGTCATTACACATATGCACTTCCACTTTCTGACACTAGAACTAGCATAGAGCTCTGTCCCATATTCCTCTTACTGACTGATGTTGCATGTGGTTATGGTCTATATATAAGACAGAATATTGGTGTCTACATCTTCAGTAAAGGATGTCTACAAAGATTCTCCATGAATGTGGACATCAGAATTTCAATGAAACTTTGAAGGGTTAGAAATCATGATATTTAAGCTTAATTGAGGAGGAGAATCAATTCCTGCAATCATTGGATAAAGTTTTATCCAATTTAACCAACTACTCTTTCATTATATCTTGCTCCATTATTTGCGAGCCAGTGAGATATATCAGCATGCATTAATACTTCTCTTATGTACACTTCAGGTTCACCTGCTCGAACAGTTGGGTGGCGTGATCCAGGGTTCATACACACTAGCTTCATGAAGGATCTGTGGCCAAGCACCTTGTAAGTTTGTGTACAAATTGTATTGCATCTGGGATAAAACTTTTACTTGATATTAGTTCATGTATATTTGTGTTCAATGAAATGATAAATACATCAGGTACACATACAAGATGGGTCACATGTTGTCAAATGGTTCCTACGTGTGGAGTAAGATGTATTCCTTTAGATCATCACCATATCCAGGACAAGACTCATTGCAGCGTGTTATAATTTTTGGAGACATGGGAAAGGTAACTTCAATTACCAATTACTGAAAGTCTGATAATCAATTTCTCTGCTCTTTCTGATAATCAATTTCTCTGCTCTTTCTGGATATAGTATCAATACTAAAAACATATTTCTTGTAAAAATGAATTTATAATAGTGAGTAAATCACTCTCGATGTCCCAGAATTGTCATTCAAATTGTTATATTGGGAGGACTAGTCTGATATCCATTCAACTATCATTATGTTCTGATATTAGCGAAGGTTCAATTTTTGGTCCTAAAAAGCTTGATTTCTCAGATTTATGTAAAGAATATTTTCTAGTTTAAAAAAAATGTTTTCCGGGAATAGATTTTAAGCATCATTTTAATAGTAACTCTGATGCCAGGTTTGTACGAAATTGCTTTGAAGCACTTCACTAAGTGCATTTTAATTCGAGTTTAAGATGTATGTGAGTAGTTTTTCAAGCCAACAAACTTTTCATATACTACCATTTAATGTTTGAACGGTAGTCTCTTCATTTAAATCATATTTCCTTTAGAATGTGTTTGATCTGATAAACTACTAATTCTATTCTTGTGTTACCACTGATCCTATAAGAATGTAAGGCCACTTCATGTGGCATCAGTCATTTACTTTTGAATAGAAATTAACTTCTATATTTTATATTGATGGCCAAAGGCTAAGCTTGTTTTTTCTCCTTTGTTGAACACTTAATGCTAATCTAGAAATTTGCTTGTAGGATTACCTCTCACTGACATAAGCTGAATGTTGCGATAATCTCTTATGGTTTCCCTTTGCTTAGTCTCTGTCCATTCTAGAGTAACTTAGTGCATTTTACAAAAGCATCACCAACCATTTACCGACTAGAAGAAGTGTGCTTCATTGAATGGTCTGGTGAATATCAATAGACCCTTTTGGTGGATTATTATTGTAGTTGTCCGTTTGAGAAGAAGACTGGATTTACAGAATCTTGTGTTTTTGTCTTGTTCCTTTACCTTACTCCAGTCATTTTTTTTTGTCAATATGCAAATCACAAGACTAAACTGCATAGTGATTTTCAGGCAGAGCGTGATGGTTCAAATGAGTATAGTAATTATCAGCCGGGCTCACTGAATACAACGGACCAACTCATCAATGACCTTAAAAACATTGACATTGTTTTCCATATAGGAGACATTACCTATGCCAATGGTTACATATCACAATGGGACCAATTTACTGCACAAGTGGAACCTATTGCATCAACCGTACCCTATATGATTGCAAGGTTCACGTCCTTAACACTATTGTCTGTGATTAAGCTTCAATCTTGGCTTTTCTCTGTTTATTCTTCTATGATATATACCTGAACTTCATGCAGTGGTAATCATGAGCGTGATTGGCCTGGAACTGGTTCCTTCTATGATGTTATGGACTCTGGTGGAGAATGTGGAGTGCTAGCTCAGACTATGTTTTATGTTCCTGCTGATAATAGAGCTAACTTTTGGTAATAAACTATTCTGTGTCCTTCGTTATATGTGACATGCAGGTCTGGAGAATTTTCTGTTTAGAGTCCTCTCTCTCGCTCTCCCAGCAACATCCCATCCCCCACCCCACCCCAAAAAAAAGAAAAAAGAAAAAAAGGAATCAGGTTCAGTTGTGACAAGTACAAAATGGATGCGTAACTTCTCTGTATTGGCAAAAGAGGGGACTTTAAGGATTGTTTGAGTGCTTATACTGAAACAATCAAACAGATCAAGTTTATACACTGAAACAATCCAACAGATCAAGTTCCTTTTGTTCTCTTTTTGGTGCAAGGAGCAGTTTGTTAATGATGCAGAATCAATTCTTAGCCTCTTAGAAATCCCTATAAAACTTAAGATTAGAAAGTGGTTCCTTTTTTGGTTTTTGCTCAACCTGTAAATACTTCAGCACTTCCTTAGTGCTGTTTCTATAATACGATTACCTTCCTCTCAAAAGAAGAAGTTCAAGTGCTTGTGCTGAAGAGTAGTTTGTACATGTGCACTTTTTCTAGTCGTTTCATGAACCAAAGTTCTTGTTTGGTTTTAATTTGTCCAGTCTCTTTAGTGAATGAAATGAGTTGATTGTTTTTTGGTCATTTTGCACTTTTCACATGGTTGAAATGCTTTAGAAGTTATAGACGAATATGTTGAAGTTTGGTTCTTAAAAAACAAATTAAGAAATTATTTTGGGATGGTGGAAGTGAGAAATGAGCAAGTTACATTTCACTCTCTGTTCAATGGAACTGAATCTTATATATTAGGAATGTGCTTCAGCAAATATTATAGAACACCCTCTTCAGTCAGCTTCTTACATTTTGATATGACCTTGTGTATCCCAATTGCAGGTATTCAACAGATTATGGCATGTTTCACTTTTGCATAGCAGACAGTGAGCATGATTGGAGAGAGGGGTCTGAGCAATACAGATTTATTGAACATTGTCTTGCGTCAGTAGACAGACAGAAGCAGCCTTGGCTGATATTTGCTGCTCATCGGGTTCTTGGTTACTCTTCAGACAAATGGTACGGCTTAGAAGGCTCATTTGAGGAGCCCATGGGAAGGGAAAGCTTGCAGAGGCTTTGGCAGAAGTATAAAGTGGATATTGCATTTTATGGTCATGTTCATAACTATGAAAGAACTTGTCCCATTTATCAGGTAAGCATTGCTAATTCTTTTCAATGTTGAATCATACAATTACTTTCTGAAGTCCAAGTATTTCTTAACTGTATAGAACTCAGTACTAGAAATAACATCTATAGTTATGATAGTATATATGGCCTAATCGAAACTGCATTGTACCTCTCAACATGTTGGAGCAAAAACTTAAACTTTTCCCTTCACTAATAATATGGGATCTCCATATGGTGTTCATTGACCTCTATGTTGCTCAGACTCGGGTGCGGGTGTCGGATATACGGGTATGGATCTAGAGGTCGGACTCAGAATGATCTAAATTTTAAGATTCGCGGGTACGGATATGGGTGCGGGGATTCGGCAAAAATAATTCAAAATTCTAATAATATAGCTACAAGAATATGCCTAGATTATGAGAGCTTTTTGTGGAAGCACTTACATGTAGTTTGTACCAAACATGTGATTCAATTTAAAAGTTCAATTGGGTTTATGTAGGTCATTAGTGGGTTTTTTTTTAAAATAAGGGACAAAATTTAGATGAAATAATATTGTAAATAATGTGCACATGACTATCCACCTCTTCATTATACCAGTGTTTCAAAATGCACACCCAAAAGCCAAAAACAACAAACTCTCGAAAGAATAAAAAGAAACTGAGTCATCTTCCCCAGCTGGTTGACTCAGTTATCTTCCCCAATTTCTTTAAACTGTCTTCTTCCCAGCAACCATGAAAATCAAAATAGGAAAAATTATGGACCTATTCAAGCCCTTCCCACCTGCTGCATACACGCAAGGCAAGTCGACCACTCTGCTAAGCAAACAATGTTGAAGACACCTGAAACAGAGATAGAGAAACTAGTTAAATTTTCTACATAATATTGAAGGTATGCCATCCCATGTCTTCAAATCTCTACTTTTTGTTATCTTGAGAAATCATAATCTCAAAATTTTACTTTAATGTGGTCATGAATTTCGGTCAAAGTGTCCGATCTCTATTGACTGGATCTGACACAAATTTTGTACCCAAACCCGTGTCGGTGTCTTGTCGACACGTGTACGGCGGCAAAAGTGTCGGGTCCGAGCAACATAGATTGACCTTGAAAAGGCTTATGACAAAGTTCCAAGGGATGTTCTCTGGAGGTGTCTGGAGGCTAAAGGTGTCTCGATGGTGTATATTAGGGTGATAAAGGACATGTATGTTGGAGCCAAGACTCTGGTTAGGATGGTGGGAGGTGACTCAGAGCATTTTCCTATTGAGGTGGGACTACACCAGGGATCAGTGCTGAGCCCTTTTCTTTTTGCCTTGGTGATCGATAAGTTGACATGGTTTATTCAGGAGGAGGTTCCATGGTGTATGCTATTTGCGAACGATATACTTTTGATTGAGAGACTCAGGACGGAGTTAATGATGGGTTGGAGGGTTGGAGATAAACGCTGGAGTCCAAAGGGTTCAGATTGAGCAAGACCAAAACAGAATACTTGGAGTGCAAATTTAGTGTTGCGATGGATGAAGAGGACAGGGAAGTGAGGCTTCCCACCCAACCTATCCCCTTTAAATATTCTGGATCCATCATCCAGAGTAGTGGGGACATCGATGATAATGTCACGCACCGCATTGGGGCAGCATGGTTGAAATGGAGGCTAGCTTCTAGAGTCATGTGTGATAAGAAGGTACCGCCTAAACTTAAAGGTAAGTTCTACAGAATGGTTGTTAGACCAGCGTTGTTATATGGAGTGGAGTGCTGACCAATAAAGAACTCTCATGTCCATAAGATGCATGTTGCGGAGATAAGGATGCTGAGATGGATGTGTGGACACATTAGGAGAGATCAGGAATGAGGTTATTCAGGAGAAGGTGAGCTTGGCATCCGTGGTCGGCAAGATGAGAGAAGCGAGACTGAGATGGTTTGGGCATGTGCAGAGGAGGGGTGTCGACGCCCCAATTAGGAGGTGCGAGCGGTTGGATATGGGGGTTATGCGGAGGGGTATGGGTAAACCGAAAAAGTATTGGAGAGAGGTGATTAGACAAGATATGACGGTACTCCATATCACTGATGACATGACCTTAGATAGAAAAGAGTGGAGGTCGCGGATTAGGGTAGAAGGCTAATAAAGATAGAGTGGTGTTTTACCGTTTGTCGATTTAGGGTGGTCGTAGGTCTAGGCGTGCCTTTATAGTTGTGTTGCTATTGCCTTTGATTATTGCAGTACTTTGTTATAGTTATTGTTCTTATCTTGTAAATTTTGCATTGCATTTTATTTATTTTTATTTCTAGTTTTACTTTTTATTAATTTATTTATTATTTTTTCTTTTCTTCTTTTTTCTTTATGCTATATATACTATTTTTTTCTCTCGTACTTAGAACTGTGACTTTCGAGCCGAGGGTCTTTCGAAAACCACCTCTCTATCTCCATGAGGTAGTGGTAAGGTCTGCGTATATCCTACCCTCCCCAGACCCACTTGTGGGATTCCACTAGGTTGTGTATTGACCCATCCATTCATTAGCTCAACCCATTTCAACCCATAAAAAATGAATTGATATGTAACCCGAATTGGCTCATGAGAAATCTTTTAAAAATATTTTTAAAAAACTTTTTTTTCAATTTGATATGTTATATATAGTCATAATAAAGAAAAAAAATTATTAGGTACTAAAATGGTTTGAAAGAACAAATAAAACAATTAAGCTTAGTAAAAATTGGGTTGGGTTGGGTCTTGACCTGTTATATAACCCATTACCTAATCCATATTGACCCAAACTAATTTGGGTTGGGTCAGGTCTTGACCCAATTATTGTCTTAACTATTATGACCCGTTCAAATTTGACCCAACCCGTCCAATTGTCACCCCTAAATAAACTTATAGGGATAGTAGCACTATACTTTGGGTCTCCAAAACCAAAGATGGAAAAGTCCACCCAAAGTGCTCTCGGCTATTACATGTAGATAATTAATTTATGGGAAAAGGCTCAAATATGCCATCGAACTTTGAGAAAAGTCTCATTTATGCCATCTGTTAAAAGTTTGGCTCATTTATGCCATTATTTTTTTAACTCCGATTTTGCAAAACCACCCAAACAACTTTTTAAACTTTTCTATTGGAGTTTTGAATCAAATGTATTTTTTTTGCTTCTTCAACACCAAGAACACATGAAGAACACCAAGAACTCCAAATTTCCAACTTCTTCATTTTTTTACGAAATCACCTCAAATTTCAATAGTAGCATCCCTCCGAGCTAGATATCAAAATCCAATATTTTTTGAGCTCGAATTCAACCTAACTCAACAAGACACTTAAAATTTCTTCAAAGTTTCAAAACTTTAACTCCTTTAGTGGTAGAATTTTCGCCACAACTCCAAATTACTTGAAATTTTGAACGTAGACTCAAAAAACACTATGTTAAAGTTCAATATGTCTATGTTCAAAATTTTAAGTGATTTGGAGTTGTGGAGAATATTCTATCATTAAAGTAGGTTAAAGTTTTGAAACTTTGAAGAAATTTTAAGTGTGTCTTTTTGGGTTAGGTTGAATCGAGCTTAAAAGATATTGAGTTTTGATATCTGACTCGAAGGAATGCTACTATTGAAATTTGAGGTGATTTCGTGAAAAATTGGAGAAGTTGAAAATTTGAAATTGTTGATGTTCTTCGTGTATTCTTGAAGGAGAAGGAGCAAAAAACGTACATTTGATTCAAAATTCCAATTGAAAAATGTTAAAAATTATTTGGGTGGTTTTACAAAACCCGAGTTAAAAAATAATGGCATAGATAAACTTTTTCTCAAACTGCAATAACATAGATGACCTAAAATTTTAACTGATGGCACAAATAAACCTTATCTCAAAATTCAATGGCATATTTGAATTTTTTCCATTAATTTATATCATTGTTCTTGGCATCTCCCTTTCTAGAAAGACGGACATTATTTTGAGATAGCTTGAAAAGGATAAAGGCAAATACAATTTATTGAGAGTATGGTTCTTGAGATGGTCCCGTTTACATTTCATCAGACATTCTAGTCTTTCTTGTTTTAAGAGCATGAAGTATAATATAGGACCTCCTTTGCATAAAAAGAATTACTCCCTTCGTTTCAATTTACTTGTCTTATTTTGATTTAATACGAAATTTAAGAAAGCAAATAATATTTTTGAATCTTATAGTCTTAAATTAAAAATATGTCAAATGTACTTTAATCTTGTGATCTTAAACATGTCATGTGAAAAGTTAGAATTAAAGAGTTGCTAAAAAGGAAGGAGACGTTCTTTTTTAAACGCACTAAAAAAAAAGTAGGACAAACAAATTGAAACGACCGGAATAAAAGGAAAGAAAAGGGTCTTTTGATTATATGAAACATTTCCCTTTGTGAATCCATAACATCTTTGTTTTCTGGCTTCTCTTATTGTTTCCTTCACCAATAATCCATATGTAACAAGAAAGTGTGACGGGAGTCGTTCATAATCTGATTATGCTTCGTCTTCAAAACTAAAGAAACTAACCAATTAACTTAATGGACAAGGACATTTTTACCTGGATTGATGTCTGGATCTTTCTCAAGTAAAGGCAAAAACATGAAAAAAGATTGAAGAACAGCTAGTTGCATGTGAACCATTACCCATGGCATGGCTACAACATAAATCCATTCTCATTGTTTTCACTTTTTTATGATGCAGAACCAATGTGTGAACTCGGAAAGATCACACTATTCTGGTATTGTCAATGGAACAATCCATGTTGTTGTGGGCGGCGGAGGGAGCCACTTATCAGAATTCACCCCAATTAATACCAGTTGGAGTCTTTACAGGGATTACGATTGGGGGTTCGTCAAGCTCACAGCATTTAATCATTCATCACTACTTTTTGAATACAAAAAGAGTAGGGATGGAAAAGTTTATGATTCTTTCACCGTCTCAAGGGACTATAAAGATGTCTTAGCTTGTGTTCACGATGGTTGTGAGCCAACCACTCTTGCATCTTGAATCGAACTGTAAAAGTATACTAGGGCAAAACATTCAGCTACAGAATTTGTTGGAATTGGCACCAATACAATACAAGAAGCCATAATGTACACTATCTTTGGTTTTAGCAAATCTATTCACTCCTCTGGCTGAATACAGTTTTCCAGCTCTGATGTGAAGCTCTAAAATCTATCCCAACATCACAAATTAGACACAGCTATTTCACTTGGATTGTTAATCTCCTTCCATGGGCAAACATCGAAAAGAGAATTGGAGCTGTTCATAAAGAAACAATACCAAATTCCAAAAACGAGTAAAGCCATGTGCATTTCTTTTGTATCCACTGTTGTTACCTTCAGCACTGCCTTCACCAAAATTTTAACCCTGTTTGAACAACATTACCTCAACGATGAACTATTTAACACCAGAGAAAAATTTCAGCTGTGTGCCTGCATTCAGAAAGCGAGGGACTTTTAGAGCCCATTAATCTTTCTTATGTAAAAGTTTAGTGTGCCCAAATTATGAAGAAAGGCAGACAAGATGAGAGGAAAAGCGTCTAAATTTCAGCCGGGGAAAACCCCTTGTTGGATGAAGTTAAAACACGACATATTCTTTTCTACTAATTAGCACCATTATTCTCATCTTACATGATGCAAAATGTTACTTCTGTGGTGAGATATACACGTCCAAAACAAGAAAAAATGTAGGCGAGAAAGATCATGCCCACCACTCGGTTAATTTCATAACCATGCAAGTTTATATGGCTAATTGAAAAGCGTTTTCTGCACATGGCACCTTTAACCAGCCATCTCTGCATCTTGAGTTGAATCTCCATCTTCAACAAATGAACTGATTGATGCAAAAAGATGCTCAATTCTCAGGGGAGAATACCGAGCTGCGTGCTGGAACAAGACCTGACAAACAAAACCAGGTTACTATGTCAAAATACACATCACAATGATTACAAGGACTTGATTTGTGAAACGAATTCCATTTAAACAGTGGAGACACATCACAAAGTGTATCATGCAATGAACTGACAAATCTACAAATAGATTAAGACCATAATACGTACATGGCATGGTACCATAAAATATAGCAGGGAGACTTAATTATGACCAAAAAGAGTATATTCCCACACTTGTGACCCATCGTTAGGCTTTTTGTGTTTATTTTTTGTGTCTTCTCTTCCTTTCCTATATTGTTGCATTCAAGAATAATTTGCATGGAGGATGTTAATGACAAATGCAGAGTACTGAAACTGTCAACACCAGATTTGAGTGATTAAAGTTTTAAACTGGGTAATAAAATCAGCAATTCCTACAGAGAGCATGGAATCTGAATCCACCATCTAACCTTCGAGCAACTATCAGCAAAAGCACGAGCACGATTGGATTTGCCCAGGTATTTCAGATCAGCCTTCTCCAATTTACTGTCAACAACAGTTAATCCTCCTTCACCTATAGCAAATTTTATAAGATCTCCACGGTGAAGTTCTGTCTGAACGCCATGAGAACAGATTTCAGTAATGGATAACAAGTCAAGACATGACACAGAAAAAAGGAAAAAAATTGAAAAGGAGAGAGAGAAAAAGAGTTGTAATGATTTACACTCTCTTGGTACCAAAAGAGGGAGTGATACTTCCTCTTCCAATTTCAGAGGATTGAGAAAGCTGATTAGGAGCGCTTTTCTTACATCTCTTCTCTATCCTTCCTCCTTTTAATTGCAATTAAATAAAGAGAAAAATAATAATATGATCAAACCTTTTGAATGAATTCACCAAGCAAGCAACCAAATATGACAGGAGGGTCATCAGATGTAGCCAGTCTGCCATCATCCAGGAGCTCCAAAACTACCTGGTTGTACAACAAAAGAAATACATATGTGTAGCCCTGTTATAGAGATTTCACTTTCATTTCCAATTTAACATTGGATTTCTTAAAAGACATTGGGAAAAAAGATTTACAAAAAGGCAAATGAATCATTTAGTTGTCTTATACACGGGGTTAGCAATCCCAGGATTGTTATCCCACATAGAGACTAGAGTGGTATAAAAAATAATACAACAAATTTGGTATAAACAATCCTGGAATTACGATCTCATTGGTGAAGCAGTCCAATTGGATTCTTCAACTTAAGGTTTGGGTATTTCAACACTTCTAATTTGTATAATTCATTTGTATTCCAATCAGTTTGCATTTGTTTCGGTTTGAGTTGGAAGTTGGTTCTTAGCTGGGAGTTGGTTAATAGGGACGCGAATAGCATGTGACTTCTGGATGTTAGTATACAATGTTACATCCGAAAGTTAGTTTTACAATCCTTGCATGACCTTATTGATGACATACCTGACTTTAACAGCCAAGGGCGAATTTAGAAACATGAACTCGTGGTCTCTCCGTAAGACTAGGCATTTATGTATATAATTTCTAAAATTGGTATAATATTATTTGTTGGCACCCATACTACAAGAAGTCTAAATGGTGCACTTAGTTGAATGTTGAGTTATTTATCTAGAGGTCTAGGGATTAATTCTCCCTTAAAACATTTTTTCCTCCCTTTATTAGTTAGGGGCACCCATATTCTAGAAATCCTAGATTCGACTACATTAACAGGTTACAAAATCAAAAAAGTACAGAGAGTAATTTACCTGTTGTTGACTTGGAACTTGTCCTTTATTGTCTGTATCAATGACATATTGACTACAATGCTCATCCTTCCAAACCAATGCTAGAGGTGTATTTCCTGTTTGATATTGTGCATGCCTGAGCGGAGTGGACAAATTAAGATCATGATCAAATGAAAGAAGAAAAAATCACCTTGAGCTTTCCGAAGGCCATGAGGTACAGAAACTTAAAGTTTTGATTATTCACGATGCTTGAGAAACTACAGAAAAAACTAGACAATTTAACACTAGGACAGCATAGACCATCTAGAGTGTCATGGTCCAACGCATGAAATATAACCAATCATGTGAGTGTTGTATTCTAGTTCCATGATCGGTAACAGTTTCACGTAGCCATTAAAACGAACAGTACAGGGGAAAAGGCAAGATAACCTACAAGTGAATCCAGAAAAGGATCAAGCTGTTCACAAACAACTTCTAAGTGCCATCCATACGCAGCATAACTGAATAGTGCACAATAAGTTAGAACTAAATGGTGGAATAGGTTTTTTTTTTGAAAGGCTACAAGATAAGTGGAGCTGGTTAAGTTGCTGAGAAAGCACGTAATTCTAGGCACCTCAACTGGATATTCATTTCCAATGAACGCACATATATGCAAACAAATTGCTTAACATACGGCAGATGTAACAGCTCCATCTCATTATGAATAAGCACCTTAATTCTTTTAGCAATATTCTCCACCCATATAAGAAGAACCTGGAAAAGCATGTGGAACCTAACAAAGAAAGTGGAAGACCAATAAGTTCTTGACATGATTATTTCCTATATTGGAACACATTATGTTGTTCATACTTCATACAGCTATATCATCTCTCCTTCACTTGAAGGACAGTTCTGACTTCTGACATTGTGCAAATTGAGATAGAACAAATATGAAGCATAGGACACCTGTCTTGGGTATGAAATGAAGGTTTTGAAATCAGAGGGACACAACACCACTAGGACACAATATTATACATTTATATAATTTTTATAGAACCTAGAATATTGCAAGAAAACATCTTAGTAGCTATAAATGATATATGTCATCAACTTCCTAAACTTGAATACGGATTATTCTTCATACAACCACATCATTTCTCTTGAGCTTCTCTCCTTCATGGTGGTTAAAGAAGTTGAAGCATTACACAAATGAGGGATCAGAACATTGAACCATTGGTGGGCACCCATGTCAAGTATGAACGAAGTTCCGAAAATTAGAGGACACAACACCACTAGGACATAAAAACTTCATTTTGTACCAGAATCGATGTACCATGCTTCATAGTTATATTCTATGAAGCATAAGAGGGGCACACCTTATCAAAATTCCACAAGGACACAATATTATATATTTATTTATTTTGATTGGTACTAGGACACATTATTTTATGTTCATATGATTTTGTGTATACCCTAAGATATTCCACAAGAAATATCTCAATACCTATAAAAATATGAAATCAATTTCATACAGCATAACACCTATATAAACCAGAAAAGAATGGATCCAAACAACTCAAAGTAAAGGGTCCAACTTCTTTTTTTAATTTTTTTTATAAAGTGATTCTAGAGTTCAACTTCATGGACTTGGAGTCCCAAAATTCAAATGAAAAAAAATCAAATCATGTCGCACTTGTGTCCCACTTGTGCCATACAGTGTCCATGCCAAACACAAAATAGAACACTAATTCGTGAGCATATGCATGGTTTTCATCTGCATAAAGCATTACAAATTAGGATTTGTAGGGAAACTTGAGAATCTTGATTCCACGAATCTTCTTAGAACCTAATTTTACCGGCCTAGAGTCACAAGAGGAATAATGGAGGAGAATAGTCTGACTGTAATCCACTTGTTCTAAAGTTTTAGAAAGCCCGCCCATCCAAGACTAACACAGAAAAAAAAAAGGACAACTTGTCTTCTCATGTATAAAACTTGAAACATCACACCAAAAGCTATCCGTTATGTGAAAAGCTTTTAATGGTCAAAGGAAGTAAGGACTAGTCAAAAGAAAACCTTACTTATTGAATCACCTCCTTATATGCTTGCCTTTCCCCCCCCCCCCACCCACCACCCTTGTTTTATCAGTGAAATGGATGAAGAAGAAGAGTTAACAACTTCAGGAGCAAATCATTTCATAGTTTGTATTAAATGGCCTTCAACTAAGCAAATGAGAGATAAGCAGCAAAAAAGATCTTACTTGTTGTAAAACAGTAATCCATCCTTGACATATGGAACTTGTCCTGCATAAGCTGTATGTAGTCCTTCTTGGTCACAGTTGTAGACAGGAAGAGCACTAAATTTATATTTATGATAAGTTGAGGGAGCATCACAAGCTCCCGTCTCAGCAAGCTTGCTATTTAACCAAAAGAATCTGAATTCGGCAGTGCACTCGTATAATGAAATTCCCGCCCAACAAACACCGTCAATGACATAATATGTCTTATCAGACTGCCACAACAAAGACAGTGCAGAATATTTCAGATATACAGAATAAAGTACGAGCAACAATGTTACAAGTTTCAATTGTTACCTCGTGAAATATGCAATCAAGAATACAGTATGATTGAGCAGATTTACTGTTGTTAGTCCTGGCACCATTGGGTAGAGCAGAAGGAAAATGGTGCAGGAGAATTCCATTGCGCAGTCTACTGATTGTTGTTCCATTTGAAGAAACAACAAAACATCGTTTTCCAGCAGGCCTAGCAAATACATACCTGCACATCATATTCAACCTAAGATTAATAATGTGGTTGATTGTATTTGTTTAGTTTGAATCAAGCAAGAATCCACGGCAAATATACAGTCCCAACGAATTGTCCAACAAATAAGAGAAGTTTTTGTGGTAGGCTAAGATGCAGTTAACCATGGCATCAAAGTAGAATAAACAAAGTATAAAGTATTGTCTAGTTCAAGCAAAAAAACATTCAATTTTGACCTAATCTCTACAAAAATTGAACCTTCACTATATCCAAGAATACAAAGTTGAAATGCCATTATGACCTCAATTTCCGTAACTGTTAACATCAAACATTCAACAAGCATCAAAATTTAGAGACTTTTAAGTGAAATTACAACTTTAATGTGCAATATTAAAATTTAATAAATAGAAAAAATTGAATATATAAATATGGAAATGTTATTAATAAACATAAATTTATTTATTTTTATAAAAAAAAGAATCTGGTTAAGAAATCACCAATCCGTATTCAAGTTATCTGGAACATCAATCATCCACTCGGGAAGCATAAGCTGCTTCGCAAACCATAACCGAGCTTCATGTCCTCTCAGCTTGGTAGCTTGACGAAGATCATGTGCGTCAATATGATTTTTATAATCTTCGTCGGTTTCTTCCGGGAAGGATTCAAGCTCGTCGGTTACTTCTATGTCGAGTTGTTGCTCTTCGGAAGCGGACTTGTAGTCGTCTTGCGTGGATTGAAGAGAGAGGACAGTGGAAGCTAAACGACGTGCTTGTAGCTGAGCGTCGTGGCGGTTTTGGGACTGCCGGAGCAATGAAAGTTCACGGCGTCTTTGTTGGTCGGAGATCGCCGGACGTTTGAACGGACGGCGTATGTCGTGGGAACTCATCCTCTATGTCGCTCAATGGGAATTTTGGCAATGGCTATGTTTAAACTTTGCAGCGATTCCTCTTCTATTCCAAAAAAAATAAAAATAACGCAAGTAAAATATTTTTCAAAGTACCAAATTACTCCATGCTATTAAAACATTGGGGAATTTTACACTAATGATAAATGGACCTGTTGGGCCAGTATCATCCGGCCCAAACGACTCTATACTAATGTTGTTAGGCTATTATTAGCAAGGAACATGGTTTCCCTATCAGACTTGTTGAGTGCTAGAATAGATTTTGTATTGAATTGTAAGGCCTTCTTCCAAGAAGCTAGTTTACATTTGATTTTTCATATTTCTAATTTAAGTGTGTGAAGTATATTCGAAATAAATTCGAGTGCTATTTTAGCCATTGCCAACAGGCAATAGTTATTGCCTCTATTAAAGGACTCAACTTTCTTTTGTAGGACATTGGCACCAAACATTGATATCTATATTAGAATTCCTATATTGATTTCTTCACTGAGGAAATTGATACTTTGCTTTTTTAAACTGTATCAACAATGACATGTTTTGACATTTTGAAATAATGCTTTAAGCTTTCATTTTACCTTAATGACATGATTTTATAGCTCAGGTGGTGAGCAAGGTAGGATAAAATGGTATTTGAACCAGGGCGGGCGATAGCAGAACACCTTGCACCCTAGCGGATCGAGTCCGTATCGCCGTGGAGCAACAGCCGTGTCCGGATCTGATCTATTAGCCTATTGGTATACAAGCACACCGTGCTCTAGGTTGGTTAAGCCTATGAGCTTAAAGAAGGAAGTCTGCCCCAGCCCACTAGAGCGATGGACTACGTCTACAAGATACTAATGAATTCTCTAAGTTCATGGCATGTTAGATGTCACATAATTCAAAAGTCTTTTCTTTCTTTCTTTCTTAAACATCGGACCCAACCAAACAAGTACTAATAAAATGAAAAGGAGGGAGTATCTAAAATATTTGAAGGCTAGTTCAGCCATTGTTAATAGGCAGAAGTATTTTTCCTTTAGTAAAGGATTATTGCTTTCCCTACTGACCCATACATGTTCATGCTTCTCCTAGACCAGCTTAAATATTCGTTGGGTTAATTCATTTCTCTTTCTACCGAGTGAATTTAAATGATTGGTTCCTGTTTCTTCACATGTAATGTAATGGATTGCATCATTCTATTCATTATCTGGATCATGCTTGTATAATAATAGTGTCGTTTTTGGCTATACATTTCTGCTTTACTAGTGGACAAATTACCAAAATGAGAATGAGATAGAATGATTTATTGGGGTTGGGGGGGGAGGGGGGGCAAAACATTCAGTGAATATTAATTAGCCTTTGCTAGATTTGTATTTTTATCAATACAAGCTAACTAAGATATATTATTTATCTCATCAAGCAATATATTGACTGCAAATTGCTTGTTAAATCTTGGTCAGGGTCCAGTTCTATTTGTAGCGCAGTACATGGATTTTGTACACATCAAAATGTAAGAGGATACTTTACGGATGAAAGCTGCAATATTTTCCATTGAGCTCTCGAGGGCAGCTCTTGAAACATTTGGCTGAAGTTTCGGCACATTGGGTGAAAACTTGTGAAGATTAATTTAGCACTAAGCTGCGGTAGTTTCTCAGATTCTGAATGAAACAACTGGCCCATAGGTGTTATCTACATGTATCATGAGATGCAATGTAAATTATAACGTACCAACAACATTCAATAATATACCAATGCTAAGTAACATGATATTTGAATCTGAATTCATTGTGTTCTTCTGTACGGTGAATTTTGGTGTTTTCACCAATTGCTCTAGTGTTAACTTATTTGTAGGATGGATGTATAACACAGTTGTTGATCTGTTGGACTATAATAAATTATCATAGGCAATTCAAGAGTAGAAATTCAGAAATAGTCACTTTTCAGCTAGAAAGATTCATATTCTATCACTAAAACTCCCGAAACAGCACATTTAGTGAAACTCTATTTTTCAAAGACAATCTAAAAGTGGTGCTAAGAGTAGGAAAATGGAAAGAGAGAGTTGTAGGAAGTAGGGTGTACATGGATCGGGTTGGTTCGGATTTTTTTAAAAACCAAACCAAATTATTTGTGTCGGATTATTAAATCTATAAACCAAACCAAACCAATAAAAGTTGAGTTTTTCGATATCAATTTTTTTCGGGTTTTTCGGGTTTTCTCGGGTTTCTCATAGTATCTAATAAAAAGCACAGAGCACTAGAGCAGTGCTTCTTAAAAAGAGTTCTAGTACAAAATATCAACATATAAGATGGAGGCAGAACACTGTTTGAAGTTTTAACTTTATAAGATGGGCTTTTTTTGTATATTATTTAGATGGGCTTCTCAAATCTAAATCTAAATGTAAGAAAGAAAACAAAAATTATGAAAAATTTTAAAAAGATATTTATAAATTACATTTTAATAAATATTTTTATGTATAACATAATTTAAAAGTAGTATATCTATAATCGGGTCGGTTTGGGTTCGGTTTGACTTTTTTTAGTTAAAACCAAACCAACCCTATAATGGTCGATTTTTTTTTCCAAACACCAAATCAAGTCAAATCAAACCACTAGTCGGGTTTTTTTTCCGATTTGGTTCGATTTTTCAATTTGGTGCGGTTTATCAATTTGCCCTGTACAGCCCTAGTAGAAAGTATGATCTGATCCAGTAGTTGATTAGGCCCACCTAAGAGTTGGGCTTATGCTCGAAAGGGCTCTTTCCAGTCATAGGGCCTCATATATTAACTTTGGAAAAATTATCTAAATACACAACTTTTTTTTATTATATTTTTTTAAATTTTTCTATCATTTGAAAATATTACAAAAATCTCTACTCTTTCTTATTCTCTGATATATCACTATACGCGATGTATCGGTCAGATATATCACTTATGTGATGTATCAGGACGTCAGATACATCGCTTTACGCGATATATTGCTCGAATACATCATTTACGTGATATATCAAGACGTCGAATACATCACTTTACGTGATGAATCAGTCACATACATCACTTTAAGTGATGTATCCAGATTTCACTAAAAAAAAATTGGGTAATTTTTAAAAAAATTAAAATAAAATAAATTAAAAAGAATTACTATAAAATTTACGAACTTTAACTTCACATAATGTTCTTACCTGGATTAAGAAAGCAACAATATCCGATGGGGGTCCTGGTGAGTTGGGTCGTCAAAGACCCCATCCTTATGTACGACTTTGATTTGAAATCGATCCAAACTCACCTCTTTTTCAACAAAATTGATAATATAAAGAATCACAAGTTTTTTTCCTACCGCCAGCTTGCACACATCTCTACGCGTATCTCTATTAATTTCATTAGCATACGCTACCTTTTTCTATCAACACAGACATCATCTAAGTTTATTCGCTAATATTTTGAACATATAAGAGAAAATCATCTAATATTTTTATTTTTGCTAGAATTTGAATCAAAAACTTCACCCATTTCATTAACAGTTAATCCAGTCTTATTGACTCACTTCATATTTTACATGAAATCGAGTATTTCTATTTATAGGTGTGCACAAATTGAACCAATCGATAAATCAAACAGAAAAAATATTATTGATTTATTGTTATTGGTTATTGGATTAACGGTTATTTAATAATTTTATAAAAAATAATTATTCGGTTATTAGTTTGGTACTAATTTTATAATATTGAGTTATTGGATAAACCGATAAACCATTAAGACGATAATAGTTTACTAATTTAATTTTTAGTTTATTACTCATACACAAATATCAAACAAAAAATATTAATATAAATATATAATCAGTTAATCACTATATAGTACTATTTAGTATTTAGAATTTTAGTATTTACCTTGGCTTTGCCGCTTTAGGTTCGACGGTAAGGGTTTGCAAGTTGCAATGACGGCGGCTTCAGGATTCGTATATTTGTTTTAAAAGTTTTTTTTATTGGTTAAACCAAAAATCGAATAGTTAAAGACCAAAAATCGATAACAAATATCTTATTAATTTGGTTATTGATTTAGCGTATTTAAAAATTAAAATCAATAAATCAAACCGATAATACTTAAAACTGAACCGATTCAACCGATACACCACAACTATTTATTCATTTATTAATTTCCCTCTTTCATGAATACTTTTCGTGTTGAGACGATTTAATTTATTGTTTTTTTTGGCACAATCCAATCCCACCAATAGTTTTCTTTTGGCTACTTTCAAGTTTCAAGATTCAGTCCATAAAACTATTCAAATTAAATTTTGACGTGACATTTTATTTTATCGAAATACCATTTTAACCATTATTTAAATATACCCATTTCACCATTACTAGATTAGTCTTTAAAACTCTGTGTTTAGTAGACGGCGAGAGTAGGGTTGTACAAAACATTAAAGTGTTATAGTTTGTTATCTTAAAATAGTTGAGTAAGCAGATGCTATCATAAGATTAAAACATTTAAACCAACATATAATAATAAAAATAAAACATAAAAAGGTGCACTCTCAACGTTTGAGAAGGTAACGTTAATGAATAAATGGGACCAATTTGTCAACAGAGTGTTATGATTAATTGTAAGAAAATGAAGTTTGGTGATGAAACGAACATATTTCATTTGATTCAGTGCCTCTTAATGTAATGTTATAATTAGCAGAACCACCGCCACTCTAACCATCATGCACATCAATTCTATCAATAGTTTTAGGGGAAATGATGACTCGTGTGACAATAACAAACTTACGTCTATTGTTATATAACCTAAATTACTTCATATAAAACTTTTAATAGACTTCTGTGCGCTTCCTTATTTAGAGATCCAGTACCTAAATTTATATAGACATACTATATGAATTGGTAGGAATTCCATGTGAAATTAAGAATTAATATAACTACAACAAGATCGGAGCTGAAATATAATGTTTCATCCTCGTATGAGACCATCAAACAATTAATATATTATATATATTTATATAGTTCTCTAGCTAGCTAACAAAATGTAGCAATTACTATTTCTTTCTCAATTATTGTCTTTTTAATGAAAATTTCACCATACTAGTGCAGAGATAGATGGATATATGCTAAATTTCTAAAGAACCTCTTGTGTTAAAGAATTCATAATTTACCATAAAAAATAAATTATTTAGTATGAATTAATTGAATGAGCCGATGGAAAAAGAACAGAAGGGAATGCATAAAAATAGAGTTCTTACTCAAATTAATTGAGATTGATACATTTTAAAATCTTTACTATGGTTGGCATCTTTCTTTGTATACGTCAATCAGGTGGATACCTACCAAAATCCATAACAGAATTAAGTAAACGTCAGCAATATTCTCTAAAATCACACTTTGGGAAGAAAAAAAAAACTATCTAAATAACTACTGATCAAATATATGTCTAAAATATGTGATCTCATCCCATCCCTGCTTTTATGTTCAAAAATTATTCTTAGTGCAACTTAATTAATATATTGACATCTTTTTTATGAGCATATGCAATTAATACTTTTTCAAGCTTTACCTTAGAACCCTACACAGAAATCAGCTCATTGGAAAATCACCTCGTTTATTACTACTATTATTTTTAATTCCAAGACAACAATTCCCATGTTTTCTGCTAGTGATGGCAAAGGGGCGGGGTGGGGTGGGGTGGGGTGGGGTACAAACATTTTTAAAGAAGATCAAGTGGGTGCATGAGTAAGAAATTTTGCAAAGACTTATTTCAAAAACTACAATTAGAGCTGTTAAAATGGACTGGTCCAACCTAACTTTACAGGGCCAGCGAATTAAATGGGTTAGGACGGACTGATCCTTTTAACTAAAGAGCATATAAAATAACAGCCCAACCTAGCCCTAAACGGGCTATAGGTTGGGACGGATTGACACTTCAATCAAAAGATGGACAATATTGACCTCTTAGAAATCTTAGAAACCAATCGTGTACCGTTAAAAAATCTCAATATCGTATTCATCTAGAAGAAAAATAAAAATTGCGCTTTCATTATGGTCTTACAAAACGACAATTACTTAAATACGTTTGTATCGCCAAAAAAGATCCAAAGTATTTCATGAAGGAATCCATCATTTTGTAGAATTCTTTCATAGAAATCGCAAAAGGGGTATGTTGCTGTCATTTTGAAAGGATTCAAATGCACCGAAGTAATGTCTAAACCCAATGATTTAAAATAAAACAAAGATAAATGATCCCACAACAAGGAAACATCTTTTAAATTGTCTTAATAACTATCGAACATTGATGAACACAACACCAATACGTAAAAAATTCACATGTCCATGAGTTGCACACACTTTCGTGGAATACTTATAAAACAATAGAAAATAGGCAAGATACAACAATCAACATTCATAGGATTCATCAGAATAACATACATTACATGATCATTTTTTTCACAAACTAGACAAGAAAGGAGAAACGAAAAAATAGGCATAAACACAAAAGTAAAAGAGGTTAAAAATTCATATTTACAATAACTTCAATTGTCTAGTTGCTGAAAATTTGACAAAATAAATATTTTTAAAATTCACAGCCCGGCCTCTAAGGCTCGTGGGTTGAGCTTATGAGACTGGTGGGCCAAATGAGGCTGAGCTAAAAAGTCTCATTTCTAAATGGGCTGAAAAAATTTAGTCCAACCCCACTTAATTAAAGGGTTGGGTTGGATCGGCCTCACGGGTCAAGTCCATTTTGACAGCTGTAACTACAATACTTCCATAGTGGCAAGATTTTTTTAAAAAAAAAAAGAAACTGAAGCGAATTGTTTTATTTATTTCATGGTGTTATAAACATATTTGTATTATAATGAATGTCTATTATATGAATTCCTTTGGAGAAAAGTTAGGAATCCTACTTAGGAACCAAGTCAGTTTTCTCTTATAAATAAAGGAATTTTTCCTTCATTGTATTTGATCTATGAATATCCCTTAATCTTTGAATATCATTCAAGAGAACTAAGATGGCTTTTCTCTTCTTCCTACTATTCTCTTCTTGTTGTTTTATATAGTTTCATAACACATAGATTATTGTTACCAAAGACAAAAAAAAGAGGGGGGGGGGGGGGGGAGAAGGGAACTTGTCCATTGATTATGTGATACAATAATTAATAAGCTGTTTTAGAGAACAGTGAATTTAAACTTAGAAAAATAATACAATTAAATGTTAATAATAGAGAAAATTATTCTTTAAAATAATTTATTTTGATAGTCATGGTGGGGTCGGTGGTCTGAAAATAGAAAATATTACTATGCGGGGGAGGCGGGCGGGTTGAAGCCGAACCCGTTCCGCAACCACCCACCCCATTGCCATCTCTATTTTTTGCTATTATTGGTCGACGCTGGAACTTTTCGTTGGTGCAAGCAAGGTGATAATCACAAATTATAATTTTCAAGATACAGCATAATTTTATAAGATCTCACTATTAATTAAAATCATTATGATCCTCACTAGGCAAAGTAAATTAACCATATATATACACCTCTCTTACGCGATCATCGGAAATTAAAGAACAGGTTAGATAGTATCTTTGCATTAGTCATAGACAACATGATGATGAAATAGGAGACAACGTTAATTATTATCTTGACAATCATATGTTTCATGTCAAGATACTCCATTATTCAAGATTAGTAGTATTACTAGAAAAAGAAAAAAAATACGTACGTAGTACTACTATCATTGTATCAATCAAACTAATTAACGTACTATATATAGTAAACGTCTCACCTTGAACTATGTATATACACGTACGTATTTTGCTCTACATAATATACGAATGGAGATCGAATCAAACCGACAAGTGGCATAATGGATCGGAGGGTGATGATGAGGACGATCGAGCGTAGCTCCAAAATTCAATGTCGTCATCATGTGCTTGAGATTGGGAGAGCGCATCGTCGTCATCATTTGGTCTCCCATGATGATGAAGAGGAAAACATATGTCGTTGTTTGATGAAATATTTTCCAAATGATCGTGGCCGTTAAGTTGAGAAGCCACCAGACGATCGAGAGATGCCCAATCACTTGGACCAGATCCCGTTGAATTAGTGTGTGACCATCTCATCTCAACAGGCCCAGGCCCAGGCCCAATTTTCGGATGAGTTTGTGTGAGCATCTCACCGAAACTACAGCAATCTTGTTGGATAAGTTGGAGAGATGACACGTCATCCATGTTGTTGGTTGGAGAATGATGATTCTCTAGGCCAGGGAGGTGGATGAATCTATTATTGTTGTTGTTGATCATGAAGGAGTTGGTGTTATTTATTTGCATTATATGATCATCTAAGTGAATGTTATTGATGTTGTTGAGGAGGAGGTTGTTGTTGTTGTGTTTGTTTTCCAAGTCTTGCTGTTTGCATGACCTTCCCATGTACATGAGTATTTGATCAAGAACGCCGTCGTTGTTTGGTTTCTGAATAAGTGTACTACTCCTGGAGAGTGCTGCTGATGAGCTCTGAGGACTCTCAAGAGCCTTATGATAATTCTTCTTCTTGAACACACGGCACACCACCCACCCTTCTTCCTGGTTACTTGATTCATTGACCTGGAACAATGAATATATTTCAGATATTAAAGCTACTGTATATTATAAGGTCATATTTAGCAAGTTAATTACATGCCTTAGTTTCAAATTTGTTTACACAATTATCAGGTCAATTGCATGTGAAACTTTCTATTTATATACATACATTGTAACATGGTAAATTATAAGACTCTAATTTGCTATTTAGCATCGTATATAATTTACTAAGGATATGCTTACGTACGTTAACGTTGACGGGTTCTTGGGAAATATTGATGTTGTCGTCAAGGCGATACTCGTGCATGATCCAATCTGATTTCTGACCATGAGGGGCGCGTCCTTTATAAAAGACTAAGGTCTTTCTCATCCCTATTCTCTTACCGTTGCTGTGTATGACTTTATCGCGACCAGTAGCCTTCCAGAACCCCGCTGCAGTAGCACGATTGGTTCGAGTTCCTGTCGGATACTTCTTGTCTTTGTGACTGAAGAAGTACCAATCGTTTTGTGGTGTCGATCCTATTCTGCACTTCTCTGCATATATATATATAAGGATTTAATTTAATTCGATTATATATTTATGACATGTCAAGTACAATATGATAACTTAGTTCATAGTATAGTTTAAACTTTTAAATGAGATGATTACATAATATTGTACCTTGAATGTCCCATGGTTCGAGCTTGTTGAGATCAACATCGCGAATAACGTCAAGATCAATTTTCTCATAGGCAACCTTTTTCCTCAAGTAATAGTGAAGAAGTTCTTCCTCCGTGGGATGAAAACGGAATCCGGGAGGCACTTGAGATTGCCCATTTACTGACAGATTCATATCCTTCGACAGTGTTACGTTGTATCTTGCTCTTTCTAGTGGAATCGGAAGTAAGATAGATAGTAAGTCGTACTTGTACGTAAATGATGAGAGCTGGAAAAAGAAAGATGTGGAGTCACCTTAATTTGATTTCCTATATAAAGGTAGCTAGGAAGGGAAAGGGAATATAATGTGATAAAAAGATTAAAAGAATATAGATGGTGAATATAATTGTGAAGAAAATGAGAAGAGAGGATCGAAGAGTGTGGAGCTGAAAAGGGAAGGGAAGAAACAAGATCATTTATATGCAAAGTGGTTAGGGACACAAATGAAAAGGTTTATATGATGGTAATTGGTGTACTTTTATGGTGGGGCCTTCTCAACTCTAAGATAAAATCAACCACCACTTTCATTATTATTATTAGAAAAAAAATTTGAGAGAGAACAGAATACTCATTTCCATCCAAAACTATGCAAAGGGATTGGAGGATCAAAGTATATATGTAATATTAGGTGGAATTCCCCTATAAATTCATTAGGCGGAATACATCCATACTTTCTTAAATTTACAAGTAAATTATATTTTGAACATATATATGACAAAATAGTGTTCGTAGACACTATCCCTTTTAAATTGAGAATTTTTTTTGCCCATGTGAGCAAACGCGCATTCTTGAACGTTTGACTTGATCATAATGGAGTAAAGATGGCAAAATTAGACTATAAAAAGCTTCTATGTTCCAATTTACAATCAAAGCTTAAAAGTTTGAACATTAAAAATTAAAATGTGTCATATAAATTAAAATAAGAGAATATATAATAAAAAAATAATTAAAACTTGATAAGAAGTAAATGAATTGAATTATAATTTATATTTTAATTAAGAATCCATTTATTTATTAACTCAATCCTTGTGTGAATTATTTGATATTTGTAGAATGATAGTAAGGGGTTACAAAATTCAAAGAGCGGGGTCCATAGGTGAAGAAACAATGACCTTGGACCTTAAAATCTGAATAAAAGGTCCCTCGAAACCACCACTATGCCAAGAAAATCTCGTTGCATCACTCATTTTACTCGTGCAACTAACACACTAACGACAAGACGGCGAAAGAGGGTGTGGGTTCGGAGGCATTGCGCTTTCACTCCCAAAAAATTAATTAATTAATTAGCCAAGAATCATGATAGATGGATGGTCCATCCCACACCTCTTTCTTAACTCTTTGCACTTTTTCGATCATTAGAGTACCCACTATTAAAAAAAATAAAAAAAATAAAAACGTGTCAATTCATCTACCACTTTTATCTCCATATAATAAATAGGTCCTATCTTGCTAAAATTATTCTATATATTATCCAACTTATATAAGCTAAATTCATACGATTTTTATACAAAGCCTTATGAATACTATTCTACTTTATATGTATCCTCTTTTTCCTTCATTTTAGCAATTAATATATGATTTTGCTTGTACGGTCCATTCCAAAATCTGAAACCAATGGGATGAACCCTTGATGGGCTCGGATGGCCCCAAATCCAATTAAATGAATTTTGAGATTGTCATTTAATTTAGAAAAAATTATCTAATTATACTCTTTTATTTATCATATTTTCTATTACTCTTATTCATTTTTTAAAAATTCAAAAAATTCTTATTTTCATCCGGATACATCAATTCTGATTCATAAATTATCTCTATGTTCAATACATCATGCTTTAAATGTTACCTACTGATACATAAAACCCTAATTAATGTATCCGGATTACTGAATTAATATACCCAAATTACTGAATTAATGTATCCGAATTATCATGCTTTTAAGGAATTTCTGTAAATTGAAAAAGGATAGGAAAGAATGGTAATTAGCCTTTTATACTATGTCATTTATGTAAGTTTCCCTTTAATTTATACCAATTTTTTTTTTATGTTATATCACTTTGGGACAATTTTACATATACAATGTCTGGAGTTAGTCTTGACAAAAATCTAACTTCAGACACAATGTCGGAAGTTCGACCATTATTGCTTGGACAAGACTAAGGCCTCATTTGTTTTTGATTAAGATTAAGATGTCTGAATCTGAATGTCCATCTGAATGATTAAGATATTTTTTGTAGATTTGAACACTGAATAATTAATGATGTTTGATTTCTTAACTTCTTAATATATTGAATTAAAAAATTAAAATATAATAATAATATATTCAATATAATTTACAAACATAAAATTTAAATAATATAGTAATTAAATATTAATTATTTAATATATTTGAGAAAATATTAATATAATATAATAAGACCACTAAACTAATAAAATATGAAATATACCATAATATGCCAGTCATACCTCATCCAATGTATCAAATTAATCAAATATATTTTAAATCCACAAATTTAAAAAACTATTGACATTTTTTAATTGAATATATAGATTGTACTTATTTTTTATGGCCACATAATTATTTAATTTATTATCATTCAATAACAATCAAACACAAAGCTATATATATATATATATCGTAAAATAAGACAAAATATACTATATAACTTAGGAAGAAAGGCTGCTATGAAAGACGCAACCTATTTGGATAATTACAATAAAATCAATTCGTCCTATTGGATTCAACTTAGCAATTAATGCATAATTACCTGTCGAAGAGCGCTGAATGAGTTTCACGCTATAGCTCAAATCTAACTGATTCACATGTATTAAGATCCAATAAGTGATAGAATTTTAACAAAAACAAATATATTTAAGAATGATTCAGATTCAGACCTCCATTAAATTCAAACAAATGAAATCTGAATTCTGACATTAATCTCCTTCCCGTGTATAATTATGGGCGAGCTAGCTAGCTAATTAAAGCTATCCAATTACCCAAGTGATGCTTAGTTTACTAGTCCTACTAATTGCTTTTAGATATTACACATGCATGCTTAGGCTTGTTCTGATCGATGTTGCTCTTGATTATTTAGTTGCTTTTTAACTATCAGTTTTGTGCTAATTTATTTAAGGAAAACTATACAAAATAGACCAAGGAAATAAACTATTTACTTAAAATGGATCTACCTCAATTTAGTTATCCTGATTGGACCAAAGGCCCAAAGAAATTACAACACTGCCCCGCCTCTTCTTCAGCCTATGTCTGATTTTGCATGACCTTCATGATACTGTCGAATTATATATATACTCTAATGGTATCAAAAATAATTGAGCAGTATTTTTATTGCAATGTTTTATCTTCATGATACTATCAGAGTATATATATATACTCTGATGGTATCAAGAATACGCGTGAACTCCTTTCTGGAGGCATGAAAATAATAGGGTATCCAATGATAAATAATTTTTCTTTTTGAGGTATAACAATAATTATCCCATTTATTTATGTTTTTTACTTATCAATAATCAATTTAAGGCCTTGTAAACATAAATCGGATATAGTATGTGCTCATTTTAATTGTAAATGTTCAGCAATATAATTTTTACATTAAAAATATGTACAAGCTGATGATCTCAATATTTTTACTTTAAAAAAAAAAAATAAGAAGGAAAAGAGTACACTATATATCTATTCCCATATATCAATGCAAATTAAACCATTTACTGAAGAGGCAGACAGTACACAATCTATCATTCAAGAGTATTGAATTAAGGCCGACTAAAAACGAAATGTATTAGCCAAGTGGAATGTTTTATTCTAATATATTGAGTACAAATTAAAATTTAAGGTTGTTACAAGTCTTGTCGTTCATTATTCTAATGTCATATATATAACAAAGTATTATACTGTTTAGTTTGTCACTTTCATGAAGATGTAATGATTTACTTTTTGTTCTCCTAGCCCTGTACTATTATTCGCCTTTGTGACACGAAAATTCTCACATTATTATAGATTTGTACAAGAAATCAAAAGGCATGATTTTCTGTTCCAATTTAATTCAGTAAAGAATTGATTGATATAGTGAGTTTATTATTTATTTTTTATTAATTGATAAAGTAATTTTAAATATATTTATTTATTATATTTTTTAAAGATATTTATTCAATGTTAATAAATTGAGGTATAATATGAAGAAAAAAATTATCTTTTTTTGATTTGTCAAAATTGACAAGTAAAAAAAAATCAAAGTAGAAAATATTTGACAAATAAATTGGGACGGATGGAGTTATAAATAAGAAGGACAGTTTTATTAATTTACCATTTAAAGAACCTTTTTGAAACTTTACAAACTTATTTACACTTTTAAAAAAATAAAAATAATTAAAAAGTAAAGGTAAAATAAAATATTTTTTTTATTAATTCTATCTTGATTTTGTAACTTGCAATTATTTGGGATAATTTATTTTTAAAAAATGTGGACAATTAATATAGGACGGATGAATAAAGTGAAAACATGTATTCACAAAGCAAATGATATTTTGTCATTTTAAGTTTATTAGGCAAAACATGCAAATTAGGGTATTTTCTTAAAAGTAGAAAAGTCCTCTTTAAATTTTAAGACAATAACTCACATGAAAACACCCAGTTTAAAATTTGGTGGATTATCACTCACTGGAAAGTTGAAAAATTGGGTCAAGCCAAAGTCGGTCTTTTTAAAATTGATTATATATTTATTGGATTATTTTTTAAAATGTTAAAATATAGTGTAAAAAAACTACATCATATTCATCCTTGTGATTTTTTGAGTTACTAGAATGAAATATTTTTAATTTTTTTGTTAAAAACATATATAATTATGTGATTTTGATTTTAAAAAAATTATAATCATGTGGCAGTTTACGAAACTTACCCATGAAAACACCCACCTTGACTTGTGTCAATATAATATTTCCTAAAATCATTACCCCATGAAAAAACACGAGGAGCCTATATATGGGCCCTCTAAACAAGTTAACTTACATAAGTACATAGCTGGCACAAAATTCTTAAATTTTTCTCCTAATTAGCTACATTCAACTAAACATATCATATTCGATGAAGTGGACACAATGCCTTTTTTTGAAATATTTTTACTAAGAAATTAACTGCAAATGTGAATTTAATTAGCTAAAGTCAGTTCCCAATTAATTATGCTCGTTGAAACGAATAACACGATATCCTATACATACATAAATAGGGACCTAATGTTTTCTTTTCTTTTTTTCAATAGAAACCTAATTCATAATTTGTGTTTACTATATATAGGGGTGATTTTATTTTATTTTTATCTCAAGACTCTGAAATATTTAATTATACTAAAGTTATGCTTTCTACCAAAATGAGGTTCCAGTTTCAATCACAACACACTAAAAGAAAGAATTTAACATGTTCTAAATTAACCTCGAGTATGCAGTAGACAATTAATTAATACTTTTGGTAAAATACAATTAATTAATAACAAATAAAAATATAAAGTATGTATGAAGTTACCGTAACAATACATAGAAATGTATTTATAAAACGTTAACCAGTCAGAGAGGACTGAGGAGGATAAATAAAAGTAGAATATTGATAGTGATGCCGCAAAAATAGAATTAACATATGAAGATAATAAACTAAAAATAACATTGAATCTTGTAAATTTAAATATGTTGTGTTATTTTTATAAGGGAAAGCATAAAATGAGATCGAATGTTGGAATTGAAATTCACAAATACCAAGGTTGTACTATTTCTTTTAACAAATTGAAAAGGAAAATAAAATATACTAATTACAGTTTTTAGTTTTATCATATCAATAGAGTTTATTTTATTTTATTTTAAAAAAAGGATACAATCAAATGGAGGGGAACATACCTAAGGCCTAACCTACTTTAAAATCTAAGATGACCCGTCCTATGTAGTTTCCTGATCGAAAGATGTTACAAGAACATATTAATTACAATTAACATGAGGTTTAAAACAGTATAACTGCCCAGCCATTTGCTGGTTTCAAGTTGTTTTCATTTGAATTGATGTTTTACCTCACTTTTTATCTTCTGTTTTGACTCTCTAATTACCTTTTCTCATAGCATATCCCATCATCAACAATCCTTCCTTTTTTTTCTCTTCTAGACTAGTACTACTTAATTTCCTCCCACCATCCATGCTCACCTTGTTTTGTTCCTTTTTCCAAAGTCCCAAGTATTATTATACCTTCCAGAGAGCTCATATAAAGGAGTTAAAATTAATCCATAACAATATGACTCGCTCAACTTATTTAAGTTTGAACGGGTTTGTGGCTAGCCACCTATTTAGTTACTCAACTCATACTAATTAACCTGCTCACTTTAATATTTGACTTAGATGTAGCCTAATTGATCCTTGAGAAACTTTATTAAATATTTTGAAAAGGTTAATTTTTTTTGTTTGATATATTATATATATTCATAGTAAAGATAAAAAATATTGTTAGCTTATTATTAGTAAGAATTGGATGGGTTAGACTATACCTATTGTTTAGCTTATTATGACTGACCAAAGCTCATTTCAGCTCAAGTAACATTTGGGTATGCTAATTAAAGAAAGCACAACAATTTATTTTGGACAAGCAGGGAAGAGATAAGAGTGTGATGATTATAGTAAGTGTTTGTCTTGAACATGATGATTTGTAAGTGGATGGATGATGAATAAGGGTCAGGCAACACAACACAACACAAAACAAAGAAGATATATAAATTAGTAATGTTAACATAAAAATTCCGTTAGGAGGAGATCAAGTAGTGAGTCTTAGTCCTAATGATGTTCATTATTCCTCTATTCCTTTCTTTAATCATGAGCCCCTTAATAAATTGACGACACAACCACTTAGGTTCTTAATCTCTTCTTTTCAATTCACTGTTAATTGATAACTACTTAATGTAGTGCCCGGTAGTTGTAGTTGGTTAGTTGTTGTTGGACTTCTATGCATTTTAATTAATTACTATTCACCCATGCTAGCTAATTGGATGCTTACTATTTTTTTACTTAATTAACTTACAACTTGATGACGTACCTAATTCGTAAACCAAAATTTTCTTCTATATATTACGTGTGATATGACGACAACATTCATGTACAGAAAAAAAGACTACTCCCATCCCATGAGGAAATTAATTTAGTAATTTTTTCAATGACCTTAATTTGCATGACAAGCAACATAATATATTTTAATATCAACAATTGCCAACAAACTTCTAGAGAACTACGTATACTACTCCCCACTGCTATTTGGCAACTTATTTTCATTTTTCACTTTAAATGTTTCTCCTACAGTACAAATTACTTTACATGATTTCGTCTTTCTTTTTTTTCTAGATTCGGTTTGTCCCCTTTCTTTTCTCTACAGTGCTGGATTATCTTTCTTCTTCTTCTTTTTCTGTGATAATTTGGATTTGTTCGCATATCTTATTAGAACATCCATACCATATAAATACTAATTCTACCTATATATACTTTTAAATAACTAATTAAAAGTTTTTTACCATATATTGACGAAAATACACTTAGATATATGTATTTTTGCTACCAGATACACTAAAATCGGGAGAGAGGGGAGCAAGATGGGGAGGGAAGAAAGCGAGATAGTCATGTATCTCACATACATGCAAATCACACTAGATACACATTAGATACATGTATATGTATATATCTGATGTGATTCGCATGTATATGGGATACCGGATACATAGGAGAGTGGCGAGCGAGATGGGAGGGAGGAGGGGGAGGTGAGCGATATTTTCTATGTATCAAGACGTATCTGTATATAGTAAAATCCGGTAAGATTCATAATACTACAAACTAGAGTGTATCTAAGTAATTAGTTGCTAAACTAGTGAGATTTCTATAATTTTTCCTAAAATGTATGATTTGGGGTAGTTTGATACTAAATTATATAATATTATAAGATCACATGAAAATGAACATCTATGTATGCTGATAGTATTTAGTATGATGTATGTTCTATTAATATGGCTTCCCTGTTATTTAAGAGTAAAATTTACCTAAATCCCATAAAGGAAAAGTCTAATTACTATACATCTCTCATCGTACTAAAATTATCCGATTTCTCCTTTTTTCAGTTTTGCTGATACATTAGTTATGTAACTGATATATCAACTTTAGTTGTAGAATAGTTAATGCAGATCATCTATTTATGAATAGTATCTTAATATAAGGTATGATTGGTTCTTTAAATCAATTACTGATCTAATTAATGGGATTAATTGGTTAAAAAAGCAACAGTTATGTTCATGAAGATTCAAGCCAAAAACAGAGCATCGTCTCGAATGAAAAAAATAGAGCATTAATTCAAACCAAAGTCGATTTCAAATTTTTTTTCAGTTTTGCTGATACATAAGTTATGTATCTGATACATCAACTTTAGTTGTAGAATAGTTAATGCAGATCAGCTATTTATGGATAGTAGATTGAGATAAGGTATGATTGGTTCTTTAAATGAATTACTGATCTAATTAATGGGATTAATTGGTTTTAAAAAAGCAAAAGTTATGTACATGAAGATTAAAGCCAAAAAACAGAGCATCGTCTCGAGTGGAAAAAACAGAGCATCAATTCAAAAAAAGTTGATTTCGACTTTTTGTTCAGTTTTGCTGATACATAAGTTATGTATCTGATACATCAACTTTACTTGTAGAATAGTTAATGCACATCAGCTATTTATGAATAGTAGATTGAGATAAGATATGATTGGCTCTTTAAATCAATTATTGATCTAATTAATGGGATTAATTGGTTAAAAAAGGCAACAGTTATATAAATGAAGTTTCAAGCCAAAAAACAGAGCATCAATTATGTACTGCAGGTTTTTGATACATTAGTTATGTATAAACTGTGCTAATTAGAGACTAATACATCAATTCTGATACATCAGTTCTGTAGTTGATACATTAGTTGTGATACATATGTGTGAAGTTTATTTCGTGCAGTTTTTTGATACATCAGTTAGGTATAACCTGTACTAATTAAATACTGATACATCAGTTCTGATAAATCAGTTCTGTAGTTGATACATATGTTCTGATACATATATGTGAATTTTATTTTTTGTGGGTTTTGATACATCAGTTATGTATAAACTGTGTTAATTAAATACTGATACATCAATTCTGATACATCAGATCTATAGTTGATACATCGGTTGTGATACATATGTGTGAAGTTTATTTCCTGCAGATTTTTGATATATCAGTTAGGTATAACCCGTGCTAATTAAATACTGATACATCAGTTCTGATAAATCAGTTCTGTAGTTGATACATACGTTCTGATACATATATGTGAAATTTATTTTCTGCGGGTTGTTGATTCATTAGTTAGGTATAACATGTGCTAATTAAATACTGATACATCAGTTATGATACATCAGTTTTACAGTTGATACATAAGTTCTGATACATATATGTGAAGTTCATTTCCTGCAGGTTGTTGATTAATCAGTTAGGTATAACATGTTCTAATTATATACTGATACATCAGTATTATTAGTATTGTAGTTGATACATAAGTACTGATACATATATGTGAAGTTTAATTATTACATATATGTGATACAAAAGTATATGTATCAGATTCATTAAAAAATGGTAAATGTTATTGTGATACATAAGCAAGATGCCCCGGGCAGTCAAGTTTGATACATTAGAATATGATACATAAACTTTGATTTTATATTCGATATTGACGGATGAGAAAAACATACAAATCTTTTCAATTGATATATAGAAATATTATTACATTTCAGTTGCTTACTGATTCTGATACATTACAGTTAATGTATCAGATACATTAAAACAACAGATACATCTAAAATGTTTACTATTACAAAAAAATGGTTATAATCTTCTTGATGACGTACTTCATTCCCTGCATTGACATGAAAAATGGTTAAATACAACTTAAACTTTATATATAAATACGATGTATCAGACGCATTAAAATATTTGATACATGAAAATCTGATACATACAGAAGATGTATCAGAAGAAGTAAAGCTTCATAAATTATAATCTGATACATAAATATAGATGTATCAGAATCATTAAAACTTGATATAATAGAAACTGACACTTAAATACGATGTATCAGAAGTAGTAAATCTCCAGAAAAAATGATATTTAAAAAAAATACTATGTATCAAAAGCGTTAACGTTTGATACATGAGAATCTGATACATAAACAATATGTATCAGAATCAAAAACCTTTATAAAAACGGCATTAAAAAAAACTTAATTGAACTCATACCTTTGGGAGATTAGGGCGTGTTGTAACTCCTTCAATCTTGTTGTCTAGTTCTTTGGGTGCATGTTTAACTGGAGATTTCGACTTCAATTTCTCACGTAGCTTATCCATCATTGTTGGATCGTTACGATGTTTGGATGTAACCTCGTCGTAACCTTTCCAAGATGAATCAGAACCAGATGAAACATGAATTCATTGATTTTTATTCAACTGTGTGAGACCATGAACGGATTTCATATGTATCATTGAAGATATGAGTTAAAAAAAAAATAGAAAGATTTACAGAAGAAAGCAAAGGATACCAATTTTAGAAGATTTTTCAAAGATTTACAGAAGAAATCAAACGATACAAATTTTAGGAGAAATCAGATTGAATGAGGATGAAGTGAGATTCCAAATAAGGAAAAACTTAAATATACCTTAGTTAAAACCTTGAAATTGAGTAACAGATGTACTCAGAAATTCAAAATCTCAAAAACTGATGAAGAGGAGCGAATTTAGGCGAGGATTTAGGGAGGAAGAGTGATGTATCAGTGAGGGAGACAGAGTTAAAGAAAAAAGAGGAATTTTGGATATTTTTTGGTATAATAGGAAATACAAATATATATGGTATTAGAATATGTTAAAAAGGGTAATTTTTCCTATTCAAGATGCTGAAACCCCACATCGGAGTACCAATCAGTCCACTATGGTGTTCTTACAACTAAATATTGGCCCAATATGACTGTGCATCCTGAAGTTTGCCAAGTACTTGTGGGCCTGTTGCCTATTTATTATGGGCTGAAGCAAATGATTCAAAAATGATCCAATGAGAACACAGAAACGTCGGCGTTTCACAGGCTGTCTATACTCAATTGATTTTATTTTATTAGAGTATTCACTTTATTTTGCCCAGTTGCTAATTCAACTTAGCATGTGAACCATGCTCAGTGAAACATATTACTCAATTCAATTGGAGAATTATTAACTATGTGAATTTCTCAAAACATTTTACTCTGTCCAGGACATCATGTGCAACTAATTTTATATTGAAAAGATTTTGTATGCAAAGGCAGAGTTAGAGGGGCTCCAAAACTCCGTCAAAAAATTAAGTTGTATATTTAAGATCAATTTTTTTTATATATATATATATATATAGTAGATGGTAAATCTTTGTTGAAAATTCTAAAAGCCTTCCATATGTATAATTAGATTATTTTAGTTTGTGTTGCATCAATTCTCTTTTGTAATCTAGTTTTAGGAGTAAACATGCTTTTCTCAAACTCATATAATAATTTGCTGAGAGTTGAAACTAAAAGAAGAGGTTGAGAGTTTAATTGGGACCGAATGGTGCGCGCGGAAATGCGGGTGGTGGGATATTTCATTTGCCACTTTCACTTTAATAAATTAGAAAAGAAGAGTTTGTCCCATTTATATTTTCCTTCTCTAAAGAGAAAAAGTGAAAGGCAACTCTGAATACCATCTAGCTAGCTGCTAATATTTGACCCTCTGAAAACATGGAGATAATGCACTATGGGCCCCCATTAATCTCTTAAGCATAACACCTTTGTTTACGTACATATTTTCTTTCAGTTATAACCATGCTCATCATAATAATGGAGTATTAATTTGTTTCTTCTTCTTTTCCTTTATTTGCTTTTCTTCTTCTTCTTTTTTTTTTTTTTCATTATAATTATATTAGCTGCTGCACTGGGATCAAGAAAAGCGAGTTCCACCGACGACACAAGACCATCAATATCAAAGGTCCCATATATATTCCATTCCCTCCCTTTTTATTACTAACATTAACTACAACCTAACAATTATATAGAAATGGGGAATTGCTTGTTTGGAGGAGTTGGAGATGGAAATGAAGACATGGTGAAAGTGATTACATCCACCGGTGGAATCATGGAATTCGTTGCTCCCGTTACAGTCGAATTCATTGCAGAAGAATTTCCGGGGCATGGAATATTTAGAAGCCAGGATCTTTTCTGGAAGCCACTGCCAGCGCAAGAAGTACTACTTGCAGGACAGTCTTATTATCTACTGCCGCTCAACAAAGAACAAAGCAATAATATTATTGAGGATAATGTTATGGCCAAGATAGAAATAGGACATGTAAGATCAAATAGTGTGCCACTTCCTCCTCAAATTCAAAATCTAGTGGTTGCACCGTATAGAATGTCGTTCGATAGCCAAGGATTATTAAAAAGGTCTTATACAGAAGCGTTGTATAGCTACAACAACAGCAATAGCAATAGCCGCCGTCAGAAGCAGAGCAAGAAGAAGAACGGAGGCGGTTTTTGGAAAGTGAAATTGGTCATAAGTCCAAAACAACTATTGGAGATTTTATCACAAGAGACTGCAACACAAGAGCTGATTGAGAGTGTCAGAACTGTTGCTAAATGCGGCAAAACTACTGGATCCGCCAACTCCGTAGGATTTTCAGATTCATGGAGTCTTTCGAGTAGTAGAAACACTTCATCCTACAAAGATGCTTTATTTTCGTTAGATTAGAGATTAGATCAGCACTGTTTCTTTGTTTTTTTGGGCAATTCATCTTTTGTGCCTGTAATATCTGTTGTATTGTGTTCTGTTTCTCTTTCCTCAATATGCATATATTATCAAATTAAACCATGTTTCATCAATGTTTTTTTGTTGTTGTCTATGAATTTAAGGCAAAATAGAAAGAACAAAATGTAGATGGCAAACTACAAATTGCAGCTTTCATATTCATCTTTTAATTCCTAGGAAGTTAAAGAAGTACTAACTTAAATAAATCTGCTACAACATTCAAGGGACAAAAAGAATAAAGATAACATTATAATTTACAGGGGAGCTAGCTTTTGTTTTTTTGATTAACTTCAGCTTTAGTCAATCAGTTTATTAATGCTCATCACAATTGTTGATTTAATTGATATATATATAGAGTCCGTTTGGATGGGCTTAAAAAAAATAACTTTTATGTATGAAGTGCTTTTAGAACTTTGAAGTGCTGAAAGTTATTTTTATAAATAAGCAGTTGAGTGTTTGGATAAAAGTGCTTATGATGTGAATTTTAGGGTTAAAAGAATAAAAAAAAGGTAGTTTGAGAATTTAGTTAAAATATAAGGGATATAAAAGTAATTTTCATGGTTAAAGAAAATGACTTTAAGCACTTTGAAAAAAAAAGTTAGGAATCCTAACTTTTCATTTTTGACTGACTTTAAGAACTTTATGGCTTAAAGTCAACATTAGGCAAACACGTCCAAAAACTAAAAAGGGGCTTTAAGTTGATTTTAATCATCTTAAAGCCAATCCAAACGGGCTCATAGTCAAAATTTCTATATCATTGGCTTGGGCGACATATCACTTGTCCATCAGACCCTCTCCATAACATCTATTGATTCTGCCTCCACTATTTATAGGTAGATTGTTGCTATATATAGACAATCCAAAGTTTGAAAATAGCACATATATAATAGGGATTATTTGATATATATGCATGCTTGGTGAGGTGTGTGTTTATTTCTAAAGTCTGGACTTTGATATTGTGGATGTACATGAACCGACGACTTATAATTAAGAACCTTATTGTCATATATAGTGCATAAAAATATCGCTAGTTGTAGGGTTTGAGACGGATTTTTTACAAGCATGTTGGTGACAGAAGGATAAGTTACTAGTTGGTCCGAATGTTAAATAAAAGAGTTAACATTGAGAAATAACTACTTGGATCAAAAAGAGGCGGTAAGTAAACGAAAACAAGGAATGGATTTGGATACAAATAATTTTATAGAGAAACACAAGACTTGGTCCTTGGCACTACACGTAATCGTTGGCACCTGGCTGTTTCATGAAGTTTCTAGTAATTTAGTTTGTCAACTTTCAGATTTCATCATCTTTAGCAAGCCCCACCGGCCATCATGTCACTACCCTCTATTTTCAATAAACCCTTTACTATTTTTTCAAAAACAACACATTCCCTCATTCCATTTTACTCTATAATTAATCTTTTGTGCAAAAATCACTATCGGATGATGTCGACTTAAGCCGAACATAATTTAGCTCTATTAGAAAAAGGATGTTGTATTACTTAATTAATACTACGTCTTGTGTTACGTTTTAATTTTGGTGAAGTTAGCAGGCTAAGGAACAAGGAAGTAGCTTTCGTTAAGGTGTTATGGAGAAACCAAGAGGTTGAAGGTGCTACATGAGAAGCCAAAGTCGATAGGATGATGATACGATATCTTCATCTCTTTTCTTCCATTCCACCAACTAGTTTCGTCTAATTACATAAAGGCACGTATGTTTGTGTTAAATGGTAATTGGGCCCGTGGGCTACAAAGCAATGGTTAGGCTTTTGAAGTTCCCTAAAATGAACTCCAGGAGCCCAAATTAGAAGTTGCTTCAAATCAATCACAAAAGACAAGGCTTTCCTCATCTACTTACATTTTCCAAATTTCACAATAGCTTTGCCCCCGATGAAATCGCAAATGCCTTATGATTCAATTTCTGGTAAGTAAATGTGAACCCTTCTTGAGCTCATAATTACTACTAATTCATTCGTCTATTACATCAAAAGCTAGTGGTCAAGCGTCAATCGCTTTAACAAAAAAAATTTAGTCCACGTTTCTCTTTCTGGCACTAATTGGTCAATACATGTTTAATTAAAACTCATGTCACATATCATTATTATAAAAATATTATATTATCTATAAAAGGCCAACTAACATTTCGATATAGATTCATTAGAACTTAATTAGTAATTATAGCGCATACTTTATTTTTGACTAAAAAAATTATTTAATATGTACAAATAATTTATCTAAAACTTTATAAATTCCTCTTCTTGTTCAAATCTACAACCCATAAACTAAAAAATTCTAGATCAACCTCTTGACTAATAGCCTTATTTCACATATATAATAAAAGTTAGTTATCATTTTTTTCAGGTCATCGCCAATTAATATTTCTAATATAAAATTTCATATAATTATTTTATAAGCGAATATTTTTTTCCTTATGTCTGCCTATAAAATTAAAATTAGAAAATACGAACTAGTGCTAGAATAGCTGGGTAAACTCCTAATAGTGATACAAATGAGTCACGGGCGGTGGGATTTTATTTTAAATTATAAATATAAATATGATGAGCACATGAAGCAACAGCCAGGATCAAGTCAACGTCTGCTAATAGTTCTAACCTCACTAATGGAGGAGATTATGTCGTAAGGGGAAAAAAATGGCTATCGATGTAAAAGATAACACGAAGTAGTTAATTAAATAATTCATTTTCCATGTATCCCTGCTGATCAATTTTTTAAAGGAAAAGAAATAGTTTATATATATACATTGTTATACTTTTGATTCAAATATACTCTTGTACTATCAAAAATAGTTTATATATATCCGTTGTTATACTTTCGATCCAAATATATCCCTCTGATTATATTATAATACAAATTTATCCTTAATTTTAACGGATGTACACACAACATATCATCGTTTTTCTTTATATAAGAAAAATAGAGTTTAATTTCACTTATTAGGTCTTGTGTTCTTAACATTAGAAAGATAACAAAATAAAACTTATTTAGGCTTGTTAACCGACAGTAGATTATAAATAATTCATGTTGGTCAGTTAATTTTCGATATAAGTTAATTTATACCAGATAATTGGTCCATGTCTCAATGTTGATATTAGATAAGTACATGAGATCATTTGTTTCCTTAAAATTGTATTTCTTTCTTTTTGCTGTTATTAATTTTCTATTTAATTACAAGTTGGGAGATGAGAGTGACAGATAAATCCCATGACCTGTTGAATTAGGTGTATCACAGAGTGTGTTTGAAAAAGGTAATTTGGGATTATCGTCAAACACGTGCGATGATATTTTACAATGGTAGTGTCAGTATGCTTGATGCATTTGTCATCTGCAGAAGATTGAACATGCAAATAAAGATTTTTGTATATTATAATTAGAATTACTGAGAGGATCATATAATACTTTTTCATCGCAAAAAGAGTCGTGGTCTAAACTCTAAAGTACGAGAGTCAGTGTATCTGCTTTTCTACGTGAATTTGTGCATCCATTTCCTTATACGGCTTACAAATAGATTTTACATATTTAGAATCTTAATAAAAGTAATATGAATTGTAATGTTTTTTTAAGAATTTAAATATGCTAGTTAATAAAAAGGAATAGAGTCCCACAGCAATAATAATAATATTGCACCTCTTTTAGAATGTTCAAGATTTGGTTAATCCATATTCAAATTAAATAATTTCTTCATTTTGTGTTAACTATTTTTAAAAAAATAATAATATCAATTTAAATTGGTACTAAAGCAACTAATGGGAGAAAAGCAAGGAGGGGGCTAATTAGTACAAAACAATACTCAATAATAACCAAATATCTAACTATTAATTAGTAGTTACTTCCTCTATTCCATATTAAGTGAATTTTTGAGGAATTTTTCATTATTCAAAATAATTGAATTATTCAAAGTTTAAGATAGATGTTTGAAATTTTTTCTATATTTACCCTTTTATTTATTGAAGTTTTATATTTTCTAGGAGATAAATCATACTACTAGCAAAGTTATATTTATGATTTTACAAAAAACAATAATAAAAAATATGATTTAAATTATGTCATTGAATATTTTTCTTAATATGTGTGCATTACTTTATAAATTCACAATTTAATATTTATTTGCCATGACAAGTGTTTGTACAGATTAAAAAAAGGTCATACAGGGATGAGAATGAATTCAATTAGATTCCATGTATATGGGTTGTAATAAATTACTTTGCCTGCCCTGTTTGACTAGAAAATTTTGTGCTAGCACTATATAAATAAGGCCCTGCATCTGTGGCTTTCTTTTTCAATTGCATAGTCTTCTTCTTTTGTAGAAAACTGACTCCCAAAATTGTTGATATGGCTTCCAACGGCATTTCCCATGTAAATGGTACGCTTCCAAAGGTCATCACTTGCAGAGGTCAGTTTTTTGTTTACTAGTAATAAATTTGATTTAACTTTCCGTAGAAATTAATTAACAAAAACGTTACGTTTTGTGATGCTGTTATTGTTATTGTTGCAGCTGCTGTAGCCTATGGTCCGGGGCAGCCCTTGATGATAGAACAAGTGCAGGTCGATCCACCGAACAAAATGGAGGTCCGAATCAAGATCCTCTTTACTTCCATCTGCCATACGGATCTCAGTGCTTGGAAAGGCGAGGTACATATATACATCAATTAAAAAACAAACATCTGTCTCTGTTAATTTGTTCCTAATTATTAATTGTGATGATCGATAATTTAATTTGTTGGTGTATATATAGAACGAAGCTCAACGAGCTTACCCTCGAATTCTGGGACATGAAGCGTCAGGGTAAGTTGAACATCATAAAGTGTGTTTTGTTTTGAAAGAGTAATTTGTTAAATTAATGTAATAAAGAAATACAGAGTGGTGGAAAGCGTAGGAGAAGGTGTGATAGACATGAAAGCGGGAGATCAGGTAGTACCTATTTTCAATGGAGAATGCGGAGACTGCGTTTACTGCAAATCGTCAAAGAAAACCAATTTGTGTGGCAAGTTCCGAGTGAATCCCTTCAAAAGCGTCATGGACAGCGACGGAAAGTGCAGGTTCAGGAACAAGGATGGCAAACCCATTTATCATTTTCTTAATACTTCCACATTTAGCGAGTACACCGTCCTTGATTCAGCCTGCTTAGTCAAGATTGACCCTCGTGCCCCACTTGACAAGATGACCTTGCTTAGCTGCGGCGTATCCACTGGTATTATCTTCTCTTACATTAATAGAATTATAACAACAACTATTTTTTATTCAACTTCTAAATCAAGGTACATGTTCTACTTATTTTTGTTACTAGGGTCATTTTAGTTCTTCTTAGAGTTATAGTAATAAAAGTGAACAAAACAAATACTACATATTTTATTTATATGAACTTGTAAATTATAATCAAACATCATATTTGATGCTTTCAATTTTATACGAATTAAAAAATCTATCAATCAAAATATTAATTAGGTAGATGAATAACTCTATATGATAGTCTCTAGGATTTTTGGCCCTACTTTTGTTTCATAATTAGGCAGGTTGGGCATAGAAATTAAACGGTACTACTATTATTGATGGATGATGCAGGTCTAGGAGCTGCGTGGAACACGGCTGACGTTCAAACAGGGGAAACGGTGGCGGTCTTCGGATTAGGAGCTGTTGGTTTGGCCGTAAGTTCCTAATTAATCACTTCTCTCATTAATCGACTCATAAGTCGTATACCTTCCTCCTACTAGGTCCGTTCTGGATTAAAATAAAAATTAAATTAATTAAATTAATTTTTATATTATTAAAACTAAATCAAATTAAATAATTTAATTGTTACCTACTTTAGTTCGCTTTAATTTGGTTATTAATTATACATAAAAATTAAAAAAAATGATTCATATAAGCGAGAAAGTAAAAGGACAACAATTCATTTTTGTCTCCATGTTATTTCAGATCTTTATCTGAAACTTTCCCTTTTATTGTTTCGTTCCTCTTTTTTCCTTTTTTGTTTTGTTTTTTTATTTTCTTTGGAAATATCCAGTTGGGTCCTTCATAAAAAAAAAAATACATAGGCTATCGATATTGTTGCACAATAAAAGACACATCAGAATTTATTATTTATTCTTAGAGTGCTGTATTTTTTTGCATAAAAAATATATTTATAAAAATAATATATTATGTATATATAATTTTTTTAAAAATTGTATATAACTTGTCTTGTCAATTTGGTTTGATATTTCTTGAACAATATCGAAATTAAATTAAATATTATTAATTTTTAATAATATAAAATCAAGTCAAAGAAAATCGATTTACTTAATCGATGTGATTCAATTTTATGATTTACATAGATTTTTATCCAAATCGTGAACGCCGCCTGCTTCCCATCAATTAATGAGTAATTATTATAGTGGGCGTGAAGCCATTTACTCTAGCTTCTTAAAATTATTATACTAATTGTGATTGTCAACAAGGTAATATTGATGCATCAGGTAGATGTTAGATAACTTGAGGTTATACGGGTTCCGCTGTTGACACTACTGACCCATTCTCAAGCCCACTGTCTCCATCAATTAAAAGCCATAACAGGGTAGTTTTGTTCTTTTCCACCCTCACAGTGTAGCTTGGACAAAGAAAATTATTGACAAATCAAACATGACTCCTGCAGTAGAAGGTAGGAAAGCAAGTGGATTCATTCAATTAGTAATAATGTGTCAATGGGACCTCTTTTATTGAATTTAGACTTTTCAAGCGGCCCCCGTTGACTTGTAATAGTGCGGGAGGCAATTTATGGAACAAACATAGAAATCGTCCTCGTAGTTTTTATCAAATTGGCTGGTTCATTTTACTTGAAAAAATAATAATTAGCAGAACAATTAGTTTAAAATTTCAATTTGGCTGCAGGTTGTGGAAGGGGCACGAACCAGAGGTGCGTCGAAGATCATAGGAGTGGATATTAACCCTGAAAAACGTATTAAAGGTAAACATTTTCTGAAAACTAATTGATTTTGGAGGCTGCTGTTGAACTGAATAAAAACGTATCCATGTATGTGCTCTGAATTAATTAAGTTGACAATTAGACAAATAATTTGACGATAACTTTTTGTGGTTCTAATTAAGGTCAAGCAATTGGAATTACCGATTTCATCAACCCCAAAGAAATTGATGTACCCGTCCATGAGGTAAGTTGTTATAAGGAGACAAACTCCATGACTAAAAAGATTGTTTTTAATTTAATATCAATGTGAGTTCTTAATTATAATCACATGGTGTGTTGTAGAAAATAAGAGAAATGACTGGAGGGGGCGTGCATTATAGCTTTGAGTGTGCTGGAAATATGGAAGTTCTTCGAGAGGCATTTTCATCCACACATGATGTAAGTTCTTTTTATATGGATTATAAATAAAAATAAGTTCTTTTTATATAGATTATCTTAGGAAAATAAACAAACAAACATGTATTACAGGGATGGGGCATGGCAATTGTTTTAGGAATTCATCCGACACCAAGATTGTTGTCACTCCATCCTATGGAACTGTTCGATGGCCGAAGGATTGTGGCTTCTGTCTTTGGTGACTTCAAAGGAAAATCCCAACTCCCTCTTTTTGCTAAACAATGCATGGCTGGGGTAAATTTTACATATATATATATATCTATATATTTATTTATTTATTTTGGTGTTCTGTTTTTTCTTCTTCTAAACTTACTGATCGATTAATGTGTATCAATTAAAATCAGGTGGTGAAATTGGACGAGTTTATTACTCACAGACTCCCATTTGAGAAGATCAATGAAGCTTTTCAATTGCTTGTGGATGGCAAATCCTTGAGATGCCTTCTTCATCTTTGAGTGTTCCGTGTTTTTCTTTTTAACAAAAGATAAATCTTCCTATCATGTAGCGTACTATGATATATTTGAGATTTCGAGTGTCAGTTTCTGCAAAAATATTTGCAAGAGTCTATTTCCGTGCACTTTCAAATATCTTGTAATTGGTTTGTAAAATTCTATTGTTGGGTATGATAGAGAGTGAGTAAATTTTATATATAATGATGGTGTAACATATATTAATTCTCTCCATGAAAAAATAACGTGGTTCAAGTCCCATATCGAAGCTTATCAAATTACACTCATCGCAAATCGTGCAAATAAATCCAAATCATCCATGTGAGAGGCCGGATTGTTAATCCATGCTCAATTAATTACTAACAAATTGGCTAAAGCCTTCACCAACTATTACACTGCACAACAACAACAAGAAGCCTAGTATATAGTATCATCATGTGGGGTCTGGAGAAGGTAGAGTGTACGCAGACCTAACCCCCACCTTGAAAGATAAGGCGACTATTTCCGAAATACCCTCGGCTTAACAGAGAAGAACAAGAGAGGAGAAACAAGGAAAACAAGATATAAGTCAGTAGAGCCAAGCATATCGAAAACAATATAAAAATATGAATAATGAGCGCGAGAAGGTCGGTAGGAAAGACCGAAAAGAAAGGAGCATTAACTACTATAGATAAATAGGATACCTAAAGTAAACCGGACCAACAAATATAAGTAGTAATCAAATGCAGAAATCAAATGTTAATAAACAAATAAGCAAAACTACGACTACTATGGAGAAAGGATAAGCCACCTAGTCCACTATCTTAGTCTGAGTTCTCCACAGCCTACTATCTAAGCTCATGTCCTCGGTGAGCTGCAACTGTGCCATATCATGTCTAATCACCTCTTCCCAATACTTCTTCAGCCTCCCTTTGCCCCTCCTAAAACCGTCCATAGGCAACCTCTCGCACCTCCGCACTGGAGCATCTGTGTCTCTCCTCTTCACATGCCCAAACCATCTCAGTCTTGCTTTTCCCATCTTGTCCTCCACCGATGTCACTCCCACCTTGTCTCGGATATCTTTATTCCTAATTTTATCCATCCTAGTGTGCCCACACATCCACCGCAGCATTCGCATTTTCGCGACTTTCATCTTCTGAACATGAAGTTTCTTAATTGGTCAACACTCCGCCCCGTACAATAGAGTCGGTCTAACCACTTCTTTGTAGAACTTTCCTTTGAGTTTTGGTGGCACTTTCTTGTCACACAGCACTCCGAAGGCGAGCCTCCATTTCATCCACCTTGCACCAATATGGTGTGAAACATCATTGTTGATATCCCCATCTTCCTGTATAATAGACCCAAGATACTTGAAGCTTTTTTTCTTTTGAATGGCCTGGGTGCCAAGCCTCACTTCCCCCTCAGCCTCACGCGGCAGGCCACTAAACCTGCACTTCAAGTATTCTATCTTGGTCCTACTCAATTTAAATTCTTTAGACTCCAACGTCTGTCTCTAGCCCTCCAGCTTGTCGTAACTCCGTTGTGAGTCTCGTCAATAAGGACTATGTCATCCGCAAACAACATACACCAAGGCACCTCACCTTGTATTTGTCTTGTCAATTGATCCATCACCAGGGCGAATAGAAACGGGCTAAGAGTCGATCCCTGGTGCAACCCCATCGTAACAGAAAAGTGCTCTGAGTCCCCTCCTACCGTTCTTACCCTGGTCTTAGCTCTATCATACATGTCTTTAATCGCTCTAATGTACGTCACAGGTATACATTTCGCCTCCAAGCATCTCCATAGGACATCTCTTGGCACTTTGTCATAGGCCTTTTCTAGGTCAATGAATATCATGTGTAAGTCCCTCTTTCGCTTCTTATACTGCTCCACCAATCTCCTTACAATATGAATGGCTTCTGTAGTCGAGCGCCCCGGCATGAATCCAAACTAGTTCTCTGAAATAGACACACTTCTTCTCACCCTCATTTTCATCACCCTTTCCCACACTTTCATAATGTGACTTAGCAGCTTAATACCTCTATAGTTGTTGCAGCTTTGAATGTCTCCCTTGTTCTTGTACACGGGAATGATTGTACTCCACCTCCATTCTTTTGGCATCTTCGATGTCTTGAAAATGACATTAAACAACGCAGTCAGCCACTCTAATCCTACCCCACCTGCATTCTTCCAAAATTCCCTAAGGATCTCGTCAGGTCCGGTTGCTTTCTTAACCTCCTCAACCTTTATTCTCCTACAATACCCAAAGTCGCAACGCCTATCCAAGTGCTCCAAGTCTCCCAACACAAAGTCTCTGTCCCCTTATTCGTTCAAGAGTTCGTGAAAGTATGACTGTCATCTTTGTCTAATGCGGGATTCCTATACCAATACTTGGACATACTAGTCCTTGATGTACTTCACTTGATCCAAGTCGTTGCCTTTCTCTCTCTCACCTTGGCAAGCTTAAATAGCTTTTTATCCCCATCTCTGTCCTCTAGTTCTGCATAAAGGCGTTCAAAGGCTGCCATTTTAGCCGCCGAAACTGCCATCTTCGCCTTCTTATTCGCCATCTTATATTTTTCCCTGTTCATTCGTTTTTCTTCATTATCCTTGCTATCTACCAACTTTACATATGCTCGCTTCTTTGCTTCTACCTTTCCATGGACTTCTCCATTCCACCACCAATCCCCTCGGTGCCCACCATGGCGGCCTCGTGAGACCCCCAGCACCTCTCTAACTGTTTCCCTAACGCAAATGGCCATCCTATCCCAAATACTACTTGCATCCCCCCCTTCTATCCCACGCCCCCATAGCCATCAGCTTCTCCCCCATCTCTAGGGCACTAGACAGAGTAAAACGACCCCACCTAATCCTCAATCGGTCATCCACGACCCTCTTCTTCTTCTTCCTTCTTATGTCCAAGTCCATGACCAATAACTTGTGTTGGGTCGTAAGATTATCACTTGGTATGACCTTGCAGTCCTTACAGAGGCTTTTATCATCTTTTATAAGGAGCAAAAAGTCTATTTGCGTCGCCGTTCTCGAGCTACGAAAGGTTACCAATTGCTCCTCCTTCTTTGGAAAACTCGAGTTGTCCACCATTAATCTAAAAGCTTTTGCGAAATCCAGGAGTGAGGCTCCTCCACCATTCCTGCACCCGAAGCCAAATCCTCCATGCACCTCGTCATAGCCCGTCGAAACAGACCCAATGTGCCCATTGAAATCTTCTCTTATGAACAATTTCTCAGTAGGCGATATACTGACCACCACTTCGTCCAAGTCCTCCCAAAAACGCCTTTTTATCTCCTCGTCCAACCCCACTTGCGGCGCGTAGGCACTAATAATGTTCAAGGTAAGCCCTCCAATGACTAACTTAATCGTCATCATCCTATCATTGATCCTCCTAACCTTTACCACCTGATCTCTAAGCTCGCTATCTACTAAGATCCCTACTCCATTCCTATACCTCGACTTGCCCGAAAAAAAAAGTTTGTACCCGTCCACCTCCTTAGCTTTAGGTCCTACCCATTTAGTCTCTTGGACGGAAGCTATATTAATCTTCCTCTTCTTAAGAATCTTAGCTAACTCTATAGACTTTTCCGATAAAGTCCCAATATTCCAAGACCCTATTTTCAATCTAGAAGCTCCCTCAGCCCCCCTAACCCTGGCCCTCGATCCCAACTATTACACTGCACAATTAATAAAAAACTTTGAAAAGTACGTTTTTCACCTGTCCTACAAATAAGAAGTAAAATAACTAAGTTATACACTTAGTCAGGCGTAATAAATTATTATTTACAATCATACAGTTTTTAAGCCAAAATTATACGTTACAACTAATCATTCATAACATCTAAAAATAAAGCCTGAATTAGACCGCTTTCGCATGTCCCATAGTTCTCGGCAATAGTGCATGAATACAATTTTTTTGGGTTTATGAATCTCAAGACTAGACATACATTTGCACACTCTGCAGTGAATCTAATCATTAATCATGTATCTATAAGTACTCAATGTAATACCGATATGAATTGTGGTGCAGTGATGGAATTGCGTCACTCGTCTCGAAAAAGAGCCATGAGAATGGAAAATATCTTGTTGAGATCGCCACCCCCAAATGGGCCCTGCAGTGCGTGATTCAAATTTAATCGGAATTACACAAACTTCGAAAATTGGATGGAAAACCAATAAAAAGTACTCTTTGTAATGTTGCACAATATATAATCTCCTTATTAACCAAAAAAACACAGACAAATAAATACATAATTATGTATATTTAGCAAGGGTATTTTGGTCCTTCAAAGCGCAGGCGTTCATTCTGCTATTGCTTATTACGCTGCTTGGAACGCCATTAACATTCTACATCAGATTTGTTGAGCTTTCTTTTTATTTCTTCCCAGGAGGTATGTATGTATCTCCTTCATTTTTTTTGTGTTGACTTTCTACTCGGTGCTTGCTCTGCTTTTGGGTTTGATTTCGACTTGTGTTTATTCGTTTAATCTTGCGTTATGCTCTAATTTATTTCTTTGCTGTGCTTCGGATGTATATATAGGTGTTCGTATTTGAGTCTCATGAATGATATATCGTTGTATGTTTGAACTGAATTTGGATTTGGGGCTTTTTGCTTCTTTCGGAGAGTTGTAATTTTGAGGCCCTTATTGTTTTGGGCCTAAAGTCACTGCTTGCTTTAGGGTTGAGCCGCCCTTGCAACCATGAAGAGCCGGTCTCACCGGCTTCCCGTTGCAAACCAACAGGATGACTGGATTGATGGTTCATGGACAGTGGATTGTGTTTGTGGTGTGAATTTTGATGATGGGGAGGAGATGGTTAATTGCGACGAGTGCAGTGTGTGGGTACATACACGTTGCGTGCGGTATGTCAAGAGTGAAAAGTTATTTGCATGTGATAAGTGTAAGAATAAAGCCACCACGAATGATAGCGAAGAAACTGAGGTTGCTCGGCTGCTTGTTGAGTTGCCCACCAAGACTTTGACCATGAATTCTCCATATCCTAATACTCTCACTATCCGAAACCCCTTTAGACTTTGGACTGATTTGCCAATGGAGGAAAGGGTTCACGTGCAAGGTGTCCCCGGTGGTGATCCAGCTTTGTTTTCTGGGTTATCATCTGTATTTGGTCGTGAATTGTGGAAATGTAGTGGTTATGTTCCCAAAATCTTTAATTTTAAATATAGGGAGTTTCCTTGTTTGGATAATGAAACAAGGGAGGCCCATGATAACACCAGCGACAAAGGCAATGCGATGATTACTGGTAATGGTGCTGGTGCTTTATTCTCCTTGTCTAAGGAAAACTGCTTGTTTGCACCAGTGGTTAGTCCTGTTTCCGAGAAGCCTGTTCTTGAGTCCAACAATGCTATGGATTCAGATGCTACTACTCGCTCAACCAATGATGTGAAGAAGGACACAGGTTTATTGGGTCCTAGCATGGTACAAGGCAACAAGAGTAAGAAAGAAGAGTTTGGGATGTCCAAGGACCAAAGTGGTAAGAAGAAGTCTAAGATCGTTGAAAAGGAGGGTTATCTTAAGAAAGATGCACATGCTTCTAGATCAGGTGATTAAGCTACTACCCTCTTGTTAAAAAAAGGTTCTTTTTTTGGTACTACGGTTTTTAGTTTATATATATTTAATTCTTTTTTGGCATGTCTAATTCTTTCTTGACTTTCAATATTTGGTTTGTGTTACTGCTGCTTTATCTACTATTTGAATTGCTACTAGTACTACCATGATTTTTGATAATGATACTTAATATTCCTTTTCAAGTTATGGGAATTAACTCAAAGCAATTGCAATTTTTTTTTAAAGACAGAGGTCCCATGGCTGTCAAGACAGATATTCAGAGAACAAAATTTGGAAATTCACGGGAAGTTTTGGCTGCTGTTGACATTTTGGAAGGACCTCGTGTACTGGACCATGACACTACAAGCTATTCTGACATTCCAACTTCAAATGAGCTCTTTTCAAAAGTTGCATCTTGTGATATTTCTAAACGCTGCTCAACAAGTGAAGCATATCCCCGAGAAGACAAGATTAGAAACCACATTTCTGCTAGGGTTGAGGACTCTCCTATGGAGAACGATGGAGCAGTAACAAATTTAGAGCAGAGTGATTCTGCTAGTTTACCTATGACAGAAGAGGTATGTGATCGGTTTTAATGCTACAGCTTCCTGTGATTATGTGGTGACTTCTCTTTGTTTCATTTCTCACACATTGCCAAGTTTATGACCAATTATGTCCAGTTCTGCATTTATCAAGTGGTAGAGTATTTTTTTGTGCTATTAAGTATTATCCTATTTGTACTTAACTTTGTAAAACTGTAATAGCTTGCAGACCAAAACTTTGTAGGAATGTCGAAGATTGGCTATTCCAGTTTTATTTCCTCTTTGCCTCCCCTTTGTTAGAGAGGTAAAATTGATGGGCATATTAGGAATAGAAGCAAGGCGCTTTGACCTCAACGGATTTACAATGTCCCTATTAGAAAATGAAGAGGAGATAAAATCTTTCTTCTTATGGTCTTAGCCAATATCACCAAAGTTCCTTACAGTCAAAGCCACTGTTATTTTTGCATCAGTTCCTTCTGCTTGGGAAAAAAATCGCACTGAGTGAGGAAGCGCCTTGAGGGTAACCATGCGATTTGAGAATCCAGATTGCCATAACTCATCTCCTTCCCTAATTTAAGATGAGATCGAAGTTGAACCTTACAGTTACATATTTCATGTTATGTGCTGGTGTAAGGTTAACCATATTTATAAAACATGTGATAACATTTATGCACATGTTGAAACATGTTTGAAATGGAGCATATAGCATTTGCTAAATGACTGGAAGTATTTAAATCTAGCCATTATGGTGAAGCACATGGATCAACTGTTCTAGTAGTGCTACCGGTTGGGATTTGATTAAGAAAGAGAAGGTATATTTTATTGGCTTTCATATGAGACTGAATGGGAGGGGATAAAGGTGGATTGTGTTTCTTTTATTCCTATTGGATCTAGTTAATCAACCCACGCTTCACGCGGTGAAACATCTACTTTAGGTAAACGATTATAATATTAAAATAAAAAAATAAGTTATATATTGTAAGTAATACAGTTTTTAAATTGCAGTTCCAAGCATATCAAAAAAAATATAAACCAAAATTACAATCAAATGTCTAAGGGAAAAATAAATTGCAGACAAATCTATATAAATAAATCATGACCTCCCTTTTTGTAGTTCTATAAGATTATATTTTCTAATCAGCGTTTTTTCACTTGAAAAACAAATTATATAACACAAACTCTTGCCTTTCTTTCCTAGTTAAATGTTGTTCATAAACACAATATTCATTATTGTAAAGAGTGAAGGGTCAAACTCTATGTTGGAGGTCTCAAGTTCGAAACCCCTTGCCAGCGAAAGCAAGGAGTTTGACTTCTGGGTCGAGCTCGTCACATCGGGTTTGGCTAGTGTGGGTTACTCTCTTGTGTGGTTTGCCAGCTATTGCATTGTACCTTTATGCGCCTAAAGGGTACATAAAAAAACGCTTATAGTTGAGGAAAAGGGAACAATTGATAGTTGCAGCGTGTTTTGATAAATAGTTGGTGATAGTTCAGGTAGGGAACTCACACACCTATTAGTTCATGTATGAATTCGAAAAACGGGGATACTTGAGGTGTATTTTAGACCATTAACTCTATTGTGAATTATAATGTTTATTAGTATAATAGCAAGTAAAACTAAATATTGATTATAGTTAGAGACTTTTAGTGTTGTAATTTTAATCTTGTTCATATCTGGCAATTTACTAACCTTGTTTTCTATTCTAAACTGCTTTTCAAACACAAGTCCTCATTTTTTCCTGTATCTTATTTTAAAATTTTCAAAAGACTTTTTTTGTAACTTGTGATATTTTTTATATTCCAAGCTAATGACATTCTACACGGAAGATTACCCAATCCAAGATTTCTACATTCAGCCTGCAATAATGTCCATAGCTTTTCCGGGAAAGATCACCCATGTATACTTTCCATGATGACATGACCATTAAAGCCTAAAGTAATGATATACAAATAAGTATAAATTAACAATAGATACCAGCTGAATAAATGGACATCATAAATTTCTAATTAGCCCCCCTTCGGGATTGGTTTATGAGATATGAGAGAAATGTGCAATAATGGAGTAAGAAAGAGCTCTCATTCACAATATTTTGCAGCTTTACTTCAGCATCACAGCCGCAAAGATTCTCATCTATAGCAACATTCTTATTGCTTCCATTGGAATGTAGGAGAAGGGGGAGAGATACTGAGAAGCTACCTCTTCTACATCAATGACACTTCTCTTCACAATGCTTATATTCTTCCAATTCCTAGTAAATGGCACAACCTAATCAGGAATCACCAAAAAGTACCCAAATTCATTACAACAGTTATCATGTAAATACAATAATATTATCTTTTTACAGGGATAAATACACCAATATCAAACAGCTCACAAATAGATAATAAAATCAATTATTACATAGACAAAAGATATTATAACTTGAAATAGGAGCTTCATGTTATACTTTGGTTCCTAGAATGTTTTTTCGAGTCAACTACATAACTCTTGAACTTGTATCATTAGAAAAAAAACTAAGACATTATATTTTCAATCTTTCATTTGAAAGTGGTTTTGCTTCTAATGCAGCTGCATTTCATGCCAGAAAAGTCATAGCTTCTTCTTAAGTTCAAATCAATTTTTATGGAAGCTTCGACAAATTTATTATTCATATTGTTTTATTATTTTTCCTCCCTTAAATATGTCTATTAGGATAGATCCTTATTAGAATCAACATTTGTACCCTTCGGGGTGGCCCAGCAGTTTGGGCTTGGGACTTCTATGTTGGAGGTCTCAAGCTTGAAACCCCTTGCCAGCGAAAGCAAATGGTTTGCCTTCTGGGCCGAGCTCGTCGCATCGGGTTTGCCTAGTGCGGGTTACCTTTCCTGTGTGGTTTGCGAGCTATTGCATAGGAACAGAGTTTTTACCCTGTGCGCACCTAAAGGGCAGCGACTGCGGGTTTCCCTTGTCATCAAAAAATAGAACCAACATTTGTACTTATACCCACAATTTTATCCCAATTGTCTCCGTGCATAAAATTTATTGAATTTGATAGGGGTAGGTTGAAATTTGTAAGCTGAAGTCTTCTTCATTTCTAGAATGAATAAAGATTTTTAGGAAAAAAATGATTGTCTTGTGTATATTTAACAAAGCATATAATGTTTTTCGTATGTTCATTGAATATAGGTATATAAGTATATTAGTTTTACTCTTATTAATATTTATAATTAACTTAAAGAAGGTAAAGAAATAAGTTGCAAAGTAGCCCCCCAACCAAAGGTCTCTCCTTTTATTTACCTCGGATGAAATTTATATAAGCAAACTTGATTATAGAATGTCCCCAGTGTTGATCATGTCAAGATTGCAGTAAGTATTAACAGTCACGAAACTCGTAGAAGCTACATAAAACTGCAAAAATCAGTCATATTTCACCCCATTAAAAGAGGAACATATTAAACCATTATAAAATCGAAGTATCACACAAAGAATGAACTAACATGAAACAGCAGCAAAGCCAGAAGTGACGAAGAGAACAATAGAAGAAGAAAGCCGAAGATGCAAAGTGAACACAACTGATCATTGGAAAATCAGTCTGGCTAGAGGAAAAGTAAAATAGTCTTTGTTAATTAATATATTACTCAAATTTTTATCCCTTAAATAAGCTAATATTTCCAGAAAATCTATTGTTTCTCTCAATCCTCTATTATTCCCTTTTCCCTCTGTCATACTGTTACTTCTTCTGTGATTTTTTCTCTCTCGTGTAATTTTCTTCTCATAATTCTCTGAATTCTTTCCAAAAGTTTGTTTTTGTTTGTTTCCATCACTCATAGTATAAATTGAAAAAAAGAAAAGAGATAACTCTCCAAAAGCGCACACACACAAAAATAAATAATTCAGTATTTCAAATGAAATTTATTTTCACTCATAAAATTTGATTTTCAAGTTAAGTTTATGTCCAAGTACAGTTTCAACCTTATATATTAACAAATCCCAAAGCATGATGAGCAACAAGTACCATCATAAATGCACAATATCAATTTATTGTCCCAAAAATAGAAATCTGTAATCTCCTTCCCTATATTCAGTGCTACAACGAACCTAATAGCCGGTAAAAATTTCGAATGCTTGATACAAAGGTACATAAAATACCAACTAAGAAAATCTCAAGAGCAAGGAAAAAGATATTTACCTTGCCAAGTACCTATGGCGAGGAGAGGAAGAAGAGGAGATTTGCCTGCGAGAAGGAGGGACAGAATGGAGCCCTACCCAAGAGGATTAAAAGAAGTGGCGGCTGTTATATCAGGGGAAAGAGTTGACTGTTGAATACCCAATTTTCTGTAATGGGTCATGCTCTTGAATTCCTTTAAAATGGAAAAATGGCATAGAATTGACCCCCCAAAAATGTTAGGTGTATAGGGATGCCTCAACACCTCTATTTGAGAGTGAACAGGAAGTTACGAGTCAAGCAAGTTAACAGCAACTAAAACACGTAACTATATGTTTTCAAAAATATCTCCCCCACCCCAATTATTATTCTTATTGCAACATCTAACTATCTTGCCACACCTTGAGAAATGGGATAAATCATTCACCTCATCAATAGGTTGACTTTTGCGGCTACGATGCAGGAAGAAGTTTTTCTTGATCAGAGTCCAAGATGATTGATGGGAAACTGTAACACAGACATGAAAGGAATTAGTTTGCATAAGAAGAAATAGACTGCAAACCCTATAAAGAGGAGATGATACATTGAGGTCTATATGCCTTCTGTGTGTGTGAAGGCAGAGAGACATAAAACATATTCCTTTTGCACTTGCACCCAGAAAAGTCAAATGCAACAAAGGAAAACCCTAAGCAGCTAGTGATTTTCCAATCCATCAAAACACTCGATTCAAAGTTGCGATGCAAAGGCCGATACATACGCACAGAAAAATAAAGCACCCACCATTAACACCCAAAAAAGCATAATTTTAAAATGAAGGAAAAAAAGTTCAACTTAAAATCAGAGATCATACATTGGAGAAGATGTCTGACCTGTGAAAAATAAATCAATAGAGAAAGAGGTTGAATATGTATATTTTTTTGTTTTTCCTCAGTTGGTGTGAAAACTGCAAATCTAAATGGCGACAGAAATACAAAATACTGGATACAGAGATACATATAACACAAACAAAACAAATCCCAAAAGCGAGAAAGAGAATATTTACCTTGGCGAGTACCTATGTCAAGGGGAGGAAAAAGAAATGATGTTTTTTTATATCAAGAAAAGAGGTTATTGTTAGAATATAACCGCTTTTCTTTAATGGAAGACTTTTTTGTTTTATTTAAAAGGGGAAAAATGCTAAATTTTTTTGACAAAAAAGATAAATAGGAATGCTTGTCATATAGGATGTCACGTCACCGGGCTGAGGATTCTCTTATATTATATATATTGCATATTAAGCACGGCTAGCTCTCTTTACGGTCCAAGTTTCTGTCAAAGCTATTGTCAGTTGCCAGATCTTCTTTAACAAGCAGAATATGCTTGTACATATGGCTTAAATAAATTATAGATTTTAAGTTAGTGTTGTTGGGCCTGTGCATAGCATGGGCTATCGATGACTAGTTTCCTTTAGAAATGCAAATGTATCGACTATGTCTTCCCGGTTATGAGTAGGTTTAGATGCCTTTTGGATCTAGAAGGTCTCAAGGAGCCCTACCTCTTATACTGTTGTGGAGAAAAGGGAACTTTACATCATGCTGATGTTTATCCTAATAAAAAAAATCATTATATTTTTTACTACAAAACTTCATTACCGAACCAATTTTTTTTGACTTTGAAACTGGTAAATTCTATTCTTCAGCATTAAGGGCTATGCTAGCCACCTCCAAAAAGTTTACAGTAAAAGAGTGAAAAGATACTTACAGAGATCCTATAAAATCCACTAGTTGAATTTCCTCTTCTATAATCTTTTCTTTATACCAAAAGCCTAGAGAAGTAATAACTTTTCACTTAATCTTCTGTATAGAGCACTCTTCTCCTTTAAAGATCCTCTAGTTCCTCTACTTCCAGATGTTCCACCAGATGCAAACTGGGACGGTCTTCCACCATCTTTTCTGGCTCTTGCTTCCTCCTCTCCCGATCCAACAACTAAGCAGGTCTGCAGTGTGCTCAGGCATGATCCAATGTATTCCGGCAATAGTAGTGACTAATGTCCATACTTGTGCTGTGACCTTACAATGCAGGAATAGATGTTTGTTGGTTTCTAATGCCTCCTTTCATAGCAAATATCTAGAGGTTATGTTGATCCCCCTCTTTTGTAGTGCCTCATGTGTCAATCATGCTTTCGTAGTTACCAGCCAAGTGAAACACTTCACTTTAGTGGGAGCCACACTTTTCCAGATAGTAGTCCATGGTCCTGTTGACCTGCCTGTAGTTTCACTCAGACCCTTCTTGTATACCCTGTTAACAGTGAAAATTCCATCATTGTGATCATTACCAAACAAATTTATTTACAAGGAAAAGCAACTTACTCTCGGGCAAACAAGTTTCAACATCAGAAGCAGCATCAGAACAGCATGACTACATTTCCCTACCTACTATATCTTACTAGTATTAGTCTAGGGATAAAAGTTCAAAGTCTACACTTTCCATGCTATTTTAGGCTTCATAATCCCTCTACAGTGGACTTCCTGAATGATCTGCTAGACTATGGTCCCACTGCTTCTCTGCTTGTTTCTGAACACTGCCATTCTTTTCTCTCCCCATGTATAATATAAGGTAGCAGCTGAAGACATTTTAAAAACCTCAGAATAGGCTCTTTTCCCTCTTGCATGCTTGATTGTCCATTGCACTTCACCTTGTCAGTTCAGTGCTTATGCCTTGCCACTGCAGAATTTTACTCCATATTTAGGCAACCATTACACAGAAAGAAGAGATGAGAGATGCTTTCATTTTCTACATTACACAAAGATTGTTTATTATTTGTTCTTGCCTTTTCTTTTCTAGTTAAGGAAGTTTGTAAAATAACGTTGGTTGTGAAATTAGGTTGTTACTAATGCTACCAACAATAAGGAAGAGGTTGCAGTTCTAAGTCTTGGAACTGAATCAACTGTGGAGCCCATGATAGAAAATGTTGCATGTCTTGTCCCTAGCATTAAAAGGCAGCCAAATGTTGAAAGCTCAAGTGATAACAAGGTTATTTGCTCTTCAGAACTTGAGGTTAAATTGGAAGCCGAAATCCATGCTGATCCTGCAGACCTTGAAAATCAACGTTTACTTCCAATTGAGGGTAAGTTGGATATAACAAAATCATTGGCAAAACCTGCAAGGACATCTTCAGGATGCTTGTCTGAAAAAGCTGGAGTAAATATTACCACTATAGTCAATTCTGAATATAGTGACTGTAAATTAGAGGAAGACAGTAGAAAGGCAATTATTGGTGGTAATACAACTAATACTGATGAATCACCCAGTGCACTCTGTCAATCTAATCAAGAACCTACGATTTCTGAAGTCACAGTAGGAGCAAGAAAGAGTTCAGGACACAAACAAAGTTCAAAACCTGCTGAAGAGGCATCTAGATCAAGCTTAGCAGTCGCAACTTCGTTATCAGCTCCGAATCACCGTAAAGTAGTTCTATCCATGGGAAAATCATCTTCAGGTACAACAAAGGCTTCTGCTCCTGGGAGTCGGATATCCTCGAAAGCTCATAATCATGATTCTAGTGGTAAACCGAGGGGAATGTCTGGGAGCAATCTGAGTAATAAAAGAGAGAGTTCGTCAATGGATGCTGGTAGGGATGAAGAGAGGCGTCAAAGGCCAAAGAAAATGTTGAAAGAGCTCCCAAAGTCATCAGTTGGTTCGGCATCGAAGACATTGCAGTTGGCCAAGCTCTCTCATGCTCCAGTGAAGAAAACAGTATCAGAAGCAAAGGATTCAGTCCCTAATTCTTCTGCTAAAACATCAACTGTGCTGAGTAACCCTGCTAGTTCACGCTCTGCAGAGTCTTCTAGCTCACTGCAAAGTGAGAGTGCGACACACATACAGAATAAAGCTGAAGGTACACATTTAACACAAAAATGTGAGAAGACAAACCAGCCAAGTTGCCAACCATCTTCTAAAGTGAATACACACCTGATGCATCCTCCGTCTTCATCATCTCCTGCAGCACTAAGTGATGAAGAGGTAGAAGTTGAATTAATGAATGTTTAAAGTTCACTATTTCCCTCTTAGCTTACGCTTGTCCATTTTAATGTAGCTTGCTTTACTGCTTCATCAAGAACTTAATAGTTCTCCTAGAGTTCCTCGAGTGCCACGGATGCGTCATGCTGGTAGCTTACCCCAGTTAACCTCTCCAACATCTACAAGTATGCTAATGAAGCGAACATCTAGCGGTGGAGGAAAAGATCATGGTTTGGTAAGCTTCATGATTTTTTTACATAATAGGTATATGCCTATTGACTTTATTCTGACATGTTTATATTTTGCCATAGACATCTAGGAGAAAGTCAAAGGACATAGGAAAAGATGGTTCAAACTGTTCTCCGGATGTGGTTCAGGAAACTAAGAAATCTGATAGGTCAACTTCTCTTGGTTGTAGAAGAGAAGAAGATTCTATTCTTAAGAGAGAAGGAGACGCTGGATCAGCAAAAAGTGTGCAGTCTCTGAAGAAGAGTCCCACACTTGTGTCCAATACTTCTGCAAGTAGTAGTTTATGTTCCCCAAATGAGGCAAATGAGCCAGACCTTTCCTCAATGCACAATTCACCAAGTGCAGTAGCTGATGCAAAAGTGGTTGGTCATCCTTCACATCAGACATTACCAGGTTTTTGCCTTAACAAGAGTTATATATGTTAGATGTTCTATAAAAAAGAATTTTCCTTTTATTTTGGATCTTCTTAATGTTACGTTGCCACCTTTTTTCTGCATTTGTAGGCTTGATTGCTGAAATTATGAGCAAAGGTCAAAGAATGACTTATGAAGAACTCTGCAATGCAGTTCTTCCGGTACAGATGCTTTAATGAGATAAGATGTGTTCTCTTTCTGGTGTTAACAAAAAAATTAAGTTGTCTTTCATCTTCCTGATTCTTCTGTAGCACTGGCCGAACTTGAGGAAGCACAACGGAGAACGTTATGCATATTCAAGTCACTCTCAGGCTGTCCTTGATTGCTTGCGGAACCGAAGTGAATGGTCTCGCCTGGTTGATCGGGGTCCCAAGGTATCTTTATAATTTCTGCTACATTTATGGCTTGGTGTAGGCACTGGTTGGAAGTCTGAAAAGTGTCTTAACGATTCTAAATTAATTTTGTTGCTTTTTAAGCATTTATTTAAGCTTCATATTCAGTCAGCTAAGCCTTATCGAGGGTGAGGAAGGTGCTATTTGAATTCTCTGTACTCATTCAGCTCTTCAAGATGCATAATAATAGTTCATTTTTATGCTAGATGTCAGTGTATGCCACCCTCCTTTATCTGGGCTTGGGACCGGCTTAATTGCATAAGATCATGTGAAATTGAGGGCTACATTTACATTTCCTATATCACACTTTTATATTACAAATAACATTGGAGACCAATGATGACCCGTCTTTGCATTAGGTCTTTTTATATGTTCCGCGACCATACATATGAATACACAATTTCTCCCAATATTACTTCTTAAAAGAAGGGTTTGTACTAGTATGCAGCCCAAGTGGGGAACTGGGAATGGCTGGTTCCCTGAGTCTGTGAAAGAAATAGGCAACTGTGCTAAGTTTCCTTTTTATCTTTGACAAATTCTTGCAGTAAATCTGGATAGCTATTGCAATTGAAGAAACTTGTTGCATCAATGGTTAAGCTGATGATTTTTTTAATTTTTTTTAATTACTGTGGCCATATTTAACTATGAGGGACGCAAGGTTCAATGTTAGGCAGTGTTTCTTGTTCTAGAGTGAGGTCATTGTGAAGGATCAAGGGTGAGGACTTCAAAAAATATTGTGAAAATAGCTAGTTTGGAAGGGCTCCAGCTGATTTATGCCTCACCTCGATTTCTTTCCCAAATAGTGAAGATTGAAGTTTGTTGTCTTAACAAGCAGATCTCCTTGTAGCCCTGACTTCCCTGCCTGGCTACCCAAATAAGGAAGAAAACCATCCATGAAGCTTAGGTTACAGCAGAAAGGAACTATGTTGATTAATGCTTGTTAATGAATGATGTTTATATTCAATTCACCATTTGGATTCATATTTGGATTATTTCTTTTAATTTATTTTTCTTTATCAGACCAGTACAAGTAGGAAGAGACGCAAGCTTGATGTTGACTCCCAATTTACTGAATCGGAGGATAATGAAGATTGCATGGATAGAGGTGCTAAAGATGTCAGGAACAAGACTTTTGAATCAAAACAGGAAGAGTTTCCCAAAGGCAAGAGGAAGGCAAGAAAGCGCAGACGATTGGCTCTTCAAGGAAGAGGCATAAAGGATGTGAGGAGGCGGCATAGGGCTGAGGTTTTCAGTGATGAGGAGATTGGCTCATCCTCTGAATCTGGCGGAGACAGCATGTTCAGCGAAGATGAGGTACACGGTGGTGAAACTTCTCCTGCTGGAAATGAGGCCTCTGCTAGCTCTGATGAGAGAGCTACCATGTCATAATTTGTGTTAGGTGTTTTTTTGTTTATTGGGGTGTTTACTATTATCATTAGAAAACTGACTCGCAGATCTTGTTCAGTGGTGCCTCTTCAGCTTCTTGCATACATGAGGTTATGGCACTAGTGTAAAGTCTTTGTTTATAGGATGTGTCATTGACTTGCTTTGACCATGCCATATTCCGATCCTATTTACATGTTTGTATATGTGTCCTTGCATAGGCTGGGTATATCATCAGCTGCCTGTTGATACTCTTTTGATTTTGTTAATGGGGATTCATGCACTGAATTGTAGATGAAACTCCTGTTCGGAAGCTGTAAGCTGTTGTAACTAGTTTAGATGCTCAACTGCAGATCTTTTGTTTTCGCCTATGTTTGTTGGACTCTTAAAAAATGTTGATGGTGTGTGGGGGATTCTCCCTCTCCGACATGGGTTTAAGAGTCCGAATATGTTTTTTCACCCCTAAAAATCTTGAAGCTTATGTAGAGGGAAATTTGGCGTTGGTGTTATTCCCTTGTTTTTAGTTGATTTTTGGTTTCATGGAATTGAGCGTGGTTAGTACATTTATAAGCTCCCCCTTCTGGAAGAAGTAATATCTAGATGACAGAAGTTTACAGTATAACAGCAAAGACGGTTTTCAGTTGGTCTGTTTCTTTGAATTATAACTTGACTAGGAAAGTGGGTTATTCAAAGTAAAATTTTGAATGATTTTGTGTTCCAAAGTGCACATTTGTTATATGCTTTTATAAAGATGCTTTGAGTGCTTTTATATTTGGGTTCAGGAAGAGTGAACATCTTACGCAAAGTGCTCTGTATTCGGTTGTCTTTTTGACATATCGACTCCCGAAAATACATCTGTTAGCAGAAGAAAAGGGAAAAAAAAACCTAAATAAAGACACATTCCGAATGAGGGATCTTGCAATTGATAAAAAAAGTAGACCAACAATAAGAGAGGCTGAATAACTCCTTGAACCACAATTTTGTAAGCTAGTATTATGGGATTTTTGTAATTTAGAATACCTTTTATACGCTTCTAATATGTAAAATCTTAACACGAAATCTATTTTCTGATTCACACAAATGTGCTTTGAGTAGTGAATACATTATTTTCTTTTTTATTGCCTAGTGAATACAAAACTCAAAAACATAAAAATTAACAAAATATATATATTCAAGGAAAGAGTAGTGAATAGCAGAAAGTAGAGGGTCTCGTGATTGGGCATATCATATATAAAAGGTTGGTGGATGAAAATTGAAAACTCAAAAGAGAGAGAGAGAGAGACGCTTCGTGTACTTGTGCAGATCAAAAATCAAATCGAGGAATTTGGGTTTCCCCTGTAATCTAGGGTTCATAACTCCCCCTTTTCTTTATCGCTTTCGGATCTACTAGGGTTCGTCTATTCCTTTTTTATACTCTTGTTTTGTTTCTTTTGGAAATTCAGTTTTGAACTGGAATCTCTTGGATCATGACGATTCCGGATTCGACCTACATGATGGAAAATGGATCTATTGAATTGCCGTGCATGCCTGAAGAAGAGGCAAGGGTCATTCAAGAGCTTATCACCAAAGCTGAGACCAATTTGAGGGAAGGCAATCTCTATTATGTCATTTCTAACAGGTCCTCATCCTACTGTGCTTTTCTTTTGATGCTCTCTATTCTAACAAGCATTGCACCGCGCACGCTACTTCTCACTTTGTGTTTCTTTCTTATTTTTATTTTTGATTACCTACAAATTCCCGAGCACCTGAGATACTTCTCTACTTAAATACCACCAATGCCTTAGGGACAAATTTCTTCTGCTGCTTATTTAGAATCCAGTTATGCTGCACATCTATCAGCTAAATAAATAGGGCTTCTGCCACGGAAAGAAGCCATGTAGGAAAAATGCTGCTATGTTTGTAGTTATTAAGTTTTGAATGTGCTAGTTTTCAACAACTATCACAACAAGGTATTTCTTTTTATCAGGTAAAATATTTAATTAATAATAACAAGGTATTAGAATATTAATTTAGAGAGCTTAACCTGATATGAACTGTTCCGGAAGTGATTGGTTTATGATATGAGGCATTCTATTCCATGAGTTTTAGTTTTGAAACACTAAAAATGGCTCAAGTTTCCCAGCAGCATGGTATAACTCGTCTATATGAAAGAAAAGGAAGCTAGTTGAGAAATGCCTCTCTTTGTTCTTTTTCTTGGCAGAATCTACAACATGAGTAAGCATACAGAGTTGATAATTATGTATAAGTAAATTCATCATATTTGCACCTGAATGTGCTGAACTGGTAGAGAAAGTTTGAGAGCTGAAGAACTACATTGACTATGATTCATCGGATCTGTGAAAAGTTAGTTTAATATTTGTAGAGACCAGGACTATAATCTTAGTAGAGGCAAATAATGCTAGGTGGTTTCTTCTCATCTAAGTCATATGATGCTTCAGCTACTCGGATCTTCCCTACGTATGTACACTCAAACCAGTCCAGACAAGAAATTGATTTGGTGACAACTCTGCTGACTTCCTAACTGTTTGGTTATCTCTTCTTTTTCTGGTTTGACCTCTGGTGTTTAGGTAGTTTGTGGCTGCCAGAAGCGTTTTCCAATTGCTAAAAGAAAAAAAATTAAAACATGTCAAAAATGAAATGAACATGAAAAGTCATACTCATTTAGTTTTGTCTGTATGTTTAGGTGGTTCATGGATTGGCAGAGGTACATTGGGAAGCCTCTTGGTGCTTATCCGTTTAACGAGCATGCTGCCGAATCTCTGCCTTCTCTTTTGCCAAATTCAGCTAATAGACCTGGACCGATTGATAATAGTGATATAATAATTAGGGAGGCTGAAAGTGGAGGTGATGATCCACAGCTTCTCAGAATTTTGGAAGAAGGACGTGATTATGTGTTGGTCCCACAAGAAGTATGGGAGAAGCTCTCCGAGTGGTAAGTTTTTCTTGCATATTTCTCGTTCAATCTTCCTTTATCAAGACAGTGTAGTGGAACTTAACTTGGGAACACCGTTTATGGTGTCTGGAAAGTACTTCGATTGTTTTTTCATGAATAGAAGTACTATTCTTTTACTTAATGTCCCCTCGATTTCGATTGAAGTATCTTACTTTTCATTTTTGTCCATTTTAAAAAGAATGTCTCTTTCTATATTTGATAACTCTTCAATTCAAACATTCTGCTTGACTTGTTTTTTGACCATAAGATTCATACGCTATTTTGGTACATTATAAACATCTTTATTTTAAGACCACATGATTAAAAAGTCTCCTCCTTTTCTTAAATTCCATGCCTAGTCAAACTAAGACTCTTTAACTAAAACAGAGGGAGTGTTTTTTTTTCATTTTCAGTGGAGGGAGTAGCTCTCCTTCTCACAATTAACTGTGTCTATGCTAGTTAGGGTCTCAAAAAACCCTTTCAGTGCTGATTGTACAAAACATTGACTTTTCCCTAGGATTCACATGCTATTCTTTTCCCAGGTTATGCATACATGCTAGTGATTTGCTAAAATTGTGAGTGAAGTATCAGGGGTTTTCACATGCTTTTCATTTCTAACTTTTTTTTTTGCGGTAAACACTCACTGCCTTTAGGTATAAAGGAGGTCCAGCATTACCTCGTAAAATGATATCTGTGGGAGATGCCAAGCAACTTAGCGTGGAGGTGTTCCCGTTATGTCTCAATTTATTTGATGCTAGAGATAAAAGCCACAAGGTTATACGGTTAAGTAAAAAGGTATATTATGGCCTTGGCTCTTTATTTGGTCTCACTAATTTATATAGAAAAGATACCCAGTCATTTTTGCCCCTTCAAAACAAAAAATCACTTAATGTCAGGGTGCACTTTTGTTGCATCATCTTTTGCTCTGATCTCTAATTATATAAATAGTGTACATCTGCTTCTCCATTCTTTTGGCCATCTATTGGCCGTTTAAGAATGACATTGGTAAACACACAATCTGATGATTTCTTTTGCTGTAACAATCTCAGTCATCTTGTCATTATCAGTTTGAAAACGTGAATTTTTTTTTAGGGGTAGTGGGGTGGGGGCATAGAGAATGATATCTGATCTTCTATTGGAGCAATACATGAACTTGCTATCTGAATTGTGGTGGTCTTCTGATGTACGTTTGCACCCTCTATAACTTCGTGAATGGGTGAAACTGTTAGCTATGTGGAGGTAGATCAATGTGACTGTACTAGCTGTATCTTCTGATCGCTTTTTTGGTGTTTTTCTCTGTTGTTTCAATTTTTTTTCCCAGTTATTAAGTAACTTCAAAATGGTGTAATGTGTTTCAGGCAACTTTACATGAACTCTATACCATAGTGTGTAGACTCAAAGGAATTGTGCCAGAAAAGGTTTGTTTCTTTTTAAAATTAGAACATTATTGAGTTCTATTTCATGTCATCAAGCAAGTTTTCTTAGAATGAGACAGAATCTTTACCCTTCTTATCATTTCTTGGAATATACAGGCACACATCTGGGATTATTTTGATAAAATGAAGCAGACAAAGTTAGTTTCTTCAAACCAAACACTGGAGGACTCCAACGTGCAGATGGATCAAGATGTGAGTTTCTCATACAATATGCACCCTGTACATTACTAGTGTTCTCCTATCGAAAATGAGAAATACTAGCTGATAGTGATATGCATTAGTAAGAGGGGCCGTTTGGTTTACCACATTAACTAAAATAATCCGAGCATAAAATCTCGCATAAGTAATACAATGCTTGGTTTGTTATACGAGAAAAACATAATCGCAGAATAAGTGAGTACAAGGGGTTTGGATGGCCTTATTAAACTCTGCATTGCTAATACCTACATGAGTTAGTGGAAATTTGTATAATTTGTGTGAGATAGAATGTTGATTAAGAATATGCGTATTGTTAATTCATGGATAAGAATAACTCTAAAACTAGAACACTTTCGAGTAAGCAATGCATGCATAACAATCATTACATTACTAGTTCACGAATCAAGCAACCCCTAAGAATGTTGATTAAGAATATGTGTATTGTTAATTCATGGATAAAAATAACTCTAAAACTAGAACACTTGGGAGTAAGCAATGCATGCATAACAATCATCACATTACTAGTTCACGAATCAAACAACCCCTAGGAATATTTGGATTGATATGAGACACACTTGCATGTTCCTATATCTTTACTACTACTGCCCTATTTATGTGATACACTTCCACTTTTAATCTATCAAGAAAAGAATTGACAATTTTTTATATTTAGAAACAATTTAACTCTATACTTTTCATTTACCCTTAATGACATGGTTTTATAGCCCCCACTTGTGGGGTTACATGGAATATGTTATTTGTTGACATGATTTTATAGCCACATTAATCTCATGTCATGCTTAACACAAGAAGTTCCATTTGTTCTTTCTTGAATTTTGTGCCACTCAAATACCTTCACATAAAATAAACGGAGGAGTGTTTAATGTGTAACTTTGAAGCGAATAGACATCCTCTAGCAACATGCCTATAAATGTTAGTACTACTTTCATTTCATTTTATATGACACTGTTTCTTTTTTTCAATCCATTTGAAAGAGTGGCACATTTCTAAATTTGAAAATAATTTGTAGAGTTTCTAACTACTTCCAGTCCATTTTATATGGCACTATTTCTTTTTCAGTCCATTTCAAAGAGTGGCATATTTCTAAATATGTAAATAATTTGTAGATTTTTCGTTTTACGGTTAATAACAAGCTTTTGTAGCAAGACATGTTATCAGACCTCCCTCCAAATACTGTTTTTGTTACATGCTTTGTAGTAAATTTTTACTGATGGAATGATCTCCTGCCAGATTCTCCTGGAGGTGCAACCTGAAGGGACACTGCCTTCTGGTTTTGGCTTCGATTCAACCGGAAATGACCTGGCATTGGTTCCAGTTGAACCTCTGAGATCATCTGTCACAATTGCTGGTGGTCCAACATTGTCCAATGGTTTCTCTACTGGATATAGTTCCAATGCATATCAAGGGAGTTCTTTGAACTCCAGTTATGGTGACATGGAGGATGGATATGATGGTCTGAGGCCTGCAAGTAAAGGCGAAAGGGGAGGGTTGGCAGGATTATCCAATTTGGGCAACACATGCTTCATGAATAGTGCACTTCAGTGTCTGGTTCATACACCTCCGCTCGTCGAATACTTCTTGCAAGATTACACTGATGAGATTAACAGACAGAATCCTTTGGGGATGCATGTAATGTTGCTTCTTTTGTCTATGATGTGAACTTTTTGTAAGGAAGAGATCTGTATTTGAGTTTCTAATATCTGTTTTAGTTTTACAGGGTGAGCTTGCACTTGCATTTGGCGAACTATTGAGGAAACTGTGGTCCTCTGGCCGAACACCCGTGGCACCTCGTGTATTCAAGGGAAAACTTGGTCGATTTGCTCCCCAGTTTAGCGGATATAACCAGCATGATTCTCAGGTTGGTTTGGCTAGTCTTTGCTGAGAATGTCATATTTGCCACAGGGTTTGCTCAATGCTAATTTTTGGTATTTAGGAATGTTTCTGTAGCACCTGATGGTAAATGTACCATGTCTTAGCCACTAGTAGAGCCTGTAGTTTTTGGTTGTCTAGAATATTGTTCGTAGTTTTCTCACTAAAGGCAGCATAATTCTCTTAAAATGCTGCTAGATATTTCAATAAGTGATATGCTTCTCTTTCTAGGAACTACTCGCCTTCCTCTTGGATGGATTACATGAAGATTTAAATCGCGTCAAGCAAAAGCCGTATTTTGAAACAAAGGACTCAGATGGTCGTCCAGATGAAGAAGTTGCTAACGAGCTTTGGAGATACCACAGAGCCAGAAATGACTCCGTTATAGTTGATATTTGCCAGGTTCTTAGCTATTCGTCATTTTCTGTCTATGATTTATTTGCTATTTCTTCCTGTACTAAATTTCTAAAATTGACTAGGACTGTCTTGATTGACCTTTATGTGAGTGGTTTTATATTTGTAGTCCTCGGAATTTTTATTATTTTTTTCTTTTCCTCTTCCCTCTGCCAACTTGAGTTTGACAGTGCCACTTACTGGAGGCTGATAATCACCTTTTTCCCCCTTTCTGGTGACAAAGGCTATTTCACTTTCAGTAATGTTTGGATCGAACTTTGTTGGCATATAAAATATCCGAAATTGATGTTTGTCTTCTTATTAGTGCATATGGCCACAAAGTTCACTCATACTGAAGCTATTTATTTCAGGGCCAATACAAGTCTACGCTGGTTTGTCCCGACTGCAAGAAAATCTCAATAACATTTGATCCCTTCATGTATTTGTCTCTACCACTTCCTTCAACAGTCACAAGGACAATGACAGTAACAGTGTTTTATAGTGATGGCAGTGGCCTTCCAATGCCATATACTGTTACCGTCTTGAAACATGGTTATATTAAAGATCTTGCACATGCTTTAGAAAGTGCATGCTGCTTAAGGATTGATGAATACCTGCTACTTGCAGAGGTAATTTTTTTTTGCCATTTGTTAACATTTTGTATGGGTACCGACATGTGCATGCCTATGCAAATGTTTGTACCAGAATCCTATATCTGCACACATGTAAAAATTTTGTGTTGGTTTGTTCGAACTGTGCTACTGTTTGTTTTATGAAAAGTCTCTTGAACAGGTCTATGATCATAGGGTATTTCGATACCTTGATAACCCTACAGAGATTTTGAATTCAGTTAAAGATGATGAACATATTGTTGCATACAGACTCCCGAAAAGGGTGGCACAACTGACAAGACTAGAGATTAGTCACAGGTACCAGGAAAAGTAAGTTTTAATCCTTGAATTATTTGGTACCTAATTTATAAGCTGTTAAAATTAAAAATTCTGTTATTTTATGCCCAGCAGCTGCCCCATTGGTCATGATCCATTTTTTATGTATTTGATAATTTACTAGACTTCTCCTGGTATTGCTTTTAGCAACTTGAGTGAAAATGTGGACTCGTGAATTTGTGAATACTCTCAAATTGGTGTGTGTTCACAATCAAATAGAATAAATTCATTATTGAGGTTAATAACTAACAAAGAATGAGGTTAATTCTGAATTTCTTAGTTGACTTTCTTACTAATAAAACTACTTATCACTTGTCGAGAGAAAGCATCTATTTGGACTGGTGTCTTGACTGTACTTGTTATAGCTTATTCTTCACCTGCCATTGACCATCATGTATTTTCTCTAGGTGTATCATAGACAGTTCGAAGGCCAGTGAGAGGAAGTTGTTCTTGACACCACTTGTTACTTTCTTGGAAGATCCACGCAACGGAGCTGATATTGATTTTGCTGTCCATAAGGTACTTGCCCCATTAAGAAGAAAAGCATTCATCTCATCAGCACCTGGTCTTAAGGATGGTGCGGAAAATGGTTCTCCCTCGGAAACAATTGAAGTACCAATGAACAGCTGTACTATCCAATTTGGTTGTGAAGGTCAATCAACAGAGTGCATAGATTCAGTGGGGAATTCCAGCATGGAGCTGGCATATCATCTTTGTCTAACTGATGAACGGGGTACTAACTGCAGGCCAGTTGCAAAAGATACGGTGATACAACCAGTTAGAATGCAAAGGGTGATATTGGATTGGACTGAGAAGGAATATGAGCTATATGATGCTGGCTACCTCAAAGATCTTCCAGAGGTTCACAAAAGTGGACTTACAGTGAAGAAAACCAAGCAAGAAGCTATATCCTTATTTTCGTGTTTGGAGGCCTTCCTAAAGGAGGAACCTTTAGGACCAGATGATATGTGGTATGTTATGAGATGTTATCTTTTAAGAAGTTTGTTGTCCACTTGATGTGGATTTAAGTGTATGCTTATGATTTAAATGCAGGTACTGTCCTGGTTGCAAGGAGCATAGACAAGCCTCCAAGAAGTTAGATTTATGGAGATTACCGGACATACTTGTTTTCCACTTAAAGCGGTTCTCTTATAGCCGATGGCTGAAGAACAAGCTTGATACGTTTGTGAATTTTCCCATACATAATCTGGATTTAAGCAAGTATGTGAAATGTAAGGATGCATCTGAGAGCTCCCATGTGTATGAGCTATACGCAATAAGCAACCATTATGGTGGACTAGGCGGTGGGCATTACACAGCTTACTGCAAGGTACTTTTTAATTTGTCCTGCCCTTTTGTTGAATTTCTTCAGAAGAGTAGTTGCTACCTAGAATATATTCTGCTCGAGCTAGCAATAAATTGGGAGCAGTTAATATGTATAGTTTTGAACTATTGAGCTGAGTCTCATCCAAGGGGCTCCGATGGTCTTGGTTGACTGACGTGTTCTTTTAATTGGCAGTTGATTGATGACGACAGATGGTATCATTTTGATGATTCCCATGTTTCACCTGTTGCTGAGTCTGATATCAAAACATCGGCTGCCTATGTGTTGTTCTATCGAAGAGTTAAAGCTCAACAAAATGGAGTTGTGGGAGGGTCCTTCCAGTGCCATAGAAGCTCTTGAAGATCATTGACTGTTTGCTCTTATCCCCGTGTGATAAGGTCTAAATTCTTGGCTGTCTGGCAGGTGCTAGTTCGTGAGTCAGCTAACATGGTTGGGGCTTATCTTATCCTAGGGAAATAGCAGTAGGTGCTCTATCAGTAAGAAGCACCTAGAGGAAAACAGAAATTGGGTGAGGCTCTAGTGTTTCTTGAAAGCCTTGAAAAAAATTAAGAGAAATTTTGTACGTCTTGGGTATCCTCTGGTATCCACGTTATTCGTAAGAGGCATTATACTCTTGTAGAGTAGTGTTGTGCTCATAATTTTTTTAGGTAAGAATTTGTATTCAAGGACCAAACCTTTTTATCTAATACATCTAATAGCTGGTTTTAGTATGACAGTATGATGAAGTTTTTAGTACGACAGTTGTCCGCATTTTCTTGTGATTACCACTGCCATGGGACTAATATATGGAAACAACTGAATTTTTGTGGGGGGTTCTTCGTGAGATTTCTGTGGAAGTTCCAAGACAGGGTTCTTCTTACTGCTGTGTAAACTTGGGAAGATTCATCGCATTAAGATTAAATATCAATGACAACCATAAACTCGAACAAACCAGTTCCATAAAAAAAATCAATGTCAGCTATTAGATGCCATAAACCGAATCTAGTGTCAAAAATAATCAAAGAATACAAACACCAGTGAGTCTTCTCCCTAGCTATTACAAAGTTGTACCAGTAGTTGTCACCTTTCTTTCATATTCGAAAGCTCAAGCGGAGTGCCAGTGAAATAAAAGGGACAAGGTAGAGAAGCAGGGACTCGCAGCGAGAAAGATTTGTCCCCTGAGAATTGCACAAGAATATTAGTAGCTGTATCAAATTTATGAAGAGTTTGGTTGCTTTTTTCTTGTAGCAACAAAACTGAAACAATTTTTTTTAGTGTTTTCCAAAGGTATCACAAAAGCAGAATCTCCTATATAGGCAGTCTTGAATAAGGAGATGCATTCACCGATCATTCGAATTTCGGACATCTATAAACTCAAATTGCATCGGTCCTTTATCAATAGTATTTTTTAGAGGCATAATGCTTGGAAATTAAAAAGGTAGTAAAAAATCTAAAGATGAAAAAAAAAGAAATGCTGACCGAATCAGAAGTAATGGCTAGATAACCGGAGGAGGAGCTTGCTGGCGGCAATGACGCTGATGGCGTAGATCCAGACCCACCGGAGCTGCTATTAGTACTCACGGCGTTGATTGCCGGGACTCCTAAGGGGTAAGCCTGAGATCCGTCGGGCTTGAAAAGGCCATAGTTTCGCTCCGAGCTAGGACCAGGCTTGAGGTTCTCATTGAACAAGGCAAAGACGTATATGTTCAAATCCGAGTTAGGCCTCATGGGCGTACCCTTCTTCTGACCAATAAGCTTCATGAGATTACAGTTGTATTTCCTAGCATTCTCCGGTGTAGCTCCGGCTTCGTCGCCGTCTCCCTTCGACGGCCATCCAGTCTCCGAGATCTGTACGCAGACGTTTTTGTACCCAATGGAAGATAAAGCAGAGTGAACAGCATCGATCTGAGCGAAAAGCATGTTGTCGTAGTGGAGATTGGACTCTGGATCAACGATACCAGAGTTAGGCTGAAATAGCACGAAATCAAGGGAGACCTGCTTCGGATTTCCCTTGTAAGCAAAGTAAGGATAAGCATTAATCAGAAAAGGTGAGCCAGTTTTGCAATGGAAATTCACGATCTGGGTAACACAGTTGACAAGATCCCGACGGAAAGCTCCAGCGGAAGGCGGATAGGAAGTTTGTAGAATAGCAAGAGAATGTGCGGTGGTGACAGTGACTTGCTTGTCCAACTTGAGATTAACAAGAGCAGTGTGGACACTTTGCATTGCAGGGAGGAGGTTGTCGGTGAGGGTGGTATCGTTAAAGGTGAGAACTTCATTACCGACGGCGATGCAGGTGATTTTGGTAGCTGGTAAGTAAGCTTGGACGTTGGATTTAACCCATGATTGAGCTTTAGAAGGATCTTTCATCTTGGCTAGGTACTCATTGCCAAGACTGACGATGAACTCAACGCCAGTGTTAGCAAAGGCTTTGAGGACATGTGGGTCAGCATCGTAGAGCTTGATTCTGGTAGCTCCGATGGATTTGACCAAGGGTACGACGTTTTCCGGTAAGGGAAGATTATTGGCGATTTGACCGTAGTTTATGCCGAGAGAAGATACCATAGTTGGGGTAAAAAACACCAGAAAGAGGAGAAGCAATGGCGGAGAAGAGCAGTGACTGGGTTCCATCCCGGACAAGGAGGGAGCTAAAGGTGAAAGAAGACTAAAAGCAAGCAGCCTAGAAAAAGCTGAGTGGTGTTATAAGTAACGGACTATTGACAGCGGCTTGGCTGCTTTTATTTTCTCACAATCAACTTGTATAAACATCTTACTCCTAAAAGTAGCATTTATTAAGTTTAATATTAGTATATGTTGCTTTAAACTGACGAAAGAATAACACCAAAAACACTTTAGTAAATAGATCAAGAATTTTGAATATAAAAATAGATATAGAGAGCATCTTATTATTCAAAAATTGCAAAAATTGGATCGTAGCTTAGTCGACATGGCTGGCTGTAGAGAAAACTGTTTCTTACTACTAATAGAGTAGTAGACAAACAGACAGACAGGTGCCGTTATGAAAAGGAGATGCCTTGATTGAGCTGTAGCCCATTCAATCATGCTACCTTACTTTATGAATGAATGTGTGATGGGCTCAAAATATCTTTCGGTGATGCCTAAATTCAATAATTTGAGTGTTGATTGGAGATGGACATCCGTTTAAAGTTTGACTCATTTATGTCCATTATTATTTATGTCATTATCGTTTGAGAAAAAACTCATCAAAAGTTTGGCTCATCTATGTCCATTATTTTTTAACTCTGATTTTATACATAGATGAGTCTTTTCTCAAACAGTAATGTTATAGATAAATCAAATTTTTAACGAATGATATAAATGAATCTTTTTTTAGCCTAAAATTGATTTGATATAAATATTTGGTGAGAATAAATTTTTTAGTTACCACTAATCATTTTACATAAAAGGGCTACATTACTTTATTCTTCTGAGCTTGACTAGCAAAATATAGTATACTACGTCTGTCTACGTGGAGTGAGTAATACAGTTTTTGTTGACAACTGGTAATGTAAAATGAAAATTTTCATTTCTTTATGTTGAGAATCTTGCATTGTTTTCTAAACATCAGTTTTCCTTTCCCATTTCGATTCGGCTTTTCTTCCTACGCTGCTAATATGACATTCAATAGCCAACTGCTCAAAGTTGGTCTTCTCTTCTAGCCAGCCACTGTTGAGCTTCTTTCATATGACCAGAGATTGTAACCCTAGCCTCCTTGATTACTTCTTTCCATCCTTTTCAAAAAAAATTACAACTTAAAACTATATGCACCACACTAGCTCTGTATTGAATTTCCAAGTTAACAAAGCCTCCTGGAAGATCTAGTTTCCAAGTATCTGGTAATGTTTCCACCCCCATGTGGCCTAAAATCTCTAATTATATTCTTCTTTCCACTTTGGATAAAGATTCATGAAAGGAGAAAAGGAGGACGGAGCAAGAAACATGAATCCTTCGGTAATCTTCATTATGTACTGCAAATAATTATGCAAGAAAAGGTTCACGCATATTAGCTACTAGTATTATTTATGCTACATTACTATTTAGTTGCAAAGGTTAGTAGTAACTATTTTCTATTGACTTTGATCCACACCACCTTAAACAGCCTGATATGCTGCTGCTCGCCAGCAAAAACCAATCATTTTGTAGATGATTGATCCCATATAATAGGGTTCTACATAGTTCACTAATAAATACATTAGCTAAATGAACTTATTGTTGAAACAAGGATAAGACTAAAGCTCATTTAGGGAGTGGCTACATTTTCCTTGGCAAGTGGTGCGATTTCTTCCCCTTCAACACCAGGTTCACTGCCAGCAGCTCCTAAGCCCAATAGCAATGTCTCCCATTTCTTGGCAGGTTCCTGCATTTACACCAGTTGGTATCCATCAGTGATTGACGAGAACAACAAACTGCAGTACCTACACAAATTATCAAATTGACACCTACCTTCCAGGAGAGCTCCTCTGACATGCAATTTTTGATCATCTCAGCAAACGCGAGGGTGCCATAGACTGCAAGAGCTCTAGCAATTGTTGTTACTATCTTAAGCACATCAGCTGGGTCAACAACATCGCACTAACCAAATTCAAGAAGCAATAAGTTAATGTTTGTGAAACAAGGGGTATATCAAGACGAGAATGGACCATGTACAAGTACACAATTGGTGTAAAATCACATACTTCAACATTGAAGGCTCCCATATGGAATCCAGTATAGCCTTCTTTCACAGTGTCAACAAGTCCACCAGTCGAGGCACAGATTGGCACCTGACTCATATGTGATTATGTCAAAACCAGATAACCAATATTCAGAAATGAAAAGCTTGCTGCAGTAACATTTATTTGGGTATTTTACTTTAGACGGAAAACAAGTCTTGTGATTCTTTTTCAAAAATCAGTAAAAGGGTATAAGGTCTTATGGTTCTTACTGTTCCATATCGCATAGCATGTAACTGAATGAGACCACAAGGTTCAAATCTGCTTGGAACCAACATAAAATCAGCACCAGCAGTGATCATGTGAGCCAAAGGGACATTGAATTTTGCCACTCCTTTAGCTTTGTTAGGGTACAACACTTCGAGTTGTTCAATCTCCTTCTCGAACTTCTTTTTACCAGTTCCCTGAAGCATAGGATGAGTTGCAGATCGATTTCAATTTTGGCATAAGTAAACACAACAAGAAGGATACCATGAGTCCATTTGGTACTTACAAGGACTACTATTTGAACATCCAATGCGATGAACTTGTGAATTGCAGCAACAAGAATATCTGAACCTTTCTGCTCCTCAAGTCTGCCGATGAAGCCAATCAAAGGGATCTTCCTGTCAACAGGCAAGCCAACTGCTGCTTGAAGAGCCTCCTTCAGTAAAGGTTTTGCGTCCATGACCTGCATAGAGATTTTGATTAGCAAGAACTCCTTAATTTCATAAACATACAAAATATTTTAGTATATACTGAAGTCAGAAAAATCTTATCTTACAGTGGCTATATCATATTTGACATCTGTGTATTTGTCAGTTGCTGGGTTCCACTCTTGTGTATCCATGCCATTCACAATTCCAGTTATGCAAGTCTTACGAAGGACATTATCCAATTCAACACCCTTGTCAGCAGCGGAGACAAGTTCTTGGGCATAGTATGGGCTCACTGTAACCACCCTATGTGATTCTAATATCCCAGCCTTCATCCAGTTGATTTTCCTCCCCTTAACAGGCTTTTCATATCTGCAAAATTTTAAAAACTCAATTTACTAGCATCAAAAGAGCTTCTAAAGTTGTTGGTCTGATTTCAAGCATTAAATTCATACCCATCAATGAAATCAAAAGAACCCCTGAATTCATCAGGAAGATTGAGAAGAGGGAAGTCAGAGAAAGCAAATCGGCCTTGGTAGGCAATGTTATGGATGCAGAAAGCGACCTGGAGGCAATGTGAAATTTATCATATATTAATACAACCTTGTTGATTTGCAGGGTAAAGTGCAATCAAGTGAATACAAAGAGATTTTACCTTGGCATTCAAATACATTCCTCTTGACTGGTACATTGACTTCAAGTAGCAGGGAATGAGAGCTGTGTGCCAATCATTGGCAATGAAGAAAACATCCTCTCCTGCAGAAATAGGCAAAATAAAGATGATTACCTACAAGGATATACTATGATGCTAAGGAGTTCTCTGAAACTAGGATGTGTTACCATATGGTCCTGAGAAGTATTTGCTGCAGTTCAAATTCAGAACTCTAGGTGCCTCTAGGGCTGCCTGAGAGTGACAAAGAAAACAAGGTTATAAAACGATTAAAGACAAAAGTAAAATGCCACATAAAGTCGAGACAAGAGTACAAGTAGTAACTTACTTGACACAACAAGCTGAACCTAAGTTCATTGTCCAAATAATCTAGTCCAGCTTTGGGGCCATAGATTTTTGAAGCAGTTTTGCCCCAAACCTTCAAGGGTAAAAGCACCAGTAGAGTCAAAAGAAATTCAATATGACATGTTCTGTGTATTCACATTGTAGTATCCCCTCAGGACCTCTCTAAGGGTTCAGAATATGCTTACTTTCTCCAAAAACATTGGGTGGTCAACAAACACACGATCAACCCCACGTTTATAGCAGTGAAAGAAACGGACAATTTCAATGCTGTCTCCAACTTTGACCTGCAGATAAAGTAGAGATCACATGCTTGAATCAGGGAATGGAAGAGATATATTGCATCATATTGCAGTTAATATAGGAGTACCTCAACCGCCACGCTAGTATCCCAAGCATCTTTGTATTGGTCATAACGGGGGGATATTGTCATTACCCGATGTCCACGGGCCTAAAATGATAATCAAGTGAAGAGTTGAGAAGTAGATCAGTTCCAGACTGATGCAGTACAAATTAAACAAAACAATGAATAGGAAAAATAATGAGTAACCAAATGAAAGACTGATACTTACTGCGAGGGCTGGTGGTAGTCCACCAAGAACATCACCTAGTCCACCAGTTTTGCTCCAAGGACCCACCTCAGTTCCCACAAAGATCAAGTTCATTCCCTTTCCACAAACAATGGTACCTGATCCAGGCCTCTTGGTCTCAGTTCTGGATCCCTGTTTTCCGGATATCTTGGCTGTTACATTTCTTGATTGGAGCATATCAAGCTTGTAAACAGCCCTCAACCCATTGTGAGTCACAGTATGGTTCCTGAGTCCTATCTGTGACAAGTTTGGTTTGGTGTCTACTGAAGTTTGGACATTTGAGCTTCTTGACACAAAGTGTGAAGCTGTTATGCTTGCCATTTCAGTCTACAAAAAGGGTGCGTTTAGAATAAAAATCTACCAGAGAATAAGCTACAGTGACAGATTCTTTTATCCTTGAGAATTTGATTTATGAAAGGAAAAAAAAGGAAGGAAACATTAACATTTATCACCGATTCTTCATGCAATAAATAAATCAAGGTGTTTCTCGTGGCCTAAACCTATTACTGAATTGTAGGGTAGCATAATTTTCAGTGCTCCGTTGCACTTTTTAGGCAAGAGAATCAAAAAAGTGGATGCATAAAAAGTTTGGCTTTCTACCGATCGAGTAAACGTGTGGAAAAAGCAAAATCAGAATAGATAAGCTATGAATCACTGAAACAACATCAAAAAAGGAAGTGGAAATCAAGGTACCCAGAATTGCAGAGTGAGTCAAAGATTATACACCATAACATAAGGGGCAATGGATTAAAAATTCTTCCTACACGAAACTATGATTCATATTATTACTACTACTAAATAGAATGTAAACATGAAAGGTTTAAAAGCAGAAATCGATGCAGATGAGTAAAAGTTACCACCTGAGTGTTGAGGTGCGTGTGTCAGTGAGAATGAGGAGGCTATTATTTGTAGTGAGGTTCAGTGACACGTGTCAAGAGAACAGAGGGTGGCTATCCCTTAGTTCGAGGCACGACTGGGGAACTGTGGACACTCTATTATAGGGAACGAATATGCTGAGAGACATCTTTCGTCAAGTTGAACTTAACGACGCCGTTTAGGGCCCCTCTCTTGTTAATTCACGGTGGAAATCAACTTGGGCCCCTCTTCTTGTTGATGTGATATGGTATTGTGTCTCTTTGTATCTTAAAAAAAAACTAAAGTATACTTTATCTAAATCACACAAAGAAAAAGTTTATTTATAAATTATTTTTTATTTTTTTAAAATTACTCGATTTTTTTATTTTTTTTCCAAATTTTTGATACATTAATGGTCATTTTGGGTGTAAAATAATTATTGTTGTTGATTTATTTATGAATAGTAATGTAATTTAAATTAAAATTGATTGTTTCAATCAATTATCGTGCTATTTAAGGGAAATAATCCTTAAAAAAATATAACATTTATGAAGAAAAGAAAAACTCAAAAAATAGAGCATAACTGCGAACAAAAAATTCAATCCAAATTTCAATTTTCATCAAGCGAATCGAGATGTCATTGATAAAACTTCAGGCATAACAACAAGAATATTGGACTCAAACAGGACCATTGATGCCATACCAGAACCAACTGTTGTACCATTCACAAGTGCAAGTTCTTCCTTAGGCTGCAACTTGAAAAATCCATCTATAACTCCGCAACGTGAAACGCTTCCTCAGCATTAAGTTTCTCATCATTAGGTCCAACAGCATTGGAATTAGGCCTACCAGTGAGCAAACCAGCAATGTAGGACAATGGGACACGATCACCCGAGGCAGTGATCATGCCACGTAGAGGCAAAAATGGGGTTATGTTGTTGTTGATCAACTTTGTAATTGCTTCCAAGATTTCAAATCAACAAGATGTATCATAAATATTAAAGCTTGATACATGAGAATCTGTTACAAAAACAAGATGTATCAGAATCATTAAATCTTGATACATGAGAATCTGATACGTAAACAAGATGTATCAGAATCATTAAATCTTGATACATAAACTAGATGTATCAGAAACAGTAAAGCTTGATACATGAGAATCTGATACATAAACAGGATGTATCAGAATCATTACATCTTTGATACATGAGAATCCGATACATAAACAAGATGTATCGAAAGCATTAAAGAATGATATATGAGAATCTGATACATAAACAAGATGTATCAGAAGCAAACAAGTTTGATACATGAGAATATGATACAAAAACAAGATTATCAGAAGCAGTAAGGCTTGATAAATGAGAATTTGATACATAAACAAGATTTATCAGAAGCAGTCAAGTTTGATATATGAGAATATGATACATAGACTTTCATCTTATATTCGAGTTTGATATATGAGAAAAACTTAAAAGTCTGCTAAATTGTTGAATAGCCAAAAAAAATATTTACTATTGGTGCAAAAACATAATTGTACATTCTACTACTATAAAAAAAATTAAAAAAAACTACTTGACGTCCATTGGTTCTCCTTGACTAGGAGAGATGAAATCTCTCTTAGGTTTTTTTAGATCGTCGTTTTCACTAACATAACCATCCTTGGCCTTCTGACAACCATAATTCCACAATAGTGCGAAATATCTTGAACGAAAGAATTCGGCATGTAGTGCAGTAGTTGGAATAGAAATTCCATCACTAAGATATTCAGCAAAACTAGCCACGAAAACACCATAGTCTTTGCAAAAAAAGGAATGCACAACTTTTTAAAAAAATAAAATTGACATATAAATAATTTAAATACAACTTGAACTTGATACATAAACAAGATGTATCAGAAGCAGTAAAGCTTGATACTTGAGAATCCGCTCCAAAAACACGATGTATCAGAAGCATTAAAGCTTGATACATAAGAATCTGATACATAAACAAGATGTATCAGAAGCAGTAAAGCTTGATACATGAGAATCCGCTCTAAAAACACGATGTATCAGAAGCATTAAAGCTTGATACATAAGAATCTGATACATAAACAAGATGTATCAGAAGCAGTAAAGCTTGATACATGAGAATCTGATACATAAACAAGATGTATTTGAAGCAGTAAAGCTTGATACATGAGAATCCGATACAAAAACACGATGTATCAGAATCATTAAAGCTTAATATATAAGAATCTGCCATCCCTTGGATAGATAGAGAGGGAGGGCAGAGCTTTTGGTTTTTTCATGTTGTCAAAGAGTTGAACAATGGTTTTTTCGTGTTGTCAAAGATTTGAACAATGAAAATAGATGGCGAGTGCCTGATCGAATTGATCAGGTCATGTAGGAACAAGGTTCAAGTCTACCGGGAAAGGCGATAAGGACCCAAGAAATGGTGAAGTACGTGAATCGACTCCCTCTTCGAGTCCAGACCTTTTAGCAGTGAATCTTTAGAAAAAACGTCATTTAAAAAAAAACACATCTTAGATGAAGTCATACCTTAGGAAGATTAAGGCTTGTTGTAACCCCTTTAATCTTCTTGTCTGCTTCTTTGGGTGCATGTTGAACTGGAGATTTCGACTTTAATTTCGCACGTAGCTTATCCATCACTACTGGATCATTACGATGTTTGGATCTAACCTCGTCGTAACCTTCCCTAGATGAATCAGAATCTGGTGAAACAAGAATTCCTTGAACCCTTCAATAACTAAAAGCTATGAAAATAGAGAGAGAATCAAAAGGAGATGATAGATTGTAATCTTTAACTCGTGTGAGTGATTTTAGGCAAGAAATTAGGGATATGCTCAGTGAATTCCTTAAATTTTTGAATCTTGAAAATGGAGAGAGAACGAGAGAAAAGGGTTTAGAGGAGAGAGAATGTTTTTGGAAGATGAAGGGGCAAGCTGAAAACAAGGGATTTTGGTAAATTTTTTAAAGGATTGGGACTTTTAAAAAATATGGTAATAAAATGTGTATAGTTCGGTAATTTTTCCTAAACTAAATAACTCGTACGACTACCGCTTGAATTTGTGTCACTAATTTGGATCTCCTATCGCACTCGTATGCATGTATCTCATGTTTTATATATAATATATAGGTAGTGGTCCCTCGACTATATTTTTGTATCCACAATTTTCTTGGGCACCAACATTTTGAGCGGCTCACAAATTCACAACTACTACTTGTTACTTCCCTGTTAGCTTTGTATGCCGTTGAACACAAGTTATTGTAAACCCCATATATTACCGATATTTCCTTTGTTATGGTAAAGAAGATCTAATTATGAATGCATAATTCTCAAGAGTTGCATGTTGATTTCTTGAAATACGTGTGAATTAAATTAACCTGCACTCATTTGAGCCAAGATAAATGTAGGATCAATATAAAATGGGACTCAAGCTGGCGCAGAAAAATAACCTTACCCTACTTGAGATCACTATCGACTCCATGGAAGTCATTAACGTGCTCATACAAGACAACCCCTTATACACTAACATTCTCTTTGAATGCAGGTACTTGATACCAGTAACTCACGTCTTCAGGGAACAAAACAGAGTAGCAGACAGCCTGAGCAAGAAGGGAGCTGGGCGCAATGTTGTTGGAAGTTCAAGGTTTTTGATAGTACCACCAATGTCTGTCTCAAAGCATGTCTGGGTAGACTATTTTTGAGGAAAACGAAATTTTGTAACAGTTTGTTCTATGGCTGCTCAACGGCCCATATTTGTAAGAATGACGCAATTGAGGGTGGCATATTTTATTATGATTGAGATGGTTCTATATTCACCACCAATGATTTTATTACAAAATTGATACAGTGCTACAAAGGAAGAATCATTAAAGAACGGCATTGAGGTGTATGACAAGTAACGTCAATTGTATTTTTTTAATGAACTTCACGTGACTCGGTTACATATAACCTGTCCCCGTTTAGGTATGGTATGTTCTTCCACTTGGCAGGAAAAAAAAACGAAAGGAATGACAGATAGGGGCCAAGTAGTAAGAAATTGTGAAGTCCAAAGATGAGTTTTTTTTTGCAGATAATGGTAACGATAGGCTTTTCTGTAGATTAAGGGAGAGGGAGGGGCCTCATAATATCTGTGGACTACAATTTATCTGGCTGATCAGTCAATAGTCACAACTAATACTTGTGGTTTGTAAAGATTCATCCTGGCTTCCAGCTGATTACTCTGTCAACAGCCAAATAGAAAAGGTTTCAAAATAAATCAAGGAGATTCAAATAGATAGCCTCCGTGATTGAAAGAATTTGGTAAAAGACACTTGATAAACTGTTGTATTTGTTAATGTTATGAACAAAACTCAAGGGTATTCACAAAAGGGAGACACAGATTTGTTTAGCGATTGACAATCTTCTCGGACCAATCTTTAGAGCTCATATAATTTCCTATCTCCATAAAGCTTCAGCCCAATTCCTTTGTTTCCTTATCCTCCATCTTTGTAGCCAATATAATAAAGTAGTAGTCGAGAATCATACATGATAGAAAAGAAAATAGATTAATAGTTTCTTCCTGATTTCAATCTTACAATTTGTGGAACCTCTTTTCCCTAGCTCTTGTTTTCCCTGCTCTTTTTGTTGCCTCAAATCATTTCTCTAGAATTTTAGCTCTGAACTATAATGGTGACAATTCTAATGTATCTTAGCCATCGGTGATCAAAACAGGAGTTTGTAATTGTATTAGCAGCATCACTTGTTTTCGGCCATGAATTGAAACACGGCAAACAAACTTGATAAAAAACTGAAAATATTTAAATTGATAAGAGAAAAATAGATCCTTTAAATAGTAACAGGGAAAAATAAAACTCAATCAATCACATTGGACAAAGAAGACATGTTCATTTCCATTTCAATGGATAAGCAAATGGGGCTAATGCTACTTGGATTCCTCAAATGCCATAAAGCAATTACATAGATTTCATCTATGAGCCGTAACCAGTGTCTCGATGAACCTCAGGCCGTCAAACCTAGGAGCGAATTTATCCTTCTCTGACGCCAATGGCAATTTCCTTGACTTGTCAGATCTGAGCGATGAGGAATAACCAAGTCCCTGTAATACACATTATTTTTGTTTGTTTAATCTATCATATATAGGGGCAATAACTTCGATCCAGCTGAGCAAAAAATGGGAAACAAGAGATTCACATCATGCAATCCATCCAACAATTACATTAGCAATGGATGTTAATGCTTGAAGAAAGATCTTTCACAAAGTTTCGAAGACATTAAGAGTGCAAATAGATTAATTTTAATTTTACAAGAGCTCCATTGTTAATTCCGCTGAAATATATATATGATTCAGAATTCGACAAACACAAAGAAAACATTTACCTCGGAGGAGGCATAGGATGTGGAGCTAATAGCCACGGTAGAAGCAGCAAGCATGGAAGCAACGAGAGTGCAGGAGCCCTTCATTTCTTCCTTTGGTAATACAAGACAATAATTAAAGAGGTACGCCGTAGATGCAGTTTCCTAGGAAGAAATCCGACGAACTTCGCCGGATCTCGACCTGTAGCTTTGGCGTCAACGGGGGCGTCTTTTAAACCTAAATAAATGTACTTTGTTCCGGATGCTTCTCATTTATCAACCAAATTTAATAGCCAATGCTAATTACGGGGACGCATCATGTGGCATATAGTTAATAGTATCCGTTATTACCAAAAAACATACTACTTAGGTTAATTTATTTATTTCCCCATATATCGCCTCTTAGATTAAGTTGTTAAGTAATTAAATTATCTCAACAGTAAAAAATGCAAGTATGACGATCAATCCCCTATCAATTCAATGTGAAAGATAGATTAAGTTGTATTTTATTTTTATGTTTACAAATGGAGGAGCATAATTAGTTGCACGAAGAGAAAAAGATTCCACCGACTTTTTGAATGAGAAAAAAGAATCCTTCTAGTTATATACTAACCAAGAATTAATATCGATGGGGAACAACAACCTTTACACTTAATGGTGCATATATAGTTCTATGACTTAATTTTTTAGATTTCTGAACACTTCGACTAAAATCAAATTTCAGCTTGAAAAAAAGGATAAAATGTTTTCGATTACTTCTAAACTATATTGTTTGGAGGATAAATTTGAACGCACATTTTTTGACAATTAAACGTAAGTTTACAGTCTGTTTTATAAAAAATAAGAAAGAATAAAATCATCATTAGAATAATCAATTGAATGAATTGTTGCTAGAAATGGAAAGACACGGAGGAGTTACTTACATTTATATTTGGGAGAACAAACATTCATACTTACTACTTCCTCGATTCCATATTCATTTTTTCATATTTCCAAGAATACATATCCAAATTATTTGTTAAGTTATAAAATTAAGATAAAAATTTATTAAATTTTATCTTTAAAATTAATACTTTTGAAAATATAAATATTAGTATAAAGAAATTTTGCTATGAATAAGACAAATCAATAGATTGTATTAAAAATAATTAATAAAAATACTTTTCTTATTAATAACGTATAAAGAGTAGGTTCCATCAAAAAGTGAGTTGTTGAATTGGGAAAAGCGAAAGATGAGGCAGAGCTTTGGGAAATGGGATCATGCTGGGTCCAGCCCTCTTGATGATATATATAGACTTTAGGATACGCATTTTAACATTAAACTATTCCTCAAAAGTTAAAAGGCCGCCGATTAACAAATACGAGGCAGTTGGCACATTGCTTGTCCAAAAACAATACTAATCACATCTCCAATCATAGCATTAAATTTTATATTAAATTTAATATAAAATAATTTTAATTTATTGCACCAATTTTTATATTGAAAAAAGATATATTTTTTTCTTCATTATTATATTCTTATTTTTTATTTCATTTATATTTTCTTAAGAATTCTTTCTAAAAAAATATTTGTTGTATATAATTTTTATATTAAATACTTTATTAATGTATTACGTAATTCAAAATAAACTTCTTTGTCCTTAATTTTTTATATCGAAATTTATATTTTTGCACATTTAATTTTTGTCAAGATTAATTATACTTATATCCAATTCAAATTTATAACAGAATTGACATAAATTTAATTTCAAAAAAAAAATCAAGTAAAAAAAAATAATAGATAAAAAATTAAAATTTTAATCTAAAATTAATATTATAAAAATATTATCTAAAATTAATAAAATATTTTAATTAAAACATACCAATTTATATAATATTTAATTAAAAATATGATAAAATAATAATAGCTACATTATTCACACACAAAATTTAATATAAAATTTGGCATGAGTTTGTGTAACTTTGCACCGGCCTAACAAGCTATGGCATATGAAAATTTATCGCATCGCTTTTTAGGTTTTATTTAGTAATTCATAAAAGTAAAAATATAAACAAACCAAAAAATGTCATGTGAAAGTTATCTATTGACGTCACGTGATGGAGTCTATATAGCGGTGGAAAAAAACGTAAGAAAGAAAGTGACCCTTTCTTCTCATTTAATTTTTTAATCAGTGTACCACAAGAGTTACGATTAAGTCTGCACAAACCTAGAAGCTAATTAAATCTATGGAGATGCATGCATGCTTTAGTCCCCTTTTTGGATATTCAAACACAATAGTTATACTTGTAGGTTGTGAGGTTATTACAGAAGCTTTGTCCGTTCATATCAGCTAGCTAGCTGACGACTTTCAGGTGCATGGCGAACTTTCCCGTTTGAGTCCTAACACATTAATTATTCGTTTGCAATATATGATGCCAGTAGTGCCAAATGAATATAGAATAGCTAGGTTGCTGTATATATAAAGCGGTTTTACCATCTATAGATGGATATGAAGCTTGTTGATGGCTATCGTTAATCCTAGCGATCAGCTATCATGTGATTTTGTGGGGGCCGGGCAACCAGCTGAGGCAATATTTGTCCGTATTATATACGTTTTATTTTAATTGTCATAGTTTTTTTTAAGACTCAAATTATATAAATTTTAATTAATATTTTAAGATATATTTTTTTATTATATTGATATGAAAAAATTTATAATACTTTTCATATAGTTTTTGAATATCTATTTTTTTTATAATATTAAATTAAAATAATATAATTTATCTTTAAAAATTAATCAAATTAAATGGAACGCATGACAACTCAAATGGGACTCGACATCCAGCTTTCCTTCCCTGCCTCAATAGTCGATCTTCTCGCTTTCTTTATATATGCACCCCCTTTGCCCTTCTCAACTCTTGTTTAATTTCTCTATGAGGTATTAAAGCTCTTAAAATTCCGTTATATTATATCATGATGAATTCATCATTGCTCAGTTCCTTTGACGCAGTTTGTGCTGAATTCTTGGGTCATAAGGTCAGCGCTTCCATGCCCTGTACTACCTCTCCCCTCTCCTCACAACCACAAGAAGAAATCATGAATTCATCTTCTCACCCAACACAAATATCCAAGGCTGCAACTCAACCAATAATAAACCCTGCCAAACCTACCAACCCCAAGCTTAATTGCTGCAGGCTTTGCTCATGATCTACTCCTTCCTCTCCCTAATTCATGTGAATATTAATTCTAGTACCTAAATAAATATTTGTCTTCTTTAACTTTGTACGAGACAATCGAATAATCTTTGTTCTTCTCTTTTGCTTTGTATGCCTTAGCCATTTTTCTTCTTCTTTTTTTTTTAATCAGAAAGACAAAAACTAAGTAAAGCACCCAGGGCGTATGCACTGAGAGTGAGTGTTACAAAAAGTGGGCTGTTATCCATTTAATTTCTATTCCCCTAGATTCAGGCAACAATTATATTTATATAAATGGTATATACCCCCCCCCCCCCCCCCCGGCCTTTAAAAACTTTGCACCTTTCCTATTAGTACCGGAATTAGAAAATAAAATTACATCGCAAAGAGTAGAAGTGATTCTTTGATCATAACAATTTTTTATGCCACTTTAAAGTTTATTAGAGCTTCCACTTCAAGGAAGTAGACAGAAAGGACTAGGGAGAAAGACAGGTCAAGTATTTGGGACTGGCCAGTTATATCCAGGTTCCTTTTTCTTTTTCTATTAATTGATGCAGTCAGTAAGATTGCAGTTGACCTGCTACAAGCACATACGGAGTAATGTATGAGTCATATTGGCACTCGTTACACGGTCTTGTGCAAACTGTATCAGATCGGGGATTGTTAAATAAGGCAAACAATAAAATGGAAAGGCCATCCCATTTTATTTTTATTTTTTTACTAATTCCGTGGAATACTTGGCACCAACAATAGATATTAGATAACAAAATCCACCAAGTCAAGACAAATGAAAATAAATCACCAACTATATTTGTCTTTTCTAGGATTCAAATTTGAAATCTTATGATTTTCAACCGACTTCATTGACCACTAAGCTACTCTTTTTAGGATATACTCATGATTCAGAGAATGCTCGAGTAAAACAAAATGCTCCCTCTACTAATAAGTAAAGAAAACAACTCCCTCAAACTAGTATCAAAAAACAAGAAAAAATAATTAAAATAGAGACAAAAAGTTCATAAAAGAATCAGCTTTGCTTTTTATTTTGAAGCATGAGAGAGATATTCAGTGACACCAGAATTTCAAAAAATACATGTATTACTATCTGGATTCTCCTGAACAGTGGCTGCCTTGCAGCTCGACAGAAAACATAATATAACTCTCGCAGCTCTTCACAGTGGAGGAGGGTCTAGCTCGCCTAACTCTTTACAGTGGCTGCCTTGCTGCCAAAGTATGTTCTCTTATGGGTCAAATGGTGTTTATATACTTGAGCAGTTTTCACAGCCTTTTCCCAATCCCTGCAAACCTTCTAGCAACTCCAAATATAACTGCTTTTGTCAGGAGTCCACGATCAAGACTACAAGCAAGGGCAATTGCCCCACCAACAACTAAGAACCTCGGTATGTTCCTCCCTGCAGGCTTCTCAGGTGAATCCTCAGGCTCAATCTCAGAAAGATTGGTTCTGCTCCCCATTGATCTGAGATTCTCAATATCAACTTTGGTGTTGACTTGCGCCATGAATGCACATCGTGAAATTGGGTCTCCAGACGCTCTATGTTTCTGGTATGCACGTAAACCAGGGTCAATCTTCCTCACAGCTCCCCACATACCTTGCCTAACCCCGAGTTTTGCAATTTCCCAAGGTATACCCATGTCTTCATAATGAAAGAGTAACACTTCACAGGCAGTCATCCGACCATCTCTCTTGGATTCAGCTGTTCATGCAAAAAAAATTAAAAGGCAATTTAGACGTATAGTCATAAAGTAATTCTTCTAAGTGATTGAAATGAAAAATCTCCAATTTCAGTCTTAATACTAATATTTCCCATCATGACCCATAGGACAACTACATTTGATGGTTGATCATCATAATTGGTTCAGTAAATTCCATAATTTTACATAATTTTATTAGAAGTTGAGCAATCAAGCTAGCAATATCACTTCAAATTACCTGCGCGAATGCACCAACTTGAATAGTAGAGATCAACACGTCTTGGTTTGTTGCGACGGGGCACAGAAGAGCATGGTACACCCTGAACCATGTAAAAAACAAGATTATTCAAGATTTCAGCAAAATGATGTAACAATGGAGAATATGAATGTGAGTGAGGGCATCTTAAAAAAAAAGGAAGCACCGTCAACCAGTTTTGATATTTTATTCTACTGAAGTAACACGACTCATGCGTGAACACAGACAATGAAAAACATGAGGTAGGTTCTCCCACTAGGGTACCTGCAATTTAATCTTGGGTCTTCCCCTCTCCTACAGGTAAACATTCTTCCTTTGAATGTTAATTATGAAGTATCTTTACAATTCAAATGCAAATCTGACAGGAAATATCCAACTCCAGTCAACTAATTGCAAGTATCTTAGAGAAGGCTTGACTTTGAAGATGGTAAGTATCTAAGAGCAGAGGCTCAACTCAGACGGTCACCATAAGTAGTATGAAATGGCTGGTTAAGATAAACCTTGGTAGATTATATAAACAATTTGATTCAATACAAGGTAATGAGTGATTCCTCATCATCATCAGACAATCCCTATTTAAGTATTTCACACAGCCCCCATGGACGACTATGGGACATGACTTGGATGAAGAAAGTTTCATTGAGGGAGAAGGTTCATCTCCCTAAGTTACTAGGGTAAGGAAGCCTTAGACCCGCTCGCCACAGTCTTGTTCACTGCTACCTTTGAAGGGAACTTATCAGATCCATTTTTGCCTTTCTGGTGTCAATGAGTACAGATTAACACATGCACAGCATATTCTATTCCAAAACTAGGAGGGGAGGAAAAGGGTTTGACGAGAAGTTACTGCACTCTCTTCAATTTGACTTTCATACTTTTACTACAATTTCTCTGTATTCTACTTAAATAACAGAAAACATATCTTTGCTTATCACTAGGGGTGTCAAAATGAGCCCAAATATAGGTAACCCGCCCAACCCGACCAAACTTTTATGGGTTGGGCTCAAGATAATTTGTATTGAATTCAATCTCAACCCATTCAAGCCTTAACCCATTTTGAAAGAATCTTCAATTGAGCCCAACTTAATCTCAAATTTCAACCCGTTTTAAGTCTTTATTTGCATTAGTGTAATCTAAGTTCTCATCTTAAAGGTATGAATTACTATCTATTTTATATCTTTTAGGATTAATCTATCTATTTGTAAATTTTTATTTTTATTTTCTTGAGTTGAAATTTAAATTATGGTTATATAAGATAAACAATAATATGTTAAAATTATTGAGATTAAACGGGTGAAATTGGGCGGGTCATGACCCAATCCAATTTTTATTTGAACCCATTTTAATATTTTCAATTTCAACCCAACCTGCTCATTTGACATCCCTACTTATTACCCTTCAGTTCACAACTAGTATACTAGGTGCAAAAGAAACACATCTGAAAGAAGTGGACCCTCTTAAAGCTGGTTTGATACAACTAAATCCACTTCTTTCAGTTCTACTTAGATAATGAAAAATGTCAATTTGCTTATGAAGTTCACAACTAATCTACCATGTCTAAAAGCATCCTTTTAGGGACACCCTTAAATTTGATTCGTGAGTTTCTAGCTCTGATTATCTGGCTTTCACTCATATAAGAGATATCAAGTTAGGTTAACAAATGGCATGCCATGTTGAAAAGCAATATTTACCATTACCAAACACAAATGATTAAGTGCACACTTGTTTGACATCTACAATTGGCATTACTACTTGTGCACTTATGACAAGCTTTCATTCTCTTACTTTTGTGACGCAATAGTAAGTTCGCCCTGACTCCCAAATTCGACGGCCAATAATGTACTCTCTATCACTGCAAAAGAAGGGAAACTGGACCAGAAATGATTTTGGTTAGTGATACTTCAATTAGGCAATTCAAGAGTATGCACAAGTGAAGACAGAGCACTATAATACCTTGCGCACCCACTGAACAAGCATGGTTCCAGTGGTAGGACACTCTTCCAATGTTTCAGCATGTATAAGCATGTCATCCCACTTCAATCGAAATTCATCATCCCAGAAAAAATCTCTCAACATTTCTGGAGTGGCATCCTCATATACAGTTCTGCTACGATATTGTGGAGGTCCAGTCTAGCATGACATTAAAATGTAATCCAATTAAGGGAAAGTGCAAAATAATTAAATCCCCCTTATCATTACCCATACTATAATGCCAGGGGAGAGAAATCTACCTCGGGATCCCTACGCCAAGCTTGATAGGACATATTTGGGGTAGAACGATCCATCATCTGAATCCAAGCAGGTCCTCCATCTTGTTCTTCAACCAATCCGTCTAAGTAATGAAGGTCTGCATCTGTTACTACTGATTTTTCGCCTTCCCGGTGCAATGAACTGACAACAGCAGATTCAATAATTATACTTCCAAAACGAAGAGGGTGAAGATTTTGATTATCTATACAGAATATGACATTCTATCTTCTCTTCTGTAAGAAAAAAGAGAGAGACTTTGGAACTAACCTGGAGGTAGAAGATGAAATGGATGGCGGGGACTGACTTTCCTTGATCCAAGAGATGCAGCTGGGAACTTGCAATTTGAGAGTTGAAAACCCAGAAGATAAGTTTTGGAGGAGCATCCCAGAAGAAGCAACATGTGTTGTAGGTACAGAATCAATGGCAAGATTGGCCCACTTGGGCTTCCATGACCATCCTACCAAGACCCCAACAAGAACAGCAATCCAGATGGGCGCCATAAACATCCCCAGCTCTAATATTACCTCCCCAAAAGTTGGTCTTTGTAAAATCTCAAGCAAAGCCGATACCAAAGCCATAATAAAAAATAAAAAAAAAGAAGAAACAACCCCCGATTCAATCGTTAAAAAGGTACAACCTTTGAGCAAGGCGATGAGTCGAGGGTTTCACAAAAAAAAAAAAAAAAAAAAAAAGAGAGGGGGAAGGGGGAGATAGAGAAAGATAAGATAAAACAACCCTAAAGATAGCAGCAGCAAAGGAAGGGGGAAAGAAAGAGAAGAAGAAGAATTATATTTTAAGAAAAAATTTTAAAAAAGGATGTAAGGAATAGATTTAGGGAAAAGAGGATAAGGATGTAGCGGTAGAGAAAGGTGTTAGCCGATTGCCGGTAGGGCCTCTTCCATTTTAGTTTTTATGTTCGACCAGGGAATAACACTTACTAAAATCCAGCCAATTGCTTCTGGTGGTTGTGGTTTTCAAATACAACTAATATGAACTGAATTGTAGCTGTTAATGGAAACACAAGTTTTTTAGAGGGAAGAAAAAAAAAAGATGCGAATTAATTGACACAAACAAGTGGTGGTTATATAAGTTTGTTTAAGTATTTGGTTTGGCAGGTTATAAATTCTTTATATTGTGTTAGAAAAAAAGATGTGTCTATTTGGCTTTTGATTGACATAGGGTTAAATACTTACAAAAGTCAGTCTTGGAGTAGTAGTAGTATCGCCGCGTTTTCATCTCTCGTTCAAACCTTTTGACTTTGGCCTTTCTCTTTTATTTGTGTTTTGACCATCAACTTTGTACCACTAATTCGAAATCACTCTTACTTTTCATGTGTTGCAAATAACATCAGAAAAGTAGTCTTCAGCGTGGCAGTATACTATTCCAATTATTATGGATAAAATAATTTCAAATTGAATGATATAAGATAAGATATTTCAAATTTATATTGTATTTGAAATATGATAATTTAATTTTGAAATATTATATTTTAGTCGCATACCAAACTATCCCTAATAATGATGTCAGCTCAATTGGCTTTTTTTTATTTTTATTTCTATTTTCTCTCTTGGTAGGTTGGTGGGTCCTTATCATATAAACAATGAGAAATAGTGTTACCACAAAAAACTCACGTTTAACACAATTTGATACCATTTCACGGAAGAACCAACTCCTATGATGTTTAGTGATGGTGGGTATCTCTCCTCTTCTTCACAAGTAAAGTCCCAAGAGATAAGCCAATTGAATAGTGTTTTCATTATTATTGTTTTTAGAAAACAATAGTGGTGTTTGTGTAAATTTGAGTGCACCAACACCAATCAACAAAGATTTTTCTTTTTTCATAAAATAAAAAATAAAAAATAAAAAAAAGTTAGTGAATTCATCATGTCAAACACACCCTCATTGGATAAATTTTATTTTTTTATACATGAGGAAAATGCGTATAAGCAGAGAGCAGAGGGAAGCTTATCACCAAGATTGACGGATTGATAATTTGTAGGAATTGAGAAGAGGCAACATAATATTAAATCGTGGAAATATTTTTCCAAGTTGGGGCATGTGATAAAAAAATACTATAGTACAATCGATTCAACCGCACCAAACATAGTCTAGTCAATTAAAATGGTTTATCTCCGACCAAACTTAAGCTACCGTTTGATCACAAATTCTCAAATATTTTTGACAAGTCATTTTTAGGTGAACACTTGTGTTTGACCATAAATTTTGAAGGAAATATTTGGCTTTTAAAAGAAATAAGTTATACAAATTATTAAAATTACCATAAATTTGTATTATCATTTTATAAAATCTTATAACATAATTGATGAAAATCAACAACAATATGAGCAAGAACAGTATAATAATCACATACTCAAATTTGTCACTGATTCGAGATAAATTATAACCCATCAAAAACAAGTTATTCTTTTTAATGAAATTATTTGTTGATAGATATAATCAGGATTAATAGATAATGAGTGTTTTTAAAAATATAAAAAATTTGGGATAATTTTTAAATTTTTTAAAATTCCCAAATACTAGAACTCCAAATTCTAGTTTTTTTCTAGAACTTCAGATGTTTGCCAAATATATTGTCAAAAAATAATAAGTTATATGATCAAACACTAATTTCTAAATTTTTTTCAAATATACTCATGGTCAAATGACACATAACTCTTGACAAGTTGGAAACAGTGGTCGGTGCACCATCAACTTGTGGTAGTAAAGTTAATAGAGCCCGTTTGGATTGGCTTTAAGTTGGTCAAAACCAACTTAAAGCCCCTTTTTAGCTTTTGGACGTGTTTGACTAATGATGACTTTAAGCCATAAAGTTCTTAAAGTCAGTCAAAAATGAAAAGTTAGGATTTCTAACTTTTTTTTCCAAAGTGCTTAAAGTCATTTTCTTTGACCATGGAAATTACTTTTATATCCTTTATATTTTAACTAAATTCTCAAACTACCTTTTTTTATTCTTTTAACCCTAAAATTCACATCATAAGCACTTTTATCCAAACACTCAACTGCTTATTTATAAAAATAACTTTCAGCACTTCAAAGTTCTAAAAGCACTTTATACATAAAAGTTACTTTTTTTAAGCCTATCCAAACGGACTCATAGTCTTGTTTGTTATTTGGACACGACAATTAGTTGCAATTATTAATACATGGACCCATTTTCTTCAGCCATTACTAATGCAGTGTCGCAAAATATACCTGTTTGGATCCATAAACGTGTCATTCACAACCCCATCATTAGCATTTTTCACTTCATCATACCAAATTTTGCAACCTAATATTATTGCAATTTGATTTCCATCCCTTTCACTGCACATATACTAACACATTGAGCATCCATATTCCGTCCAACTAATTATTACATATTCCGTCCACTCTCCCAAATGTTGAATAACTACTTATTTATGCTTAAAACAAAACTTTTTCAACAATTACTATTCCCTAATTAATGGTAGTAACATATTTCACCCTTCAGCACCTTTGGAACATCAATTTTCTGCCTAACTAATAATTAAGTTAGTATACATTACAGATTTCAATTGGGTCCATCACATCCATCTTGTTATAACTCACAAATTTTACATTACGATTGGAGTAACAACGAAAAGAATTAAGCATATAATCATAAATTTTCAGAAACTGGTATGCCATATTGCTCCATTTCCCTCTCCGCAGCGCTGGTGGACCTCTTCCATCCTTTCCACTGATTTACAAATTCCATTACAGCTCCAATCGAATGATGCAGCACAAGTGTTCCCAGCTTGGGCCTTCCACTCGCAATCTTTCAATTAAGAGGGCAAATAATCAAATGATGCAGCACAGGTGGAATTCTATGTTGGAATTTTCATGCAATAATAGATACCTAAGGACTATTTGGCTATAATATTGGCTAGCAGATTTCTAGTACTTTTGTTACTTGTAGGATTCTTTTTATTTAGTTTTTTAGATTAATTTTATACTTATCAGTTTTCTTATCTTTAGGAGTGTAATTACGTAGGTATCTCTAAGTTGTTATTTATTTCTCAGCCTTGTATGTAATACACTGACTATATAAGAGCCATCACAGAATAAAATACACAGTTGGTTGATTTGCGTCAGTTCTTCTCTTCCTCTTTATGGTATCAAGAACTCTATTGCTTTAACAAGCTTGATCCTTTTTTTTTCCTCTCAGCCCACCCACCTCAAGCCTAAATGGAAGCCAATACTGTTGTCCAATTCAATCCAGTTACTCAACTTCCCATCAAGCTTGCTGATAGCCATAACTTTTTGTTGTGGAAGGCTCAGGTGTCCATGCTTATGCGTGGGCACAACCTCTTTGGTCATCTTGATGGATTGAACCCACCCCCCTCCAAAACTATCTCTGTAAACAACCTTCAAGTATCCAATCCTGCCTATATTTCCTGGTTTCAATAAGATCAGCTTATACAAAATGCTATCTTGGCAACTGTGGATGCGACCATTGGCAGTACAGTCGCTTCTGCTCCAAATGCCAAAGTCGCTTGGGATGCCTTGCATAGTGCTTATGCAAATAAATCTCAAACTCGTATCTTTAGTCTTAGAGACCGTCTAGCCCGTCTCTCCAAAGACTCTCGTCCTGTTGCAGACTATCTCCATCAAGTTCGGTCTCTTGGTGATGAACTTGCCACTGCTGGCTCTCCTATCTCCAATGAAGAATTGATTGTCAAGCCTTGGGTCTGAATTTTGAGAAATTTCAGCCGCAATCCGCGCTCGAGATTAGGCAATCCCTTATGAAGAACTATATGAAAAGCTCCTTGACCATGAGTTTTTCCTTCAGCATGAGGAAACCAAAAAGACACCTTCTGTTCCAATCACTTCCAAGATAGCTCAAGGGACTACTTCCACTCCAAACCGTCAGGGCTTCAACAATAACCAGAATAATAATTGACAATCCAACGTGCAAAATCAACAAAATTGTAATCAGTCTTGGCGTAACAGTCAGCAACCTCGGCGCAACAATCAACACCAGTAGTCTCCCAACAATAACCTTTACTACCAACTCTATGATGGTAGAGGTCATACTGCTCGTGTCTGCCGGACACGCTCTCACAATCATCTTCAAGCGTGTGCTAATTATGCTGCACACCTCCAGAATCAGTTAGCTCCATGGATCGTTGACAGTGGTGCCACCCACCATATTGCCTCAAACACACAGGGTCTAACCACTACGTAAGACTACCACAGCTCGGATGAGATCGTCATGGGTAATGGTTATACCATTCTAATATCTCATACTGGTAATGTGAACTTTAATGCATCAAATTACCAATTCCAGCTTCAACATATCCTTTGCTCTCCAGCTATTACCAATAATCTAATATCTTATCTTGTGAAGGATCTGACTACGGGGGCGTCATTGGCTCGTAGATGGAGTAAAAATGGATTGTATGAGTGGCCACCAGGGGATGTTAATGGACCGCCGCAATGCAACGTCGTTGTTTCATACCACCTGTGACATCAACGATTAGGCCATACTAATCGTCAAGTTCTAAATAAGTTTTTGCATGATTTTTCTATTCCAGTAGTTGATTCAAAAACTAATAATGTTTGTCATTCATGTTATTCTAATAAAAGCCATAGGATGCCTTTTTCCAAAAGTTTTTTGCACAATGTCAATCCATTAAATTTGATTTACACTGATTTGTGGGGGTCGTCTCCGGTTTCATCGATTGACAAAAAACAATATTATGTTTTATTTGTTGATCAATTTTCAAGATATATGTGGTTGTTCACAATAAAAGATAAAACTGAAGTTCTGGAAATCTTCCAAACTTAACATCCCATGCTTGAAAAATATTTTAACACAAAATTTTTATCCTTTTACACCGATGGTGGTGGTGAGTTTTGAAAATTAGATTTCTATCTAAAAACACATGGCATTCAACATTTAGTGTCCCCCCATACACACCATAAAGGGTAGCCTTAGTTGAACGTCGACATCGGCATGTCATCGAGACAGCCTGGACCTTGTTACACCAAGCATCCTTACCTTCAATGTTTTGGAGTTATGTATGTCATCAAGCTGTTTATTTGATCAATAGGATGACTAGTCCCAATCTACAAAATAAATCCCCTTTTGAAATCCTATTTCAAGATGTGCCTAATTATGATTCCATCAAAGTTTTTGGCTGCTTATGCTATCCATAGCTCAAACCGTATTCCAATAATAACTTAGAACCTCGATCCACACCATGTGTTTACTTAGGATTTTCTAACAAATATTATAGCCATCAGTGTTTTGATCCAGTTAACTCCAAACTATATTTATCCAAGGATGTAATCTTTTTGGAAGACAATTTTCCTTTTCAAAATATTTTTTCCATGTTTAGTAAAAAAGTTAATGTTTCTTGGGATAATATTTCTGTTGAACAACAATGCAAAGAAGACACTAATTCTATTTCACATTCCTCTTATCAACTCCCCCCACTAGTGACTACGTTGCCACCAGTCCCTCAACTCCTGCAAGCTATCTCCTACGCTTCAGATGACGTCTCTCCACAATCAGGTAACATTCCTTCTCATGCTTCAACATCCACTTCTTCAGCCTCTACACAAGTTCCACAGAACCAGAGAGCTAAAACTTCTTCAGCACCTCAACCATTGCCCTCATGCTCACTTATCACGTATCATAGACGAGAAAGACCACCTATTTCTAGCCAAACTTCAAGTCCTACTCATAATCCATCTGCTTCGGCACAAAATCAACCACATGTAGCTTCCTGCCCGCCTCAACTAGCAACAAATTCTATTTAAGCTGACCCACCAACCCAACCCCAGCCAAACCAGCCATCCACCAAAATACACCCAATGACTACTCGATCCGAAACTCATAGCCTTAAACCTCGTCAGTATTTCACAACCACTACACTGTCTCCAAAAATCCCCATAACTCATAAACAAGCCAAGCTAATTCCCCAATAGAATGCAACAATGCAAGTCGAATTTGATGCTCTTATTTGCAACCATACTTGGGATTCAATTCCATGTGACTCTTCTAAAAATGTGGTGGATTGTAAATGGCTATTTCGAGTTAAACATAAACCTAACAGTTTTATTGATAGGTATAAGGATCATTTGGCTGCCAAAGGATTTACACAGCGCCCCAAATTTGATTACCATTCCACTTCCAGTCCAGTAGTCAAGTCTGCTACTGTCCGTCTTGTCTTGACTATCGCCACTCAACTTGGCTGGCATATCCATCAGCTAGATGTTAACAATGCCTTCTTGCAGGGTAGTCTGATTGAAGAAGTATACATGCATCAGCCACTCGGATTTGAAAATTCTGTGAATCCTACCCATGTAAGTCGTCTTCAGAAGGCAATTTATGGTCTCAAACAGGTCCCGCGTGCTTGGTACATCAAACTCAAAAATTATCTCCTTACTTTGGGTTTTGTTAAGTCATATTCTGATTCCTCACTCTTTATTATGCATAAAGCTGGGTTCACTGTGTATATTTTAGTTTATGTAGATGATATCTTAGTGACTAGTAATCAACAGCGAGGTATTTATTATATCATTGAGGCTCTTTCTAAACGTTTTTCACTAAAGGACTTAGGGCCTCTTCATTACTTTCTTAGTATTGAGGTGATTCGTTCTTCTGTTGGTCTTGTGCTCTCTCAAGAGAAGCACAATGCTTCTACCTTTGACAAAGCCAGACTGGTTAAGGGAGATGAGGTTGGGAAGAATTGGAGCAAGTCTAAGACACAGGATTTTGGACATGATTTTGTTGGTGAAATTACTAAGACTTATGGGTCTGAACTCAGAAATTTTGGTAGGATGGTTTACTTTTGAGAGTAAAACCAAATAGGTATGGGTAAAATACTTAGGTATGGTTTGTCCACAAAAGAAAGAGGTGACCACTCTAAGAAGATCTTCTTTGATGATATGCCAACACACCTGAAAAAAATTGCCATTCATCCCATCTGGACCAGTTGCTGAATTAGGATTCATTGCAAACACAACAGTTCTCAATTCTTCCATGGTAGGCATTGTTTTATGATCCTAATTGTGCTTATCAGTGACCATTATAAGAATGCATTGAAGGGCCTAATGTTCAATATACTTCTCTTCCCAAGTGAGAATTTGTTGGAAATGCGTACAAGCTACTTCAGCTATTTCAGCATCACCTTGCACCCAAGAGTCTTCCTCATTTTGGATTCAATGAATGTAAAGTTTCCTTCTCTTGCCTCTGATCAAGGCATGAAAGTAGCTGGAATTTACATCCCCTTTTTTGAACCAATGTAGCTGAGTCTTCTGTCTGAGAATAACATCCTCCATTTTCAGGTATCTAATGTACTCCGCATTGATAGCATGTAGCTTGGATCTGTTCTTATTGGAATTTATATTAATCAAATTCTCTTTTACTTGTCTAATTTCCTTCTTATACTCTTTAACTCTAGCATACATATCTCCAAGCTGATTTCTGGACCAAATACTAAAGGTAGCAGCAAGTCTCTTCATTTTTTGGTGAAAGATCCATATTGGATTACCATCTATAGGTCTGTTTCAGCAATTATTAACAGTGTCCATAAAGGATGGTTGGTCAAGCCAGCAGTTCAAGAATTTGAAGTACTTGATGGGCTTGTGGTATTGATCACCTATTTTCGAGAGCAAGGGACAGTGATCTGAACCCACAGAAGGAAGATGAGTAATCCTAGTATGGGGCATGGTTTCTAGCGACTTATCATTGACCATCCCCCTATCTAGTCTCTTCCAAATTTTGAACATAATACCCCTCATATTGGACCATGTGTATTTCTGACTAGTGAAGCCAAGATCTTAAAAACCAGAAGCCTCAATAATGCTAATGAACTCAAGACTCTTTCTCATATCATAAGTAACACCTCCAAGCTTTTCTTCAGGGTCAGTGATAATATTGAAGTCACCAATAGTGCACCATGGAAGAAGGGTAGTTGACTGTTGCAGTAAGCTATCCCAAAGGGGCCTTCTGAGATAATCCTTACATTTTGCATAGACAAAGGTAGTAATGAACTGATTTGGGATCATTACATGAGTGATCTCACAGGTGATCAACTGTTTATCATTTTCCAATATTTTGTAGTCCACATCTTTGGTCCAAAAAATCCAAATCTTACCATTTGGGTTGTGAATAGCATAATCCATTTTAAGATGGTTTCTAAAGTGTTGAAGCTGAGTATTATCTGAAAAAGGTTCCAAAAGAGCAATAAGAGATATTTGATGGATGTTTAAGGGTACTAATCATTTAGAAATTTTGGAAATGAACAACTTAGTGTGAGGTCTACCTGTAGTGGTAGATATGATGGGACTGGTAGCTTTAGTGCTGAACCTAGGTTTGTGAACACCTCTAGGAGACAAGCCTTGAGAGTAGGTGATTTGTTGTATCTCATCATCATAGTCTCTTTCATTGGTTGGACTATAGGCTCTGATAAGATGTTTATTGTCATACTCATTCTCAAACTCCATCACAGCATACTCATCCAACTTAGGAGGGCTCTGTATATTAGTATTGGGAATGCATTTGGTCTGAGAATTAGTAGGTTGTTTTGAGGGTTTGTCTGCAGCTTGCTGGGGTGGAATCTGATTATAATGGGCTTAGAGGGGAATGATATACATGCCTACCAGATCATCATCAAGTATAGGTTGTTGACATTCCTGATCATTTTGCTGCAGTGCCACACTGTTAAGAATGTTAGGAGTTTGGCATTTTTCAGCATAATTCTTTTCTTCAATTTTCTTTCTGATGACCTCTCTCCTTTTCTTGCTAAACTTATTCTTATTAGCAGTAGAGCCTTTCCCACTAGTACTTGCAATGGATCCAGATCTTTGGCCATAGAACCTTTGATGGTTTGCATGGTAGAGTCATCTGTAGGGACATTTCTTTCTGTAGGATCTGGAGTTGTTGTGGTAGCAGGGGATCTATAGTCACACCTAGGATCTGTGTTGTGGTTCTCATGCAAAACATGAGACAAAACCCCACCCCTTTTAGATTCCCCATCTTGTATCTTAGTGAGGTTCTCTTGCCTTCCTCCAACCATACCTCCATCAACTACAGAATCAGCAGTAATAGAATTATATTGGGGGGATTTCAGGGGTATTGGGAGTACTAAGTTAATACCTGAATTAGTTGCTACATTGGTCACATGTGTGGTATCTTTGAAAGCAATATCTGTGCATTCAATATGAGGGAGAGAGGTCTTTGGGAGCACAAAGTCAGTACCATGTCTTTGAGATTTGTTGTTTTCCTATTGTGTTGATAAGCTCTTCAGTGTTGAGTTCTTTTGTTTGGTTGGTTCTCCTGCATCTTGGTTAGTGGTTTGATCTTGTGTAATAAGATCAACATAATTATTGGAAGTAGAAATAAGATTAAAAAGTGTACCTACCCCTGTGTTGTTTTGTTGAGATGGATCAGTGGTCCTGTAATTCTGTGCTATAGCATGCTTAACCACATTGTTTTTTTAGTAGTTGTTTTGTCCTTTAGATTGTTTTTTTTTTAATTTTCCACAACTCTTCATTTATATCATCAGCATTGTACTGTGGCTGTGCATGATCATTATTTGTAGAAACAATACTCCTCTTCTGCACATTATTATTATGGGGTTCTTCTTGCTTATTTTCATGTATGCCCTACTTGTTCTTGTTGTTCTTATTGGTATCTGCTTTATTTCTTCTCTTCTATTCCTTCCCTCTTCTTGATATTACAAACATGCATCATATGACTCTGAAGCTTACAGTACATGCAGTACTCTGGGATATTTTCATATAGGAGTGCTTGTCATCTCCCTCTAGTGTTGTCTTTTTTGTCATATCCCACCCACACATGAGGTGGTCTCTCTTCAGTGAGATTAACCTGTACTCTTACCTTAGCAGTGCTTCCTCTAGTCTTTTGGATAGAGGTTGTATCCATGTATAGTACCTTCCTAACAAGAGTAAGGAGGGAAGTCATAAATTCTTTATTGTAGCAGTGCCAAGGGAGTTCTAGAAGGGCTACCCAAATTGGAACAATAAGAGTTTCTTCCTCAGACCTAAGGGTAGGTGTCCAAGTCTGTATTCTCATAAGTTGGCCTTCAATGGCCATTCTTTATTTGTTCCACACTAGGGTGTAGTCCATTTCATTGTCTAATTCTATGTATACATGTCTAGCATTGAAGTGTGCAATTTTAACTCTTCCTAAAAGTTGAGTTTGGAGAATGAAGCTTCTCCTTATTAACTCTACTTTGGGTATGGTATTACTGAATTTACCCACTAATGTATACTTGTATCTAGCAGCCAGCTTAACCATATAGTCTTCTTCTTCAAAGATGACTGCAGATAATCCTTGTCTGGTAGTGAAAATAGGTGTAGATAACTCTAAGGGGATTTCATTTTTTGCTTGATTGAGTCTAAGTTTAGCTGCAAAGGTTTGAATGATAGTATAGGGTGCTGGCTGAGGAACCTGTTCCTTCTTGTTAGGGAACTGGTTCTTTTGGACATTTTGATTGGTACTATCAATATGCTGGGTTGGCTAGTGACTGATTTGGGTCCTTGGTTATTAGGACCAGGTCTATCAAAATTGGTAAATATCTTAGGGAAGTTGTTTTGAATAATGGTGGGCTTGTGAGTCTGTTGCAGGTTGTTTTGTTGATGGTTAGCCTTGGTAGGCACTTTGGTAGTATATTCAGGTTTCTTATTAGAATTGGTATCAGCATCATTATTGTCCTGCATAGATGTAGTAACCGTAATACCAGGTTACTCAATTGCATGAAGTTGCAAATGAGCTCCACTGGATTTTAACAAGTTAACAACAATATTCAGTAATAAGGAAGAATTAGATATACCTGCAGTTGTGCCTACTATTTGCATTTGTGATTGCCTTGCATTCTCATTGACATTATGATGTCTTGGATTCTCTACATTATCAGCTTGTTGATCTGCTATGGTAGGTGCTATTAGAGATGTATTGTTATGTTGAGCAATAGACATAAGTGTATATGGTTGTTCTACTTCTACTTCTTTGGCAGTGAATCCTTGATTCTTGTAATTTGCTTGAATTTATAACAAGGCTCCATGAGTAGTTAGGCCAAATGAAAAATTAGTCAAACAAAGATCAGTCATCTTATTACGACCACATTTTGATACGTCTTTATTAGTTTCGAGCTTGTCGTTCAATGAAACAGTTGACAGGTCCTTTTTCCAAAGAACTAAGGAGCTCAAATCCTTATCACCAAACATTAGAGTAGGATAATCTCTATCTTTCATAATAACTAAGTGACTACATTGAGTATTATCCAGAATTGAAACATGAATTTTTTCTCCAGAGATCTCAGCAGCATTTTCACTTCCAGTAGGTAAGTTTTTGATATTCGAATTGATAGGCTAGGATTCGATGGATGATATCTGGTGGGGGTTGTTATGCTCGTTGAAGAGCCTCTCTTGGCATTGGTTTTGAGCTAAAAATTTCACCGGAGCTCTGCCGCTGGCGCCGTCAGTTTGCTCCATCACGATTCCATCGACCATTTGGTCTAAGCTTTTAGTATGAGGAGCGCTATGGACTGGAGAAAAAACCCCAGTGATCAACTTTGCTTGAATGTCGCCGGAGGTATCGATATTTTGTGATCGAGTTTCCAGTGGCGCCGCCGCAACTTGCGCTTGAGTTGACTGTGGAGATGTCGAGATTGGCACGATGAAATGAACTAATTTTTCACTAGTATATAGCTTAGGCAAATGAGATTTATCTCCGGTGTTCGATTTTACATGAATCAAACCAAATTTCTCCAGTACAATGATTTTGTGAACCAAGGAAATTTGCTCTTCCGGAAGTGCTACAGTGTTTGTTGGTGTATGTTGCGTTGTTACAACTTGAGTCAATCCTGCTTTACCTGAAATTGCTATTGCTTTGTCAATATTTTTTTGCAGATTCAAAGTACTCATACATGGATTAGAGGTTGATGCTTCTTGAGCTATGTTTTTATTATGGCCCAGTGGTATGTGGAGCTCCATCGGCAGTGGTGAAGCCATTTCGGCAGTCTTCTGCCTATGAAGATGATGAACAGTAGTGCTAATTATCGTTTGGGAGTTCTGTTTGGTTTTGGAATTTCAAGACAAGTGTACAATCCATTTTTGAGCCGGGTTGAGCATGAGCAACATTTGAGGGTAGTACTCTAGACTTCGAGAGATCAACAACTTTATGTTAAGTTTTCAAAGTGCGAGTTTTGGCATGAGTCGGTGGCATTCTTGGGGCACGTTGTGTTCAAGAATGGCATTATTGTGGATTCAGCAAAGATTGAGGCTACTTATGATTGGGCCAGGCCCATCTCTATGATTGAGATTCGTAGCTTTGTCGGATTGGCAGGGTACTATAGGTGCTTTATTGAGGGATTTTCTACTAAAACAACAGCTCTAACTCGGTTGAATAGCCAAGACGTTCCGTTTGTGTGGTCGAAGGAATGTGAGATGAGCTTTCTGAGGCTCAAGAAGTTGTTTACCACTGTTCTTATATTGACTCTTCCAGTTGAGGGCAGTTGAGGGCGAGGGATTCACCATTTATTGTGACGCATCCGACGTTGGTTTAGGTTGTGTATTGATGCAGCAGGGCCGGGTTATTGGTTATACGTCGAGGCCGCTTAATCTGCATGAGCACAACCACCCACTCATGACTTAGAGTTGGCGGCGATAGTTTTCACGCTTAAGATTTGGAGGCACTACTTGTATGAGGTTTGATTCGAGATATATACTGATCACAGGAGCCTTCAGTATATTATGAGTTAGAGGGATCTTAATTCGAGGCAGTGCTGTTGGATTGAGCTCCTTAAGGACTACGAACTCTCTATTCTGTACCATCCGAGCAAGACAAACGTAGTAGCAGACGCCTTTTGTCGGAAGGCAGTGAGTATGGGTAGTCTAGCCTTCCTTTCTACTATGGAGCGGCCATTGGCTTTGGACATCCATTCCTTAGCTAACCGGATGATTTGGCTGGACATTTTCGATTTCCGATGCATACTATCTTATGTGGGAGCTCAGTCATCTTTATTGGATCAGATTCGCAGCCGTCAGTTTGAGGATGAAGATTTAGTTGCACTTTGAAATCGGGATTCTTTCTTGCAATGTGTTTGTTTGGGAGGATCTAAGAGATGAATGTCTTTATTGAAGAAGAGAAATTGTCAGTAACTACCGATTGCCTAAATCATTGCACACTCTCCACTTAAAAAAGTAGCAATAGTTTTTAGGTGTTATTACTTCCTGTAAATTCATCTCATTTAAACGGATCAGGTTAATTTACATGTGCAATATAACCGTTCAATCAATTTTTGCATTAACCTCGATAAAAAATATCCGAACTTTTACCTTTGCAAGCCATGCTAAACATCAGGCAAAAACGCACGATGTTTGACCTTAACAGGGCCACACTTTCGGACACGAATGTATATAGTTTTCAAATTTGAGAGGCAACTGTCTGACTTCTTGCCCAAATCGAGTAAACTTGAAATGGGTACTGATGAGTCCAAAAACATATGTTTGTGCACTTAGCTCTGAATTAAGCCCTTTCTTGGGCCTTATATCTCGTTGTAGTGCAAAACTATCATGGGCCCCTAAATAAGACCCAGTCGAGAGGCCCAAATAGGAATCTGGCTACAGATAGGAGACTATGCCGAGTGTTATCCACTTCTCCCTTGTTCCGATTTCTTCTCCTCCTCCTCCTATCAGAAAAGAAAAAAATGGCGTCTTTATCGACTTGTAAACATCCAGGGAAACTATTCTCCTCGTTTTCACCTTTATCCATTAAGTTGTCTTCGCTCCAACGCGTCTCCGTTCAGTTCATTTACACCCACAACCACACTTGTTCCCTTCCTTCTATTCCAAGGCCTCTCACTGTCATTTCCATGGCCCCCCCTAAGCCTGGTGGTGGTAAAGCCAAGAAAGGTATTATTTTTACTTTGCTTGTTTAGGTTTGGGTTTTGCCCCCCCCAAAAGAAAAGAAAAAAAATTCAATCTTTACTGATGGATGGATGGGTTGCATTTTGTTACAGTCACTGGTATTATAAAGTTGGCTCTGGAGGCAGGGAAGGCAACCCCTGCTCCACCTGTGGGGCCGGCCTTGGGTTCCAAAGGTGTTAACATTATGGCGTTCTGTAAGGATTACAATGCCAGAACTGCTGACAAAGCTGGATATGTCATTCCTGTCGAAATCACCGTCTATGATGTCAGTTGTTCATTTTTATTGGCAATTAAAACATGATTAAAGTCTTACTAGTATCTCATTATGCTCTTCCTTCACTTCCAGGATAGAAGCTTCACTTTTATCTTGAAGACACCACCTGCTTCTGTTTTGCTGCTCAAGGCTGCAGGTATTTGGAATTTTCAATGAATTAAATATTCAACATAATTCATTTTCACCTTCAACTACTATGATATGGTTATTTAACATTGAAACTCAACACGTGAAGGTTTAGTTTAGAGGGAAGTCTCCACTTCTCAGTTAGATTTAGCGGAAGAGATTCCAGTTAGCTTGAACATGAATATAGTGAAGACGGTAAGAAAGGACAGAAGAATGTATTTTGATTTACTGATAGATGTCGCCATAAAGATACTATGCTCAAGGTCAAAGATACTGACTGAGTTTGGAATTGGCTACCTTGGTGCTGAATCAAGTGTAACATCAAGCTAGTTTTGGATGAGGACATCATATCCTGGCCTATTACTACCACACCCTTGTTGGTCCTCCCAACATCAATCGCCATGGCTGTATGATACATATGACCCATGGGTCTCTTACAAGGGCAACTAGCCGATCTGTCCGCCAGAATTCCATAAATATTTGCTTGCAGTTTGAGATCATGAAATTCATAATATCTTCTTTAGCTCTATAGACTTATAGATTTACTTATAAAAGAAAGGTCTTTAGTCTATAGACATGGAATTTTATGACAGCAAGGAAGATGAAGGGTTAAGTGCTGCACTTCCAAAACAAAAAACACCCTTGAAAACTAAAACTTGATATAATACCCCATGATCTTGGCTTGAATCAGGTACTAGAACTAGTTTTTGGCTAATAGTAGTTAAATGCCTAATGGTGCACTTTCTAAAAAAAGACGCCTGTGAAGATTACAAATCGATGCACTATCCAATGATCTTGGCTTGAATCGGGTATTAGAACAGACTCCTTTAGAGTCTTGTTTATGAAGATTTTCCCTCCTTCCATGATATTCTTCGTAGGAGGACGTAGACATGTAAATTTTATGAAACACTAGATTGAAAACTCCCATTTTTTATTTTCCATGTTGCTCTGCTAGATGGTTGGGCAAAAAGGGAGAAAGAAAAAAAAAATGAAATATACTGGTATGGGGGCTTAGCCGCTTCCACCATATCACAATCATCGTCGTGTATTTCCAAGGTTCATAAGAGCCGCCTGCGTTTCAACCGAACAAAAGTCAGAGCAGTTGAAAGTAGTGAGAGATCGAGAGAAGCAGTACCACATGGCGAGGAAGAGGCTTATGTGAAATTTGCCTTTGTCAGCGTGAGTACTCCAATATACTACTATTATTCATCATTAATTAATATATGCTAATTCATGAGTAGTCGATCGATGACCATTACCATTAATAAGTAATAATGAATGTATGTTTGTTCAGTCGGTATTGCTACCAGATGGAACACCAGATGTGCAGCTAAGGAAAGCATGTGGTGGCCAAAAACTTAGAGACATAATGCTCGATGCTAATGTCGAGTTGTATGGACCTTATGTATGTACTATATATTTCTTATACTAAGCTTCATCCCATCCAGTGCTTATGCAATTCTTTATATATTTAAGGCAAGACCTTTGCTCAATTGTGGGGGAGGAGGAACTTGTGCGACATGTTTGGTTGAGGTGACCCATTCATTCCCTATATATTCATATTTGGTTTACTGCCCTAAATTAAATCTGACTACTAATTAATTATAGGTGGTTGAAGGAAAGGAGTTACTGAACCCTCGTACGGACAAGGAGAATGAAAATTTAAAGCGGGTATATACATACATACATATATATATACATACATACATATATATATACATACATACATATATACATACATACATATATACATACATACATATATATACATACATACATACATATATATACATACATATATATATATATATACATACATATATATATATATATATATATATTCGATCAAGTCATGAACACACACAGGGGCGGACCCACATGGACACCAGGGGTTCATCCGAACCCTCTTCGTTAAAAAAATACACTGTATATATAAGATAATTTTTTTAATTTATGTGTATATATTTAATATTGAACCCCCTGAGCATAAGCCAAAGGACTAGCTCAGTGGCAAAGGGGTTTAATATTTTGCCTTGGTTTGTCTCAGCTCGCGGGTTCGATTTCGAATAAGCACTTTTTTTTTCCTGATTTTAGGTAATAAAATGCTGAACCCCCTTCATAAAATTTTTGGTTCCGTCACTGAACACACACTCTGCCTCTCTCTCTCTATATCTCTCTCTCTCTCTATATATATATATATCCGATGAAGTCATGAACACGCACTCTGTCTCTCTCTATATGTATGTGGTACTGCTCCATTTTAGATTAACTTGTATTATATAATTTTCAGCATCCAAAGAATTGGAGGCTTGCTTGTCAGGCAATAGTTGGTAAACCTGATTCTAGAGGCATGGTACGTATGGATCGAATTATATATAATATTTTTCAACTGTTTTTTTATTGAGTAATCAATTTGTGCAGATGACCATTCAGCAACTTCCGGAATGGAAAGCACACGAGTGGAATTATAGAGGATTATCGCCTAATGAAGAAGAAGAAGCAGCATCAATTTCATCATCTTCAGCCTGAGCTTTTATCTTTACAGAGCAAATTTATATATATGTGATGTCACAATAACCTGCTCTTGGTTTTTGAGTCCATTTATATATATATATATATATCAGATTCATATATTCTTCTCTTTGCTAAAAATAAAATAAAAGACTCCGAATGGGAAGAATAGTTGAATATGCCATCAAAAGAATTGTCCCAAATTGTGTTGGAACTGAAATAATAGGTATTATGCGAGAGTTAATAATTGTAAATCTTGATGGCGGTAAATTTTTTTCTAAAAAGAAAGTCTTTATGAAATTTGATCATTTGACCTACATATGATAATACTAATATAAAAAATATTTTAAATTAAATATAAATGTGGTAAAATTCAAATAAGATAGAAAATTTAGTGCAAATCCAACATTGAATCACGTAGAAACAAAATATTATTCAACAAAACTTCAGAGAGTTTGCAGATGTGTTTTTGGCCAACTTACCTGATCTTCCTCAGGATCGTGATATTGACTTCGCCATTGATCTAGAGCCGGGTACTCGTCTTATTTTCACCCCACCGTATTGTATCGCCCCCGCAGAGCTCAAAGAGCTCAGTGTTCAACTTCAGAATCTCTTAGGTAAGGGATTCATTCGGCCTAGCGTATTGCCTTGGGGTGCCACAATCCTATTCATTAAGAAGAAGGACGGTACTATGCGGATGTGTATTGATTACTGTCAGTTGAACAAGGTAGAGGTGAAAAATTGTTACCCCATGCCCAGGATTGATGATCTATTTGACTAGCTTCAGGATGTCGTGGTATTTTCGAAGATTGATTTGAGATCTAGCTACCACCAGTTAAGGATTAGGTCAGCGGATATCCCTAAGACCGCATTTAGGACTCGTTACGACCATTATGAGTTCTTAGTGATATTTTTTGGGTTGACTAATGTCCCTCCCGCATTCATGGACTTGATGACTAGTTGTGTGTTCAGGTCGTATTTGGACTCTTTTTTTATAGTCTTCATCGATGACATATTGGTATACTCGCGGAGTCGGGTTGAGCATGAGCAACATTTGAGGGTAGTACTCTAGACTTTGAGAGATCAACAGCTTTATGCCAAGTTTTCAAAGTGCGAGTTTTGACATGAATCAGTGGCATTCTTGGGGCATGTTGTGTCCAAGAATGGCATTATTATGGATCCGGCAAAGATTGAGGCTATTTGTGATTGGGCCAGGCCCATCTCTGTGACTGAGATTCGTAGTTTCGTTAGATTAGCAGGGTACTATAGGCGCTTTATTGAGGGATTTTCTACTAAAGCAACACCTCTGACTTGGTTGAATAGCCAAGATGTTCCGTTTGTGTGTTTGGAGGAATGTGAGATGAGTTTTTTGAGGCTCAAGGAGTTGTTTACTACCGTTCCTATATTGACTGTTCTAGTTGAGGGCGAGGGATTCTGTCACGATTCAACTCCGTAAGCCGTGATTGGTGCCCGAGTTGGGCACCCATACGTACCCTTAGCCCCACTTAGCACGTTAGCCGAATAAAAAAATGTAAAAAAATCAAAGGAGGTCGCTAGAGAGCGCACGAAAACAGATGTAGCACACGAAGGCCGTTAGGGACATCACGAAACACAAGAGCCCAAAACATATATACAGAACCCACCACACAAGTCTACAAACATCTATAGAACAATAACCTAATCATATGATGGGACAGGGCCCCGTCGTACCCTTAACCAACATGTATAGATATACAACAGAAAAGTTGGTACCAAAATAGGGCTCCGGACAAAGGAGCATTGTCAACCAGCAGAGTGGATGTCCTAAGCGAGCGGATCAAAAAATCGAGTGTCCGTACCTGCGGGCATGTAATGCAGCCCCCGAAGAAAAGGGGTCAGTACGAAAAATATATCGAGTATGTAAAGCATAGACTGTAATAAATAAAGTCATTACCAAAATAGAATGTGCAAACCAGATGAGCGAAATATATAGAAATGTCAAAATGCTTATCATAATCCCAGATAACGCATGCAAAAACATATGCCATATCCGGCTCCATTACGGGATTCGATGAAACAAAATGTGGTCGTCACCCCGTCACTGGCGCCACAACACATCATAACTCCAAAGTAGGGAATATCTCCGTAACAGATCATATAATATCAGATCATATCATATCATATATGTACATGGCACATCATAACTCCACAAACCCATGTACAGGGCGTACCTACCCCCTCACGTCGGAGCACGGCGAACAATGTAGAGAGGTACGCACGATAACAGAGCCTGGACCGTGTCGCAGTGAAAGAAGCATTGAGGCATCCACGAATTGAGTAGTGAGAAACTATATGCAATTTAAATCATATTTGAAACTCGATGGAATAATCAAAATGAGCTATCGTTCAAAAATCAAGACAAGAGTTATATTAAGTACCTTTTGAAAATCAATATGGACTACATCAAAATAGAGCTTCTGGAATCATATACTTGTATCAAAGCATAATAAAATATCTTTTGGAAATCAAGAAATTGGCCATCCTAATGGCTTTAAGAATAGAAATTTCCTTGAAATCATATAAAAGTCATATATTTGTTTCATAAAGACCATGTCAAAAAGAAAGATTAGCTTTATATACTTATGTCAAAACATGTCAAGAGAGAATAAGATTTACATACTTATGCCAAAGACGGAACGGTTAGCTTTACATACCTCTCACAGCTTACGCCTAATACGTTCGCCTCGTCGTCTCTTGAACCTATTCAACATGAAAGTAATACTATGGTTAATGGCCTTTCACTTTCCAATTCCAACTCTACAACCAAGTCTCCATAGAGGTCATTTTCTTATTCATTTCCCTCGACTAGTTCATCACTAGTTCCTAAGTTACCGAAAATCAGACAGCATCTCCCCTATAACTTCAACATCCCCGAGATTTCAATTCGGCCACCATGTCAACAAACATACCAACAACAGTAACCAGAAGCATATATACAAGTAAATCACTTCAACATTACTCAATACAATTCCAAACCACTAGCTCAAAACTACGATATCAAAATAGAGTTTTTAACCTTTATTTCGTAAAATCTTTAACCATCCCAAACGGGGGGTCATGTGGCTTCAACCAGCAGCACCCATACCCTCTTTAAAACACTTTAAAACCCTGCAACACGCAACCCAACCAGCTGTACCCGCAGCGCCACAATAACAACACACTACTCGACTTCGATTTAACTACTACGACTTCAATTTAGTTTGTTTCCAACGTCAATCATCCCTATATAATTTTTCCACTTTCAACCTCATTCAAGACATGTAATATACTTCATACCATCATCATAAACTCCAGTTCGGAAGAGAAAACTTTACCCTACACGAAACTTGCCAAAACTTGCCGTAACTCGCCTCGGAATTTCCTTTAGCGCAGCTGAAACTTCGGGGTTGTTTGTTAACATTTTGGGATGCTCCAAACCATAAATTTGCATTACCAATACCTTCATAACATCATGGTATACCCTAGATAACTAATTCACAAAACGAAATCGGAGACTTACATTTATTTTTCTCCTTGGCCGCCTCTACTCTCTCTCTAGTTTAAGGTTTTCTCTTCTCTTCTCTTCTTTCCTTTTCTAGAGTTTTCTTGAAACTTATGAGATAAGAATGGAATTAATGAGTCATAAGACATGTATATATATAGGCTACTTTAGGGGTGACACGTGTCAACCCCCAAGTGGTGACACTTTTCAAGTCCTAAGTGGTGATACATGTCAAGCCCTCATTGGGCCAATGCATTACCTCCTCCAATCCGAGGCTATCATGTGGCATATGGGGCCCTCCCCCTCTTGCTCCAGTTGTTGCCACGTGGCACAACCAGCTGTTGCTACGTGGCACTCTCCCATGCTACCACGTGTCACTTTTTTTCCCTCGTGGGTTCATAATCTCGTCTTATTTTACGAACCTATGTAATCCTTACTACGTAAGCTTGGTACGTACTCAAGTAGCTTAAGTGTGCAACACATCCAAAGTAATAGCTTACACAGGTAAGTCGAGTCCTACGACTTACTACTTGGCCTCCAACTTCTTATGGATTCTTATAACCATATTTCCAATTTTTCCCTTATCCTTTTCTAATATTTCCGCATCTAAAATTTCATAGCCAACTTATGTGAAATTCCAATTTTGCCCTTATCCTTTTCTAATATTTTCACATCCAAAATTTTCATAACCAACTTATGTATCAAACAAGATCAACACATAGCATTATCCTTAACTTGTTACCATTATCCCAAAATGTCCAAATGTGCAAAATACGGGTTATACCAGATTCACCATTTATTGTGACGCATCCGGTGTTGGTTTGGATTGTGTATTGATGCAGCAGGGCCGGGTTATTGGTTATACGTCGAGGCCGCTTAATCTGCATGAGCACAACCACCCACTCATGACTTAGAGTTGGCGGCGATAGTTTTCACGCTTAAGATTTGGAGGCACTACTTGTATGAGGTTTGATGCGAGATATATACTGATCACAGGAGCCTTCAGTATATTATGAGTTAGAGGGATCTTAATTCGAGGCATTGCTGTTGGATTGAGCTCCTTAAGGACTACGAACTCTCTATTCTGTACCATCCGAGCAAGACAAACGTAGTAGCAGACGCCTTTTGTCGGAAGGCAGTGAGTATGGGTAGTCTAGCCTTCCTTTCTACTATGGAGCGGCCATTGGCTTTGGACATCCATTCCTTAGCTAACCGGATGATTTGGCTGGACATTTTCGATTTCCGATGCATACTATCTTATGTGGGAGCTCAGTCATCTTTATTGGATCAGATTCGCAGCCGTCAGTTTGAGGATGAAGATTTAGTTGCACTTTGAAATCGGGATTCTTTCTTGCAATGTGTTTGTTTGGGAGGATCTAAGAGATGAATGTCTTTATTGAAGAAGAGAAATTGTTAGTAACTACCGATTGCCTAAATCATTGCACACTCTCCACTTAAAAAAGTAGCAATAGTTTTTAGGTGTTATTACTTCCTGTAAATTCATCTCATTTAAACGGATCAGGTTAATTTACATGTGCAATATAATCGTTCAATCAATTTTTGCATTAACCTCGATAAAAAATATCCGAACTTTTACCTTTGCAAGCCATGCTAAACATCAGGCAAAAACGCACGATGTTTGACCTTAACAGGGCCACACTTTCGGACACGAATGTATATAGTTTTCAAATTTGAGAGGCAACTGTCTGACTTCTTGCCCAAATCGAGTAAACTTGAAATGGGTACTGATGAGTCCAAAAACATATGTTTGTGCACTTAGCTCTGAATTAAGCCCTTTCTTGGGCCTTATATCTCGTTGTAGTGCAAAACTATCATGGGCCCCTAAATAAGACCCAGTCGAGAGGCCCAAATAGGAATCTGGCTACAGATAGGAGACTATGCCGAGTGTTATCCACTTCTCCCTTGTTCCGATTTCTTCTCCTCCTCCTCCTATCAGAAAAGAAAAAAATGGCGTCTTTATCGACTTGTAAACATCCAGGGAAACTATTCTCCTCGTTTTCACCTTTATCCATTAAGTTGTCTTCGCTCCAACGCGTCTCCGTTCAGTTCATTTACACCCACAACCACACTTGTTCCCTTCCTTCTATTCCAAGGCCTCTCACTGTCATTTCCATGGCCCCCCCTAAGCCTGGTGGTGGTAAAGCCAAGAAAGGTATTATTTTTACTTTGCTTGTTTAGGTTTGGGTTTTGCCCCCCCCAAAAGAAAAGAAAAAAAATTCAATCTTTACTGATGGATGGATGGGTTGCATTTTGTTACAGTCACTGGTATTATAAAGTTGGCTCTGGAGGCAGGGAAGGCAACCCCTGCTCCACCTGTGGGGCCGGCCTTGGGTTCCAAAGGTGTTAACATTATGGCGTTCTGTAAGGATTACAATGCCAGAACTGCTGACAAAGCTGGATATGTCATTCCTGTCGAAATCACCGTCTATGATGTCAGTTGTTCATTTTTATTGGCAATTAAAACATGATTAAAGTCTTACTAGTATCTCATTATGCTCTTCCTTCACTTCCAGGATAGAAGCTTCACTTTTATCTTGAAGACACCACCTGCTTCTGTTTTGCTGCTCAAGGCTGCAGGTATTTGGAATTTTCAATGAATTAAATATTCAACATAATTCATTTTCACCTTCAACTACTATGATATGGTTATTTAACATTGAAACTCAACACGTGAAGGTTTAGTTTAGAGGGAAGTCTCCACTTCTCAGTTAGATTTAGTGGAAGAGATTCCAGTTAGCTTGAACATGAATATAGTGAAGACGGTAAGAAAGGACAGAAGAATGTATTTTGATTTACTGATAGATGTCGCCATAAAGATACTATGCTCAAGGTCAAAGATACTGACTGAGTTTGGAATTGGCTACCTTGGTGCTGAATCAAGTGTAACATCAAGCTAGTTTTGGATGAGGACATCATATCCTGGCCTATTACTACCACACCCTTGTTGGTCCTCCCAACATCAATCGCCATGGCTGTATGATACATATGACCCATGGGTCTCTTACAAGGGCAACTAGCCGATCTGTCCGCCAGAATTCCATAAATATTTGCTTGCAGTTTGAGATCATGAAATTCATAATATCTTCTTTAGCTCTATAGACTTATAGATTTACTTATAAAAGAAAGGTCTTTAGTCTATAGACATGGAATTTTATGACAGCAAGGAAGATGAAGGGTTAAGTGCTGCACTTCCAAAACAAAAAACACCCTTGAAAACTAAAACTTGATATAATACCCCATGATCTTGGCTTGAATCAGGTACTAGAACTAGTTTTTGGCTAATAGTAGTTAAATGCCTAATGGTGCACTTTCTAAAAAAAAGACGCCTGTGAAGACTACAACTCGATGCACTATCCAATGATCTTGGCTTGAATCGGGTATTAGAACAGACTCCTTTAGAGTCTTGTTTATGAAGATTTTCCCTCCTTCCATGATATTCTTCGTAGGAGGACGTAGACATGTAAATTTTATGAAACACTAGATTGAAAACTCCCATTTTTTCTTTCTCCCTTTTGCTCTGCTAGATGGTTGGGCAAAAAGGGAGAAAGAAAAAAAAAATTGAAATCTGAATTAGAAAAACAGTTGAGACTCTCTTTCTCTCTGGTTGGAGAATGACAGAACTGTCAAAAATATATATGCTCTGGCTACGGTTTTCTACTTATAGACTATACTTCTATGATCATCCAAAACAGGCAGTAGATTTAAACATTTCGTGTTTGGATTCACAAAATCATTGCTGAATTAACCTATCCCATTGGGATCCCTAAGAATGCATCACACTATTTGTGGCATGTTGTCATTGCTTCACCAAACTATAGAACTCAATAACAGTGAGTGAAATAAATTTGCTCAGAAAGTTAGAATCATTAACTTGTTCTACTAGGTCTTTTTTGCATACTGCTGTATCCCCCTTCTTTGGTATATGGGGACAACCCCCCTGTTTTTTTCAGGAAAAATGCCAGCACTGACTTAGTGCTTGATCATCTTGATGATTAAGATCTTTGTCTATCCCATGATAAAAAGTGTAATTTCACAATTTGGAAATCAGGTGTTTAATCAAAATAGTACACCTTGTAGATGTGAATGTGAACTTGTGCTGGAGTTTAGCTTTTTATGGTGCACTTACTCTATCTTTGCTATAGCCTGGATGTTATATGCTGTGGTTGCATACAAAAGTTTGGACAGTTTTGGTTAGTTTCTAAAGATGTAAATCTGTATGGATTAACTATTTTATCATTTTGTAGGAGTGGAAAAAGGTTCGAAGGACCCACAGAGGGAGAAAGTGGGAAAAATAACTATTGATCAGTTGAAGGCAATTGCTCAAGAGAAGCTGCCAGATCTTAATTGTTCTACAATTGAATCTGCAATGAGGATTATAGCTGGCACTGCAGCAAATATGGGAATTGACATTGACCCTCCGATTCTTGAACCTAAAAAGAAAGAACTTGTATACTAGTTTTGCCTTTTCTATTTCCATGTATCCCTGTATTAGAAGCAAAAAATTGGAAGAGAAGTAGATTGCCTGCAGAAAGAGCATCTGGCACTGTAGCCAGTTATCCATGTGTTTCAGTTCTTCGGACTCTTCATTCCTTATTTATTTTGAATAAAGTTGCTGCCATGTGACCAGGAGGGGTTCAAGCCTTGAAAACAGTCTCTGGCAGAAATGCAAGGTAAGACTGCGTACAATAGACTCGGGTTGTTCTCCGGACTCTGCGCATAGTGGGAACTTTAGTGCACCGGGCTGGAAAAAAAATTAAAAAAATATATGATGAATGCCTAGACACGCTCTCAAGTGCTAGATACCAATTCAAATATTCGTCCAAGTGCATATTACATTGCCATAAATTGAAGAAGAAACATTAGCGTTGTTACAAATTAAATAAAGTATTGATCGCCTCTGAGTGAGCTTGCTATGGAGGTTTGGAACCGTTTTCGACTACACCATTTATCAATAGAAGATGGCACAAACATTTACTAATAAGAAAGCCAATACATTTCTTCAAAAGAAAGGGCAGCCTTGAAGTTGTTTGTATTTTTTCTTAAGCTTATGATTTCTAACTTCAAATGTAATTTGTTAAAAGTTTCACGTATGCAATGGAAATAAGAGATCATAGACTAATATATTGGAGATTGAATGAATTTGCCAATATAACCTTTGATCGTTGAAGTTTCAGTGGAGAGAAATAGATAGCTAACGAATAGAGTAATATACAAAGCATACATAGCCAGTATCACCCATGTGATCGGACCTATTAAAACTTAATTAATTATACTATAGATATATGTTTTAGAGTTAATGCTTTCTACATTAAGAAGTTAAAATAAGAAGAAGAAAAACAAGTAGATTTGTCAGAAAGAGGTGTAAGTAGATTTTATAATTACACCTATACATTTTTTTATCTACTTAATAAAAACGTTTGTATAGGTGTATATTTTTTAATTGGGTAATAAGTTGGGGCCCAGAAAAATCCTAAAAATCATCATGTCAGGGTGGAAATGAGAAGCAACAAATTAATTGAAGGAGAGGAAGGGGTCTGTGTACGCGTTTGCGCAAGTAGTCTGGACGTGAATACAATTAAAATGTAAGATCTGGAGTTTGGTTTTTAAAAGATACTATATATCATTTTAGTTTGCCGATTAGGTGAATTAAAAAATTCATTTTTTAGTGCATATATTCAGGAAAATGAGGGCCTTGAATATTGAAGTTTTAAGAGGAAAAGGAATCGGACAACAATATTACTACTTTCTTATTTATACCCCCCGCCCGCACCGCGTGGAAAGCTGTCTTGTTTCACCTAATAGCTAGGGCTCTGTGCTATATACAGAGAGAAACACTCACAAATTAACATCATTTAATAGACGAACGAACATCTTTTTATTCCTTCCAAGGTACCTGACTTAATTTCTATGTCTAGCTCCTCCATCATCATCACCATATGGACTGTTCATATTCATGTACAAGTTGTCAATTTGCAGGTAAAAATGAGTGATGAACAAAGACGTGCCCCTCGTTTGAATGAGAGGATCCTCTCATCGTTGTCAAGGAGGTCTGTCGCCGCTCACCCTTGGCACGATCTCGAGATCGGTAGCTTCTCTTTTCATTCATCACTATTGTATTACCGCAACGTACATATTTTTCTCATCACTCCTTAATTCCCTGTTGCTGTCTTGTACATGTAGGACCTGAAGCTCCAAAGGTTTTCAATGTTGTGAGTATATATTCTCATCTCCAATTATTTTGATCGACTCATTAATTACTCCCATCGCTAGTTCCCATCTGCCGCCTCTTAATTATCTAATCTTTGATTATGATGACTGATGAGAGATCAAAAGGATCGTTGGGACCAACAAGCCATATCAGATTAAAATAAAAATAACTCTAAATATTGTTATTCAAATTAAACTCTCCATTTGGTGGCTGATTACTGATTGCATTACATTATATCCTTACAGGTCATTGAGATATCGAAAGGCAGTAAAGTCAAATACGAGCTTGATAAGAAAACTGGTCTCATTAAGGCATGATAACTCCTAATTAAGTAATGTGAATCTCTTGTGTTTTCCGATATCTAGTCAATCTTCATCTATTTTCAGGTCGATCGCGTCCTATACTCATCAATGGTGTACCCCCAGAACTATGGCTTCATTCCTCGGACGCTATGTGAAGATAATGACCCCATGGACGTACTAGTGCTCATGCAGGTAATTAAGCCAGGGGGATGCATGAATAGTGATCCTATAGCATTTTATCTAGACTGATTGGATTTTAATTGTTTCTTCAACAGGAGCCTGTCCTCCCAGGCTGTTTCCTTCGAGCTAGGGCCATAGGTTTGATGCCTATGATCGATCAGGTTAATTCCAATATATATATTGCTGCCTGCAGGTTAAACTTTATTTTCCTACGTGATAAAAGGACTAAATTTCTAAATCATCAATCCAGGGTGAGAAGGATGATAAGATAATAGCAGTGTGTGCTGACGATCCAGAATATCGCCACTACACTGATATCAACCAGCTTGCTCCTCACCGTCTAGCGGAAATCCGCCGCTTTTTTGAAGACTGTATCCTCATCCTTATTTAATTAATTTGCTTCATTTCTAGAAAATTCTCCACAAGTATAATTTTCTTAATTTGTCATTAGACAAGAAGCTTGAGAACAAGGAGGTTGCTGTAAATGAGTTTCTGCCTCCAAATACTGCTGTCCAAGCCATCCAATACTCAATGTATGATCTACATTGTACTTTTGTGCTAGATTAATTGTGAATGCATACATTCGTTGATAATATATTAATTTCAGCTAGCTAATGTTTTGTGTTTGAAAGATTTTAACATTTGCATTTTTGCTTCCGTGCAGGGACCTTTATGCCGAATACATATTACAGACACTGAGAAAGTAATCAGATGCTTCATTCTGCCATTGCAAGTCGTTTAAATGATTTAGCCACCCTGGCAACTTTCATGTTATAATGCAGCCAGATTGTTGTGTTTTTCTTTCATAATTATTTTCCTTGTATTTGTTTTGTCACGCAGTGAGTTGTTAAATATTATAGCGGAATTAACAAATTAGATATCATTCATTCAATTCAATACATGAATCAAACTACTTCTTGTAGTCTATTATGTTGAATCTTCAAAGTAATTATTGTTGAGACTAGTGTCTATTAGTTTGATCCTAACCAAAAATGGATCAAGATTTACGTTCTATTGGTTCAACCTATAAAATTCTTTAGCAGTTGCATTTTCAAAATTACAAGTTTATATATAAAATTTATGGTAATTTTGATAAATTTATGCATATATTTATGCTCCGCTTTGACAGTATCAGGGTCAGATAAACCCGGCTAATCCTAATTATTTCCAAACGTAAACTAGTACACAATATGAAGATAAACACTCGCGATCGAGGATAATTAGGACCCAGATAACACCTTGTTCCAGGAAATTATATAGCATGTACCGAGGATTTAGTTTTTGTTTTATGACATATCTGCATGCACTTATGGTTCCTCAAACCTACTAAAGAACTTATGCATGAAAGCATGTCAACCCCATCTACACTAGGGTAACCTTAATGGTAGTATGCTATAGATAAAACTTTGTGCTGTCCATCCACAACAAAAGTATTAATGAAGACCATCTTTGACAAAATACTAGTAGAAACCCATCTTTAAAACGTTGGATGATGATGAAGGGTATCAAAAGTTAACAATAATTAAGGAGATGCATTCCAGCATTTACCGAGCAAGCAAGCCTTGAGATCTACGCAACTGCAGTTTCAGCGTTGACTGAAGAGAGCTTTGCTAATTATACCAGTGGCCTCAATATATCGATCAACACACCTTGAGATGCAACTACCTTCACTTCCACTTAGACTGCTCCCTGGTTTGGTGATACACTTGTCAAAGCATTTATCCCTCACCGTCTGAGATAATTGAAAATAGTTAGTATTATATCTTCTGCGACGATTTGCAGCCACCCAAAACATGCTGCACTTGCATACATCACAAGTTGCAGCATCTTATTTATACAATGACAGTAACTCAATCTACTTCTCCAGAAGATGTTTCAAGCAGTCCATAACAAATTATGTATAATGCATTAACACAATCAAGGTACCATTGTTAAGCAATTCCTATCTGAAGCAAACCCATAGTTGAAAAATGCAGATCTATCAGTGAAGCTGAAGCAGAAAAGTATCCACATCAAGAACACATGCAAACCTTGAAATAAAGGTCACAGGCAAAGTTCCTAGCACTAACTTGAATAAACTATAATGTTAATTATTGAGGTTCCGTCTACAGTTTAACGCAGTCTCACCAAATAAATGACAATTGACAAACCAAATAACTTGATTGTAAAAAGGGAATATCAAAGAAATGAGGATGGTAAATAAGCCATGTGAGATTACAGAATACAGCACAGTAAGACCATCGTAAATGAATTAACTGGCCAACTTCAGATTCTCCTTGGGAAAAATACTAATCTCTCATGGTGTCACTAATTGTTTGAGAAGCTATTCTTCCCCTGCTGAAGTAATGAAAGGAACCTCATAAGGCTGCACATGGCTCAAGTTTCTTGCAATATGAGATTGAATGCCATAACTCTTATTTGTATTTTACTTTTTATTGGTGTTGTTGAGAAATCTGCACAGATGAGATATTTTAAAAGATGCCATTGAATGACCAAAATCTGAAATTACCAAATGGCAGTTCTATCAACGAATTTGTTCATAATTATATATTAGCTCAAGTACCTATTCATACTTCCTCGGTCCCAAAATATCTATACTACCTGACTTGTGCAATTACTAAGAAAAACAAATTGAATTGTTACCCACGACACTGTATGTTTTCCTCATCTACAAGGGAAGTGGATCTGGGAAGTCAAACCACTATAGGTTTCCCACTCTCCTAACAATTAAATCTACTGTCAGGTGTATGCAGGTGGTTAAAAGAAAGGATTTATTACTTGAACAATTGTGCTTTTCATCAATCCTGATATAAGGGAACTAGTCAATTATCGCAGAACTGAGTCCTAAGATGGGTGAGCCATTGCATCTTGTATAAACCTACTATTCCTCAATCTCAACAAGTTGGTCTAAAGAATCTACAATTTCTGCAAATCAGTACTGATTTAACCAAGCAAACTAAAAAGAAATAAGACATGTCAAATGTCTATTAACTTGGTGATCGATGAAGTGGGGAGGGAAGAACCATGAGAACTTAAGTTCAAACCCTAGCAGGACAAATTACACTAGGTGATTTCTCATCATCTGCTTTAACCTTGGCGGACAAAGTCACCTGGTTCATGTGATGGTGAGAGGTACAAGGTACTTGTGAAAGAGTAAGAGATTTAGTGAACTTTTTGGTCTAGAGAACCTCAATTTTACCTTGAAATGAAACAAAATGAGCCAAATGGAAATAACAATTCCATATAGCTGACTCTAACTAGTTTGACTAGGTATAAATTATAAAGTAGTAACAATTCATATTTACAGTTAATTATTAAAGGGAGAAAAGAGCAAACGACCAAAAGGAAGAATAGGTCAAGTACTTTGGAATACTGACAGATTGTAATGCAAATTTCGGTCATCCTAAGACATTGGATCATCTTGCACTTTCACAAAATTACACAACATTCCTAAATGTTATTCTGCTCCCTTGATGGAATCTGATAGTCATGAAGGAAACTGAAATTTGTTATTTGAAAAAAATATGGAAACATGTATATTTATCCAAGAATAATTTGTCATGAGCAGACAATTGGTACATGGAAAGCATACAATCAACCACTGTATTAACTCTGTTCTTTCCTAGCATACAATTCAGATGGTTTAGAAGCACTGTCCTGAAAACTGCAGGAAAAAGTTTGAAGGAGTGAGATGCCTCCTTAGAAATCCCCACAAACCAAATGGCTAGGAATAATTAAAGCTTACAGCAAGGAAAGTCTTAAATACCAAAATCGCTAGTTAAGGTGGTATCTTTCGGACGTAACTCCCTATGCATCTTATAGCTCAGATGAGTAATTATTGCTCAAAAACAGGTGACAAATTTGTAAAAGCGCGGCATCACAGTTTCAAACTATAGTTTACAGCGTTGAGTAAAAATAGCGATAAATGTAAAAAAGCAATTGGCAAAACCAAAAAAATCACAAACCAAATATGCATGACAGGAAAAAGGAGATGAAAATAGATATCAGATCAAACCTCGAGAAATTGCTCAGCGTATGCCTGAGCAAGCTGAGTTTTGACCTGGTCCATGAAGTCATTCGTCGAAAATTGGGACGATGATCCACTTGGCGGCGACGAAAAAGAATCCATATCCGCTCTCACTCTACTCTCTCCTCCTGATTTTAAAACCCTAGATTAGCATGTCTGCGGACTGCGGTTCGCCTAAAAATGCTACAACCTTCTCCGCCCCACCCCCCTTCAAATTACGTCTTTACCCTCGTAGCCGTTTTAATTTTTTGATTTTTCGAGAATTACCTAAGTTTGATTTTGTATGATTTAAAAACATTTACGAGGAAAACAATAATAAATAAATAAGCATTTTGGATACAAATTTAAACAAAAATCTCTATTTTCCTACTCCATAAAGTTTCTCCGGATTTGGCTTTCTCAAGTTGGGTTGTAAATGATGCACTGTAATGTATCGAAGAAAAAATAAATCGAATAAAGGATCGAATTAAGACAAATACTGATCAAACTAAAGGTATTAAGCATAACAGATGGGTTATTCTATTCCACCTCTTAGAAGGAAAAAAACTTAAATAAAAATACCTAATAGCAGTGGACCTCCCAGCATGATTCGAACCTAGAAAAAGTTCTGACCATCTATCAGAGAAAAAAGAATTTGAAACAGATTATGAAATAATGTAATAAAGCTATTTACTAAAGGAAAATAATTTAAGGAATTTTCAAAATAACGATAGATTGGGCCTTATTAGCAAATCTATAATTATAGTTTAAGTATTTAGCATTCACATAATGGTTTGAGATGTTATACAAAATAACAGCAATAACAACCCAGTGAAATCCCACAACGTGGGGTCTGGGGAGGGTAAGTGTATGCAGACTTTACTCCTACTAAGGTAGGACGGCTGTTTCCAAGAGACTCTCGGTTCAATAGAAGCATAAAAAGAGGTTAGATAAGGCTAAAAAGTTCAAAGCGATATGGGAAAGCAAATAACGAAAGTAATACAGATAAAATATAGTAATCAAAGTACAGAAAGTAATAGATAATAACAGAAGTCAGAGCACAAGAAATTATAGTGCACTAATGCGCCCACTAATATGGAAGAATAACAAGACTATGTACTAGCCTTCTACCCTAATATATGTCCTCCACACCCCTCCTATCTAAGGTCATATCCTCGGTAAGCTGTAACTGCGTCATGTTCTGTCTAATCACCTCTCCCTAATATTTCTTCGGCCTACTCCTACCTCTTCTGAAACCATCCATGGCCAACCTCTCACAGCACCGCACTAGGCATCTGTGTCTCTCCTCTTCACATGCCCAAACCATCTCATTCACATTTCCCGCATCTTGTCTTTCATTGAGGCCACTCCTACCTTGTCCCGAATATCCTCATTTCTAATCCTATCACTCCTGGTATGTCCACACATCCATCTCAACATTCTCATCTCGGCAACTTTCATCTTTTGAACGTGAGAGACCTTAACTGGCCAACACTCCGCCCCATATAACATAGCCGGTCTAACCACCACTTTGTATAACTTGCCCTTAAGTTGTGGTGGCACCTTCTTGTCACATAGTACACCAAAAGCGAGCCTCAATTTCATCCACCCTGCCCCAATACGATGTGTGACATCATCGTCAATCTTCCCACTGCCTTGCATGATAGACCTAAGGTACTTGAAACTACTTTTCTTTTAGATGGCCTGGTCACCAAGCCTAACTTCCGCGCTAAACTCCTGAGGTGTTTCACTGAACTTGCACTCTAAGTGCTCTGTCTTGGTCCTACTCAGCTTAAACCTTTTAGACTCCAAGGTATGTCTCCAATCCTCCAACTTAGCGTTAACTCTGTTACGAGTCTCATCGATCAGGACTATGTTGTCCGCGAAAAGTATACACTATGGCACCTCGCCTTGATTTTGTTGCATCAATCCATCCATCACCAAGGCAAATAAAAACAGACTAAGAGCTTATCTTTGATGCAACTCCATCACAACTGAAAAATGCTATGAGTCCCCTCTTACTGTCCTTAGCTTGGTTTTGGCACCCTCATACATGTCATTGATCACCCTAATGTATGCCATAGGTATATCTTTAGCCTCCAAACATCTCCATAGTATCTCTCGTGGAACTTTATCGTAAGCCTTTTCTAGATCGATGAATACCATATGCAAGTCCCTCTTCCTTTCCCTATACTGCTCTACCAGTCTCCTCATAAGATGGATGGCTTTTGTAGTTGAGCGTCCTGGCATAAATTTGAATTGGTTCTCTAAAATAGACACTATTCTCCCCACCCTCATCTCCACCACTCTTTCCCACAATTTCATAGTATAGCTTAGAAGCTTGATACATCTATAGTTGTTGCAGTTCTGGATATCTCCCTTGTTTTTGTATAGAAGAATCATTACACTCAACCTCCATTCTTCGAGAATCGTTGTCGTCTTAAAGATGACATTAAATAACCTAGTCAGCCACTTCAAACCTACCGAGCTCGCGCTCTTCCAAAATTCCCTAGGAATCTCTCAGGTCTGGTCGCTCTTCTCCAGCTCATCCTACGCATAACACCTTTAACCTCTTCGACCGTAATACTCCTACAACACCCAAATTTGTGACGCCTCCCTGTATATTCCAAATCTCCCAACACAATCTCTCTGTCCCCTTCTTCATTCAAAAGTTTATGGAAGTATGACTATCATCTCTGTTTAATGAGGGTCTCCTCTACCAATACTTTTCCATGTTCGTCCTTAATGCACTTTATTTGATCCACATCGCGTTACCTTCTCTCCCGCACCCTGGCTAGTCTGAAAAATTTTCTATCGCCGCCTTTCTCTTCTAGTTCAGTATAAAGACGTTCAAAAGCTGCAGTTTTTGCTGTTGAAACCACCGACTTCGCCTCATTCCTCACTATATTTTAAATTTCCCTATTTGTCCACTTCTCCACCTCATCCTTGCTTTCTATTAGCTTCGCATACTCCATTTTCTTTGCTTTCACCTTTCCTTGCACTTCTCTATTCCACCACCAGTCCCCTCGATGCCGACCAGGCTACTTGTCGAGACTCCTAACACTTTCCTTGCTACAACCTTAATACAACTAGCCATCCTATCCCACATACTGTTTGCATCCCCACTACTATCCAGGCCCCCATATCCTTCAATTTCTCTCCCATCTCCAGGGCACTAGTCGTGGTCAAACTCCTTCATCTGATCCTAGGTCGGTCATCCCCGACTCTCTTCTTCCTCGTCATCTTGATCCCTAAATCCATCACCAAGAGCTTATGTCGGATCGTAAGGTTGTCGATCGGAATGACCTTACAGTCTTTGCACAGACCTTTATCATCCTTCCTAAGGAGTAAAAAATATATCTGAGTCATAGCCACCGAACTACGGAAGGTTACCAAATGGTCCTCCTTCTTTGGGAAACTCGAATTGTCTATTACCAACCCAAAAGCTCTTGCGAAATCTAAAAGTGAAACTTCTCCTCCATTTTTGTCCCCGAAGCCAAAGCCTCCATGCACATCATCATACCCTTTCAAAATAGACTCGATGTGCCCATTAACATCCCCTCTCATGAAAAGCTTCTTAGTAGGCGGTATGCCTCCCACTAACTCATCCAAATCCTCCCAAAAGTGCCTTTTATCCTCCTCGTCTAAGACCGTTTGCGGCGCATAAGCACTAATAATGTTCAATGTGATCCCTTCAATGACCTCCTTAATCGACATCATCCTATCAGTGACTCTCTTAACCTCCACCAACTGATCTCTTAAATCACTGTCTACTAAAATGCCTACCCCATTCCTGTACTTCGATCTACTAGAGAACCAAAGATTATACCCGTCTACCTTCTTAGTTTTAGAACTTACCTATTTGGTCTCTTGGACACAATCTATATTAATCTTCCTCTTCTTTGGAATCTTAACTAGCTCTATGGATTTTTTTGTTAACGTCCCAATGTTCCAAGAACCTACTCTCAGCCTAAACGCTCATTTAACCCACTTACCACTCCTTACCCTCGTCCCTTCCCCGTCCCTGAGCGAGAACATGACCCTAGTCTACCATCACTATCCAAAGTCATAAAAACGCGTATGAACTAATAAATTATTCAAATGTCTAAAGTCAGTAAAATGTAACTACAACTGTATGAGCAAAAAATAAATATGAAAACCGGAGGTACCAACTCCAGTTGAAATGAACTTGATTGTCACCGAAAAACACTGTTCACGTTGGAGTTACTATTCATGTCAGCTTGCCAAGATGCTGTTCACAATGACCTTTGGGTTGTATGAGTAGCAGATCTTGGATTGAACGAATCTTTGGGCCAATGGTTATGGCCAATCATAGTCATGGAGGGATTCAGTGAAATGGCTATGGCTAGGGGTGTTCATGATTCGGTTTGGGTCGGTTATTGATTAAAATCATAACCAAACCAATTTAATCGGTTATTAAATATCTAAAACCATAACCAAACCAAGTAAAATAATAACCACGGATTTGGTTATTGTCGGTTTGGTTCGGTTTGATTCGGTTATTCGGTTATTCGGTTTATGACTAGCCGAGATAATTCAAATATTCTCTCTCTACATTCTTCAAATTCTTATGAAGCTCTTTTTTCCTCACGACTCACAGAGGTTCAAAACAGAAAATAAAACAACTTAAACATTCGGAAAAAAAAGAAAACAACTTAAAATCAATTTAAAATTTGAAAAACTCCTTACAAACCTTCTCAAAATTTGACAATCTTATACTTGGGATTGAGGAGTTGAGGTTTCTCTTGAGCCTTCACTGTTAGTCTATGACTGTGAGTCTGTGACTTTGTGAGAAACCAACGTGAGAGGAACAAAAATGTAAAAGGAAAACATATACTAGGGTTTTAAAGTTTTAACTTTTACTTTATGTTGCTGCATGCTGCTCAAGTGCTTAGTGCTTATTAGAAATTTAGGATTTAGAATTGGGCTTGAGAGTTGGGCTAATGGGCTTGGATTGTTGGACTTGGACCGCTGTTTAGTGTTTATTAAAATTTATAATTGGGCTTGAGAGTTGAGTTTGGATTGTTGGGCCTTAAAAATAAGTATATTAATATTAAAGTAATAATTAAAACGTATAAAATATCTTTAATTATTTATGAAAAACTAATATTATACATATAAATAATTATAAATTTTAAGTATATAATTATCGATTTGGTTCGGTTATTTATTCGGTTATTTTTTTCTATAACCATAACCAAACCAAATATTACCGGTTATTCAAATTTAAAACCAAACCAAACTGAATGTCGGTTTTTTAATTCGGTTTGATTAAATTTTTGGTTTGATTTTGGTTTTAACCAAAACTATGAACAGCCCTAGCTATGGCCAATCACAGTTGCTACAAGTTCTAGCTTGAGTGAACTTTTCCAAACTACCTTACACTTATTCTTATGAATCTCCCACTAACACTCGGTTACTCGGACTTCACCAACAAGCTCCTTTTCCTCTTAGACAATTTATCAAATAAATAGGGTGCATTAAGTTTTCTTATTCTTCTTCATAGCTAGGCATAGATATTACCCAGCAAAAAGCAGCAACTCAAGGAAATGGGCAGAGCTGCAAAACAAGAAAATGAAGATAAGCAGAGATTTAAATAAATGTATGATCAATAGCTAGCTAATTAGCCTTAAAGTTTTGTTAAAATAATTGTTCTACTATTAAATAAAAAAGTTAGGCAGATTTCCGTGTCAGTGTAGTAGGAAGATTTTTTCAAACAAATAAATGCAATACTCAAAAATAATTAATTTTTTGAGGCGTTAGGCTATTGTACCCGTTGTATTAATACGTGCATTTAAGTTGAATCGACAAATACAATGTGCGAGATACAAAAAATTAAATTTATAGGAAGTTGTATTTATTCATTTTAATTTTACTTGTATTCATTTACCCCTGTATCACTTATATTTATTCACTCTAATTTCATGTGTATTTATGCACGCGTTTAGGCTATATACAAAGATATAAAAAATAAAAAAAATGAGGACCATATTTATTTGTTCTATTGTCATTTGTATTCATTCACTGTTGTATCACTTGTACTCATTAGAGAGAGAGGTCAAAATACAAAAAAATATAATGCATAATACAAAGATCGGGGGCGGGGGGAGCAAAGAGGTGAGCGATATTTTGGGAGAGAGAGAAAGGAGAGATGTTGGAGAGTGGAGTATAATTTTAAAATATATTTTTTTCACAGTATAACTATGATTTATAAAATAGTAAATATATTACATATTTGCCATACCGCGTAAAGATATGTCTTTTGCTGGATGGTCTTTCTAACATAAAGTCATCATATTATGAATAACATATGAACAATTGGTATTGCATCATTGTGGTGGCTTCTTACTTGAATTCTTATTGTCTCTGTTTAAATGCCTTACGAGCATAAACAAACACTTCTTTTTATAATATATAAAATACTATATTCCTTGGTTTGGTATCTTTTGATGTAGCTCATAAAAGCAAGAGAGTATGTATGAAAACAATAAATTTAATTGCTTTTAACTTCAAAATGAAACTTCTTAATATATATATAATATTCACTTGGTCCTTGAAAAGTATTTATCACCGAAAAAGCAAACGAGCTGGAGGGTTAGAGTTAGGGGGCACCGAAGTTAGGGGGCCATTAGTTGGCCCAAGAGACTCTTGCACTATAAACAAACAGCCCATTTACATACTAAGGTTATGACTTGATCTTATCAAACGCCTAAATCATGGCCCATTTCTTCCGGTAAATGCATGAGCGCCTGTGTCTACGTACTGGTGTTGAATTTTAGAAAAGAAGAAGAAAAACTAAGAAATGCTGATAAGTCACCTACAAAGACTTGGCGTCTTGTCAATGAGTTTTGCTCCTGAAAGTATAGAGAAGAAATGTATTGGGCCAAATTCTCTGTGAATTTTTATTCCCACATATTTATACAAGAAGAGATGTCCATTTTTATTTGTTTAATTTAAAAATCAAAATATAAGCTATTAATTCATCTATTTTATTCTTATTATTAAGTATTATATATTTATAAACAAATAAATATGGACCGACTATTTTTTCTTGGGAATATAGTCGTTGCGATTATCTACAAGACAGACACCTAGTAGGATCAAGTAATATAGCACAAGTGGTGCTATTACAATATATCTTTATTACAAGTGAGGGTTGCTCAGTTGGTTAAGCACCTCCACCCACGATCGGTAGGTCCTGGGTTCGAGTCACACTGGAGGGGAAGTGTGGAAACACTATAAATCCTCCAAAAGGGGGGTAAAAAAAACAAAACAAAAAAAAACAATATATCTTTATTTAATAAAAAAGGCCATAGTGCATGCACCTGTAAACAGTATGGAAATGGTTAATTAAGTAATTACGTCACCCCCTCCCCCCTATACCATTTGGAGGAGGTCTTTTAGTAAAAATAAAATAAAAAACTTCAAAATAAATAAGTACAAGCAAAAGGATTATGTCTTATTTTTTTCAATCCTAATAAAGTAACAAACCTCAAACAACAACATACTCAGTGAAATTCCACAAGTGTAGTTTAGGGAGGGTAGGATGTACGCAGACCTTACCACTACCTCATTAAGATATAGAGGCTGTTTCCGAAAGATCCTATCTCAAAAGTCACAGTGCCAAGTACGAGAGAAAAACAATTTATATAGCATAATGCAAATAATAATAATAATAAATAATTAATAAAATAAAATAAATAATAAAATAAAATATAAATAAATAAAAATAAAGTACAATGCAAAATTTACATGACACAAACAATAACTATAGCTATAATTATAGCAAAGTACTGCGATAATCAAAGGCAATAGCAACACAACTATAAAGGCACGCCTAGACCTACGACCACCCTAAACCGACACACGGCAAGACACCATTCTATCCCTACTAGCCTCCACTCTTTTCTATCTAAGGTCATGTCCTCGGTGATATGGAGTAGTGCCATATCTTGTCTAATCACATCGCTCCAATACTTTTTCGGTCTACCCCTACCCCTCCGCATAGCCCCCAAATCCAACCGCTCGCACCTCCTAATTGGGGCGTTGACACCCCTCCTCTACACATGCCCAAATCATCTCAGTCTCGCTTCTCTCATCTTGTCGACCACAGATGTCACTCCCACCTTCTCCCGAATAACCTCATTCCTAATCTTATCACTCCTAGTACGTCCACATATCCATCCCAGCATCCTCATCTTCGCAACATACATCTTCTGAACATGAGAGTTCTTTACTGTCCAGCATTCCACTCCATATAACAACGCTGGTCTAACTACCATTTTGTAGAACTTATCTTTAAGTTTAGGTGGTACTTTCTTATCACACAGGACTCCAGAGACTAGCTTCCATTTCAACCATGCTGCCCCAATGCGGTGTGTGACATCATCATCGATGTCCCCACTACTCTGGATGATGGATCCAAGATCTTTAAAGCTTTCTGTCTTGGGAATAGGTTGGGTGACAAGCCTCATTTTCTTGCCCTCTTCATCCATCGCAACACTAAATTTGCATTTTAAGTATTAATAATCAATACTCACATGCAGAGGTAGATTGAGGGCGCAAGGGTGTTGACCCGAAATTCCTTGATAAAAATTTCGCTATATATGTTTGGTGTTTTTAAAATTTTAAGGTATATATAGAAATTTTGAAATTCATGGACACAAAATTAAAGAGGTTGATTCAGTAATTTAAGGATTCAAAATTCATCTTGAATTGTTGAGATAAAATCTCTTATACTATTTTTATTTTTTAAAACCTTATAATTTAGTTGATATAAAATAATATAATGATTTGAACATGTGAGAGTACAAGATAAGTACGTGGCGTAATACGACAAACGAGTATTAGATGGGCGGCTCAAGAGTCTAGACGCCTTGTTTTGGCCACACCAAAGTATATCTTTCCTATTTGTGAGAGCGATTGGCTTTTGGTGAGCCTTCTCTTAATTACTCTATTGCAAGTATAACCCATTTTAATCTGGAAATCTTTTAAATGCAGCTTATTTGGCCACATTCTAATTATTATTTTTTACGCCAAATGATTAAATTTGATTATTGCTTCAAGTTTCCTTTTTAATAAAAATACAGTGACTATACAAGCATACGTCAGCAGTCCCTGGGCTAATGACGACAGTTTTTTTCTATTCTAGCTCCATATATTGAGTGTAGTATTAATTAATCTTATCGTTCTGATTTATGGCAGTGAATAGCTAGATCACCAATAAGATAATAAGTGATTGACTTAAAGATGTCGCGTCAGAATTGAACAACTAATTATAAGCTCGTTAATTCAACGTTTTCGATATTTATTGATTAATATTTCTCAAGAATTAATAAAGGAAACATATAAATAAACGTCTGTGATATTAAGTAGCATGTATGGCTTATTTGAGTGTTTTTATGTTAAAATGAATTTTAAGTACTTTTGACTTGTTGGAGTAATTAATTAAAAAAAGAGTTTATAAGCACTTGTTTTTAAACTAAAATAATAAAAATAAATCAAAAATCAAAAATTAGAAATTAAACATATGACTTTTATCTTATAATAATAAGTCAAAAATCAAAATCCAATCTAAATGGATTCTAAGAAATTAGCACAGAGAGGTAGATAAATACTAGCATGTCATGAGGCACATCAGTAGAAACCCTAAAAAAGGATACTCCATTAAACAGGCGTATAACTATCCATTGCACCAAATAGATGGATCGATCTTTTATGTGAAAGCAGACCAACCATGTGAAATAAGAACATGGGATGCTTTTTGAAGACTTTTTTGCTTTTTATTCTGATTTTGGCTTAAGCCATTACATGCATATATACACATATATATTGCAGAAGTAGGCCGGTAATAATTAAATAGATGGAAAGGTACTGTTCATATATATATATGACCCTAAATTAAAGGGGCTGGCTAACTAGCTAGCTAAAAGGACGTACTGATGGTGTGTATGTATATAGCACACAAGATGGAAGCCTTGCTTTTGCGGCTAATGGGTTTTGAGTAGCTAGCTAGATGACCTTTTTTCTCTCTCTTTCTTTCTGTTAATTAAGAAGAAAAAAGTCGAGCTTAATTAATTAAAGTATAGTAGAGTAGATATATACACTTGAAAGTTCAAACCTAGCTAGCTGGCTGCAGGGATGGGCGGGGTAGGTAAACTTCATCAATATATATATATATATATATAGTTATAGTATACACAAGTACACAACCAATCAAGTCATGAATTTTAACAAATTGAGTGATGAGATTGTAGAGTTCCATCCTTCCAGGTTGTCAAATTATTTACTAGTACTAGTATATATGCATCTTCATTTCCGGCCTGAGGCACAACTAGCTCATGAGAATCATTAATTAATTCATTTCTTTCAATTAACCACAAACATGCATGTTTAAAATTATATAATTTCAAAGTCTTATTTTCACCCACCAGGCCATCTTATTGCATGCTAGTATTTGGTCCATGGAGTATGTGGTCCCATCCCCATGACCATGACGACGAGATAGAAAGATACAACTTGAATTGGTCACCCTTAGTCCCTTACCATCTCAAAGTTGTTTTTCATGCGGTGCTTTTTAGTTTCCTTCTTCAAATAAAACTCCTCTCCTCTCTTACCAATTATTACAACTTCGATCTTATATATATTATCCACACTAGCTAAAATATCCTATCTCCCATCTTTTTAGATACATCCTTAAAATTAATGTGACAAAATATTATCCTCATTTATTTTCTAACACATCTGTTTGCTCAAATTTCAGCCCTTAGCTACTTAAACAGCTTTACCATATCAACCTGCCTAAAAGACAATTGATAATAATACGTGCAAGTGATCAATAACAAAGGAAAACAATAAATAATCTCAAGTACTACCAGTTAAATTATATCTTTACTCTTAAATTTCCTTATATCATCGGTAAATATTAAGTTTGATGAGTGTACTAGTCAACTTATTTTTAATTATACCACTTATTATGGTATAAAAGGTTTTAAATCTTTTCATTTGTACTCCCTCGAGTTCACTTTATTACAAAAATAAAAATAGAAATAAATAATTATAATCCATATAAGGGCAAAGTTCTGCCCCTGAAGTATAAACTACAAGTTGAATTGTTACGGGAATACCAGAATAGTTCAATGATAATTAATAATGTGCTCATTGTGTTTAAATCATTATAAAAGCAAAAGCAAAACAATGAATTTATAAATGCATATAACATTACTGAAACAATTTTTTTTAGTATGTATAGTACCTTTGAATAGATATGATCTTTAGATACGACCAACACCATGGGTAAATTACCTCATATAACATTAACGAAACAAAAAAAAGTTAGCAAGCATATATAGTATACCTTTGAATAGATATACTCTTTAGATACGGCCAACAACATGGGTAAGTATATCACCTTAATCTAATGGTGCAAACTTATTTTATCTTATTTTTTAATCAAGTTAATTCCTCATATATATATATATATATACGATCACCCAACTTACTTAAATTATCCAGTAAAATCATTATGTTTTTGTTGTTCCAGTAAAGTCACAAAGTTCACATATTTATCTTAAAAAGTAATAAATTGTTAGAAATCCCCTCTAAAAGTGAGTGAAAAGATTAAAAAAGGCTTTAATTAGAATACTCATTACTCTTGAACATGGAGTATTTTAGTGTTTCATGTTAAAATGGACTATTTTGATTCAAATCTCAAATTCGAGGGACTATTTTGGACATTTTCTCACTTTAAAGGAGCTTTCTAACAATAGTGATTTTGTTAGAATTTGTGAAATGATTTTTAAATTTATTTGAATTGATTTTTTTAATTATATTATTCGAATCATCATGTTAAAATTTAATTATATTAATGTTTAATACTTTCTTTGATTTAATTTTTAATAAATAACGTATAATAATAAAAAAATTATTTGATATAATTAAATTTTAATATAAATAATTAATGGTTTGACAATTGAAAAATTAATCTATAATCCCGATTACTATGTTGTTGCTTCTGGTTGATGATAAAAAAATTAGTCATACATGCACTAATCATATTTAATAAGAACTTGAAATTTTGAAAATAATATTTAATACATTTATTTTCTACAAAATAATGAAACTTTTTATTAATTAAAAGACTTATAAGAACTTGAAGATTAGGAAAAGTATTGTACTTCTAATATCACCATACATAATAATAATAATAAAATCTTATTAATTAAAAAGGCCAAGTAATAATTAATGATCACATGTAAATAGTAATTACTAATAACCGAATTAAAAATTTCGAATTCTTTTCACTGCATTCCTAATGTCGTCATTTAAGAAAATAGTTTTTTTATTTTATTTTTTTATATAAACATGCAAGGGAGAATATCATCCACGAGAGATGACAACACCCGGAAGAGGGGGTGGGGTGGGGGGGTGGGAATATGCAACTGAAATAAGTTTTCACAATATTTTTTTAATTTGATTTGATGTTAGACCTAAATATTTAGACTTAAATATTTTAAATATTTTGGGATGAACTACAACAACAACAACAACCCAGTGAAATCCCACATCGTGGGGTATGGGGAGGGTAGAGTGTACGCAGACCTGACTCCTACCAATGTAGGACGGCTGTTTCCGAAAGACCCTCGGCTCAATAAAAGCATAGAAAAAGGTCAGACAGGAATATTAGAGTAAATAAGTAGATGACGAAAACGGTCCAAACAATAGTATAATCAAAGCACAAAAAAACAGTAGATATTATTATTAGATAATAACATAAATACCATAAATAACATGCGTCAGAGTACAAGAAATCATAATGCGTTAATACGCCTACGAATAAGGGAGAATAAAACCACTATGTACTAGCCTTCTACCCTAATGTGTGTCCTCCACACCCTCCTATCTAGGGTCATGTCCTCGTTAAGCCGTAAATGCGCCATGTCCTGTCTGATCACCTCTCCCCAATATTTCTTCGGCCTACCCCTACCTCTTCTGAAACCATCCATGGCCAACCTCTCACATCTCCGCACTGGTGCATCTGGGACTCTCTTCTTCACATGTTCAAACCATCTCAGTCGCGTTTCCCGCATCTTGTCTTCCACCGAGGCCACTCCTACCTTTTCTCAAATAGCCTCATTTCTAATTTTGTCACTCCTGGTATGCCCACACATCCATCTCAACATTCTCATCTCGGCAACCTTCATCCTTTGCACGTGGGAGACCTTAACTGGCCAACACTCCGCCCCATACAGCATAGCTGGTCTAACGACCACTTTGTAGAACTTGCCCTTAAGTTGTGGTGGCACCTTCTTGTCACATAACACACCGAAGGCGAGCCTCCATTTCATCCATCCTGCCCCAATACGGTGTGTGACATCCTCGTCGATCTCTCCGCTGTTTTGCATGATAGAACCAAGGTACTTAAAACTACTTCTCTTTTGGATGGCTTGGTCCCCGAGCCTAACTTCCGCGCCAACCTCTTGAGGTGTCTCACTGAACTTGCACTCTAGGTACTCTGTCTTGGTTCTACTCAGCTTAAACCCCTTAGACTCCAAGGTGCGTCTCCAATCTTCCAGCTTAGCGTTAACTCCGCTACGAGTCTCATCGATGAGGACTATGTCGTCCGCAAAAAGCATACACCATGGCACCTCACCTTGAATTTGCCGCGTCAATCCATCCATCACCAAGGCAAATAGGAACGGGCTAAGAGCTGATCCTTGATGCAACCCCATCATAACTGGGAAGTGTTCTGAGTCCCCTCCTACTGTCCTTACCCTGGTTTTGGCACCCTCGTACATGTCCTTGATCACCCTTATGTACGCTACAGGTACACCTTTAGCCTCCAAACATCTCCATAGTATCTCTCGTGGGACTTTATCGTAAGCCTTTTCCAAGTCGATGAATACCATATGCAAGTCTCTCTTCCTCTCCCTATATTGCTCCATTAGTCTCCTCATAAGGTGGATGACGTCTGTAGTTGAGCGTCCCGGCATAAATCCGAACTGGTTCTCTGAAATAGACACGCCTCTCCTCACCCTCATCTCTACCACTCTTTAATATTAAGAATTTGAATAAATAAAAAAAATATTTTTTAGAACAAATAAAAGAATTAACTAATTAATAAAAGAATTCAATTCAATTAAATTTGAATTGAGAGTATTTTTAGAAGAAAAGTTGGAAGGAAGGTATTTTTGAACCAAAAACAAATGTAAAGGTTATTTTTAAATTAAAAAATGGAAGAAAAGTATTTTTAACCCATTTCCAATATGTCAGGGTATTCTTGACTCTCTTTCCTTTATCTATTTTTAAGAATTAACTCTCCTTTAATCCAATCAAATGACTCAACGCAGCTGCTCTCATAATAGTGATTGGTTATATTCTTTGAGAATACAAGGGTCGAATCCTAATAGTTATTTTAAAGCAAATTAGTACTATACATATAATATAAGCAGAAGCATGACAAATGAATAGGTAAAACTTTAAAATTTTGTATATGGTCGGCGAAATTTTAATTTGCATCCCTGAAGACGTGGCCAAAGCATGCTCAGCTATCTGCTCTAACTAATTAGTCTTCCAATTTGCGATATGTATATTTGGACCACCTATAGCACGCGCAATATATAATTATACTTTTGTGAAACAATTAAATTTTCCATTTACCATTCTTTAGGGATTTACACCTACCAATAATTCTTAATAAATAGCTATGGATTATTCAACAAAATTGTAATTTCAAGGAATCATAGTATATAATTTTACACCACGGTACATTATATGAGAAGGATTTTATATTAGGAGTCTCTTTATAAATATAAGGGCAATGAGTTAAACCTCCATGAAAAGTTTGAAACTTCAAATAGCTCGCTCAGATGGGCTACCAAACTCCTCAGGTTTGAAGAAAATTTAAGCTCCGACAGGAGACAAGATACATAAAAGTGCATTTCATCCATCCCTACCCGTTGATTTTCTTGAAGATGTAATACTCCGGTACTATTCTTTAGTTTATTTTTATTTGTTCACTTTTACATTCTTAAGAAAATATGAAAAATTTATCATAATATTCATATTAATTAATGTTTAGTAATAGATCTTGAAAAATGAATTGAGAATTAAGTAATTAATACTATAATAATATATGAGAAAAATTAATTATCTTTTCTTGATTTATTAAAAATAACAAATAAAATAAAAATAAAAGTGAACAAAGGAAAGAGTATTATTTAGCGCCCGAAATGTAGAAATAAATGTTGATATTGCCTTATCAGCTCGAAAAGTGGAAGCTATTGATGTACTCCGTTGGACCTTTATTTGACGTGTGTGATGTTTAATTAGGCACAGAATTTGAAAAAGGGAATTTTTTATGTATCTTCATTAAGGAAAAGATATATTATTGTAAATAAGGAAAAAATTAAATCAATTATATGACGTTGGATTTGATAAAAATGGTTTGGTCAGTATTTGTAAAAAAAATAAATGAAAAAGAGAGAGTGGGTGGGAATAGCGATTTCCACATGGTCCATCAGGATGGCATCATTGGCCTCCGATCCAAGGCCTAGGTGGTCCTATCCCTCTCTATGATAGACTGTCTGCCTCAACAGCACCAGCCAATCCTGAGAAAGGGATACGTCTTCTACCCATCTCTCTTCTTTCTTTTTTTTCCCTTACACATGCATTAGCATTACTACTCATACTATATTGGAACAAAAGATTATTATTTCATATGCCTATGCTAATAGTAAAGGAGAGCTGGTCCCCGATCTAATCCTTGGAGCTCTTCTCTACCTAGCTAGATATTTGAGAGCTCATTAATTTAATTTGACCACCTACATATATTTACTACTAATCACTCTCATTATTATAATTATCACACTCACTTGTCAATTGTGATATATTATATTATATTATATTATATGGAGTAAAGGAATCTTATGAAAGTAGTACGTAGCTAGTCTCCTAGCAGCCTATGAAGGCTTAGCATCAACCTCACGCTAGTGCTACCTACATACACTAATTAATTAATTAGCATCGTACGGATTCATTTATGTGTAGTGACAGCAAGTAAATAATCCAAATTCTGTTTAATGAATATGAAAATGCTAGTTGACATCTACGTCCTTGTGTCTTATTAATAAATATATATATATATTTATATATATTCAGACCAAACCGTTTGCAAATAATGTTCATAATACACCACATTGCAACTATCTCCCAAATTTTAATGCCTACTCACAATAATACGCCGCCCTCCCCCAAAAAAGTTGTAAAAATGAGAGAAAAAAAAATTAAAGTGAAAACAAACAAGACGAAGCTAGTGGCTTTAATTAGGATAATATTAGAAACTCGTGCTTTACGGAATAGCTGGCGTTGCCGTGGGCCTAAATGCAAAAAACAAAAGGATCATTTGTACTTTTGCCCTTATTTTATGCAAAGTCTTTTATTTTTTCTTTCAAAGCAAACATAAGTTTATTTCACATCATAAAAATTCAGAATTTATATCTTGTGTCCTTAACGAATTTATGTTCCAAACATAAGTTTGATTGCTAGAGTTAAAAATTAAAGATTAATTTATTTGAAGAGTAAAAATTTTTAAAACTCATCCATTTGAAGGGAAAACACTTCTATTAATAATAATCTGTTGACCAAATTTTTGGAGGCTAAAAATACTCATTATTAAAAAGTGAGGTATTTGATTAATTTTTTGGATAAAAAATATTTTTAGGGAGTAGCATAAATTATATTTTAGAAGCTAAAAAAATAGTATATCTTCAAAAATACATATGAGAAAAATCACTTGGAATCACTTTATAAAAGGTCGGTCAAATAATAATTGTTGCTCAACTCAAAAATGATTTTCTATAAACTAATTTTAGAAGTTTCACCCAACATTCTAGTACAGTATTACTACTAACTAGGTTATATGGTGTTCATAATTCGATATGAGTCGATTTTGTATCAAAATCAAAATCAACCAATTTAGTTAGTTTTAATTTATTCAAATCAAACTAATTAAATATATTACACCTTTATTGATTTGGATGTTCTCGATTTGGTTTGATTGTTCCGTTATTAATCATTCATAAATATATACTTCTTTTTTCCACTATTATTCTTGATATTTAACAAACAAGTGACAAAAAATTTATTAGGTAAATATAATATCATTTCGATAAAATATATTCAGAATAAATTAAATATATTTAATTATGCTGTGTCATAATTAAAATTGAAGATTGTTAATGTGAATGCACTGATCATAAGATATATAACGTGTAAGCTACAATACTTAAAAGCTAAAATTCTTGAAAGTCTCTGAAGTTTTTCACGGTGAAATTTATGGTCCATATATAAAATGTATGGTCGTGGATCTCTCTGTGAATCAGAATTTCTCAAAAATCTATTACTCCCTCCTTTGGAAAAATAATGATCTTATTTTCTTTTTAGTCTATTTAAAAAAAAATGATCCTTTTTTTTTGACAAAATTTTAATTTTAACTGGCCATAAGATTAAGAGATATTTTGGTACATTTGACATAATTTTAATTTAAGATCATAAAATAGAATAGTCTTTTTTATTTTCATAAACTCCGTATCAAATCAAATTAGATCATTATTTTTAAAACGGAGGAAATATTTAAAGTATTCTACAAGGTGATATTACAAACGGTAGATGACTTTACGATTGTGAATTACTTACTGAATCGGAAGTCCTTCAACATAGTTTCTTGAAATTATCTATTGACTATTGCATCTAAAAAAATTAACAGAACGAAAACCAAACAAAGTATTATTAGTCTTCAAATAATTAAAACCAAATCCAAATAAAAATCAATCATTTTATCAATTCCATTTAGTTTGATTTTTCAAATGGATTGAATTTTATCCCCCACCGTAAACACCCCTGCGGGTAGCTAGCGTCAGGGAGTAGTGATAAATTACTTTCATACGTATCTTTGATCCCCTAGTTTTATTTCCTCATATTTTTAGAGAGAGGAGGTTAGTTATTGTTAGGGATGTGTATTGGTCGGTTTGGTTTATTGGTTTTTGATTTTGAAATATGCTAAATCAATAAGATATTTTTTATCGGTTTTGGTCTTTAACGAGTTAGATTTTTGATTTGACCAATAAGAAAATGCTCATAAAATAATTATATGACTTCTCCAATAATTTAACGCGACAAGATAATAATATAACTTTCCGAAATGTTCATAAAATAGAAAAAATAGTGATTAAAATAAAAAGAACTCTACAAGTGCCACACAAATAAAAAAACTAGGACAATAATGTGAATTGAACGTTAAAGGGCAAAGGTAGTAACCTATAAGGTAGTGATATCAATATTTAATATTTATTTAGGGGTAAAGTAGTAAATTACTATTGTCTTAATGAGTTATTGATTTACCCAATAACCCAATATTAAAAATCAATATGAAACCAATAACCTGTCAATTGTTTTTTTTATAAAACCAATAAAAATCCATTAATTACTTAATAACCCAATAACATTTTTTTCGGTTCGATTTATTGGTGGGTTCGATTTTTGCACACCCCTAGTTATTATAGTGTAATAGTATATACTTCCTCTGCTCCACATTAATTGAATTTGTGAGGTAATGTACACGGAAAAAAATTATGTATAAATTGAAGATTACTTTCCACTTTTGTCTTTTTAGTTATTTTCAAACTATTCTTGAAAATATAAATAATTAACTTTCTTGTAATTATCATCTAAAAAATGTAAATGAGAAAAAAATGAATTTTTTTTCCAATAATTCTCTTGAATTTTGAACAAGTTACTTATTTTTAACATAAAAAAAAAGCTCAATAATATATGAAATAAAGGTAGTAGTATTTTGTAGGTAGGAGTAAAAGAAAAATAGTCATAAGAGTATGGAATTGCAATTTAATTTGGACGCTACGAGTCTGATGAGAAGGACGAGCCCCGACCCAACGAGTACACAGCGAATGAACTCGGAAGGAAGGAAAGAAGGAAAGAAGTCTGAAAGAGAATAACTAGAATGAAATTTACCTAACTTAAAAAAGAAGATTCCACCCACTTAGACAAATTACCCACGTACCTTGTCATCCTCCGCTCCGTCTCTCTTTTATCTCTCTATCTCTATCTCTATCTCTATCTCTTAACTCTCTCCCTCTCTCACACACAAGGAGAAGGAGAAGGAGAAAAAGAACAGGCGGCTTTTGAATCTGACTACTCTGGAATGGGTGATAACTAATGAGAGTCATCACGGCCTCTTTGAGTCTTCCTGGACAACAAACAAAGAAAGCACTCACCCGCATATTTGCTTTCTAATTTCTGTATTCTAGTTTATGGCCTAATTATGGGAGGGTACTCTTTCAACCCTAGTTCCAGCTCCTCTCACAGTCGGAATAACCACTAACCACATATAGTACTGGACGCAATCGCTTTTTGGGGCTTGTTTCTTATCACATCTTCTCTAATTAGATCTATGCCTCGGACAAGTGCGGTCGTCGACGGTCCTAGATCATGAATTTCTTCTCAGCTGGACGTGGCTTCAACGATCAAGGCTCCTCAAAAGGTACACGCCCATTTTCTCATTCTTCTTCTTCTTCCAGACAGAAGATTCTAGTTCCTTTATCCTATCAGCAGCAACAGCAACAGCAAAGAAGTTGGTTAAGCAGCAGCAGCAGCACCACTAATAATGGTGAAGACAGTACTGATCTCGTGATGATGGATACTCTTCCTAGCGAAAATCTTTGTGATGGCGACCCTGTAGATGATAATCATGATCTAGGAGTTGGTGAAAGTAATACGATTGAGCGAGAACACATGTTCGATAAGGTAGTCACTCCCAGTGACGTGGGCAAGCTCAATCGCTTAGTCATCCCCAAACAGCATGCTGAAAAGTATTTTCCTCTGGATTCCACTACCAACGAGAAAGGCCTCCTCCTCAATTTCGAAGACAGGAATGGAAAGCCTTGGCGCTTCAGATATTCCTACTGGAATAGCAGTCAAAGCTATGTAATGACCAAAGGTTGGAGCCGCTTCGTGAAGGAGAAGAAGCTCGATGCTGGGGATATTGTCTCATTTCAGCGTGGAATCGGTGAATTGGGCAAGGATCGTCTCTTCATCGACTGGAGGCGCCGTCCAGACGCCCCCGACCATCTCCACTATACCCATTTCACTAATCATGTGCCGCTTTCACACCATAATAATTTCTATCGCTACCCAGCTGCTGCTGCTTGGAATAGTCCTCCCTTTTTGCAGCCTCCTCCTGAACATTCACATTTACATTCCCGTCTGATGCTGGAATCTGCATCTGGCAGCATGTCTCATCATCATCAGCAATCTTATCCTCCGCATAGCTACAGCACCTATGGATCCAGTCCTAATTATTACTACGACACTTGTAATTTCAACAACAGCAATACAACCGTGGTAAATGGAAACCCTTGTCCGAGCGGGTCAGTAATTTATCTCAGATCAGGGTCAGCTCAAGTCCCACAAAAGGCTGGGTTAATGCAAAGAGGTCATAGTAGTAGTAGCGTTGGAGGGAGTGGCAGGATTTTGGAGCCAGTGGTGTTCGACTCGGTACCGGTTGTCCAAGGCAAGGCAGCAGCAAAGCGACTCAGGCTGTTCGGAGTGAATATGGACTGTCCCATCTCAGACTCGGATGAATCATGTGAAATCACATCCTCATCCTCTTCCTTGCCTAATCCCGCTGCTACAGCAACTTATTCTCATGTCCCCCAATTTTTGTCATCATCATTCAGGACTTTTAACAACAACTATGCCAACCCGCCGGCAGCCACTGAAGAAGAATCGTTCGACGAAGGCAAGGTATCCATGTCCTTGAATTTGGATTTGGATATTTGATAATTCCCCAAGTGTAAATTGAAAAGAATTAGATTGATTTATGGAACGGGCCATCCCGCACAAAGAAAACCCGTTGGGTACCTCCTTATGGCTTCAAAATGTCCAAGTTGAATTTGTGTAATAATACTCTAATAGAGATTATGAGATACTTTGCAAATACTAGTAAAATATCACACCATAGCTGGTTATTTTATGTTTGAATTTCCAAGTGCTACCTTCAAAGTAATGCAGTCATGCATCATTTTAGTGATTAATTTTACAAGAGAAAAAGAGTCTTAATAGTTAATTATACATCGTGTGTTTCTATATAACTTCAATTCATAAATATGTTTCCTTCTCTCTCTCTCTAACAAACTTTGCTGTATTGATTTCCCAGCTATATATCTCTAGTACGTAGCAGTGGGAATGCATAACTAGCTCCTCTCAGCGTCAGTCAGGCTAATGAATGATGGGATCGGAAGGGAATTAACAAAAGTCGTGCTTTCAATTTCATGAATGAATTTTGTTTTTATTACCTTTGGTAGGTTGTTGTTCTTGTCGCTGCTTCGTTGGGCACGCCCGCCAGGTACTACGATTGCTTCAGATCTAGCTAGCTTTTATAAAAGGTACGTACATAACATTTCATCGTGACTAACTTGGCCATCTATCATCAACTGATCATGCGAGCTACCTACTTCTAAAGATGCTTCTACTACTAGTATGTATAGTTATTTCTTCACACTTATCATTTTTTTTAAATCTTGGTAACTTCTTCCTGTCAGATCTATATGTATGCCTTTTCTATTCAAAAAAGCTAGCAGATCAATGTGCCTCAGCCCAATCTTGTTAATTAAGAGAAACAGTTCCCATTTATTTGTTTGAAAATGGTATTCCTAAATATCTGTATCTGAAATCAAATGAAACCCTCTTCTAAATTGTCTCCTTTCTTTGAACAATTAATTAGCTGCCTCTGACATAATTGTTGGTTTTTATCTTTCCGAGTAGTGAGCACATATTAAAGATCTCTACGGTATATACATACAGGATTTTTCTGGTTTGATATTCAAAGTAAGCAACTGTCTTAGGTAATTCCTCTTTATTAATATTACGATATACAAGTATATTACTCCTTTCGTTTTATCTTTGACCGGTGCATGTGGAGCTTAAGAAAGAAAAAGTTGTTGCACATATCACAAGTACATCAAGAACTTTGTAGCCAGCTTAAACATGTTATATGGTATTTGTATGAATATAAGAGCATGTCAAATGTCAAGTGTAATGTTAAATAATTTCAAAATATTGAAGGATATTGTCATATATTCCTTTATTGCTTTGTTTCTCCACTCCAGTTTTATACCCTCATAAATTCAATGTTAGCCGTACAAATTAATTAATTTCCGATCATGATCATGTACATATTAAACCAAAACATATTTAACCTTCTAATAATATAATTTTGTTTACTCTCTAGATCCAGTGATGTCCTAACCTTAACATTTCTATTTAAATTAGTATGGTGTTTGCAGAAAGAGTTGTTATATGATTCTTATACACAGTTAGTAATGGGAGCTAGCTTTCCTTGGCCAAAAGAGAGAAGTAGATTCTCAGGTAACTAAAACCAAGCTAAGTAGAAAAAAAAAATAATACTAGCTGGCTCTTTTCAGGTAATAAATAAACTTAGCATGTCGGTAAGTGGTTTTCTTTTGAAAAAAGCACAAAGTTAATTGTCCTTGTTAGTCATGTGTGTTAACCTTAATCTCGATTGAATAGTACATACCTTAAGTTGTAAAACTTTCTTATCTCTCAAAAGCTTAAATTGGATCTCTCTTTTTTTTTGGGTCAATGTTCCCATGAGGATATATAAATGACAAGTCAAAAGGTACATAAAGAGGGAAGCACCTGACCTCTTCATTACAAGAAAAGAATGAACAATGTTCAATTCCTACAAATTGGATCACTCTTGAAAGCATAACACAAATTACATAAGAAGATAGAGTTTCAGAAGTGTGCATTCTTAACCTGTATTTCTATTTATGAAAAATTGAATTTTCTTGGGCATATATATGTGTTGCATCGCTCTTTCTTCCATTGTCTTTGGTTCTTTGTTCCTGTTTCAGAATATGTTATTTTGATAAAGGTTCCTTTTTTTTTTTTGCTAGCAAACACGACAGTTGACACCCTCTTCAATAGATGCAGTGCGCTTTAACCCAGACCAATGTGCCGTATCGAAATAGTAATACTCACTACTTACATTCTATATATGCATATATAAAATTTTAGGCATGGTCGTCCAAACTGTCACAGCTACCTACAAAAGTGTGTATAGTGAGACCACCTTAATCTTATCATGTAAATTCAAGGAGAGAAGAAATTATAGATGGCTCTATTTGAAAGAATTTGAGGAGTATATCATATCATAACAAAGTCAAGCATTTTTCTTTTACACACATGTTTTTAGTACCTTTTCGGCTAGGTTTTTGACGGGGTTAGCTAAAAGTTCCGAGTTTACTGGCAGGTCATGTCTAGACAATGATAGAGATATTTTGATCAAGTGAAAAAGTCCCTTTTCTCTGGGATATTATCAAGTAGAAATTTGTATCATTAATCACGCACACAATATCCAAATTTAATTCTGGGATATTCCACGTACCAAACGATCCGTTTCTTTACATCACTTCCCTTATCAGTCGAGACTGTCTTTGAGAGGGATTTGATCATCCTATGAAAGTGAAAAGCTAGAAAGATGTTAGATGTTAAGTGCTACTAACTCATACCATTAACTTTAATTAATTACATATATATGTATAGAGAGAGATATCTAAGTGCATCAAAAGGCGGTTTCTCATTTTAAGTGCATTCAAAGACTACCATATATGCCTATTTCTTGTTAGACTAATGATGAACACCATAATGTGTGTTTTGTCATAATTGGATCGGTGGAAGGAAGCACAAAGGCGTTCATTCACTATCGGTCTCTTATTGACTGTATTTTTCAACTAGATCTGCAATGTTCAATCTATTTTTTCTTATGTGAAAAATTTGTCTATTATGGTCACAATCATTGCATCAAACATTATTGTTAATTAAAATCTAATTTTCATTCTTATGTTTAAAGAAAAACAAGGTCAAAGTGTCTACTATCCAGTTGGGATAGTATCAATCTACCAATAGGGGAAGGATATATATGATTCAATATTCTAGGCTGCATATATTCTTAAGTAATTTCGTTGGTTATGTCATTGTTGATAAATTTATCTGACAAAAAACTATGGCATTTAGTCGTAAATAGAGCACAAATTAGGGGTTCGTGGATGACTGATATTGCTCACCTGCACTATTCACCTAAAGAAAAAAATGAGACTTGCCTATAAAAGGACGTGAGAGATCACTTTTACATATATATAAATCTATATTCACGAAACTTACCAAAAGTTTTTTGTCTACCAAATATAGTAGGAATTTTTGTTCAAAACATATATGAAATTTCGCTCAAAATATTTTGTGCATAAAGCTGTGTAAATTTGATATGGAATATGTATATCTCGATCAAGGCTTTGAATTTCGCTCACATTTTTCGTGTATCAAATTACATAAAATCAATATGAAATATGTATGCTCGCTCAGGGATTATAATTTCACTCACAGTTTTATGTAAAATCTATATAAAATCGTTATGAAATATGTATGTAATTGTATAAATTTTGTATAATGTTCATGTTAGATTTCTGGAAAACCACGCTTCGAATCTCACTCATGATTTCGGGTATAGAGGTTTAAGAGGACTCCTTTTTGAAAGATAGTTTCAATTAAGGTGATGCTTTATTTACCTCTTATACCTAAGTTATAGAAATTGTACACATCGATGAGTTCTGCTCTTCATACATGAGATGTCACCATGAGAATCAAAGGATGTCTGATGTTATGTATCATTCGTCAAATGAAGAAGCATGAAAGCATTTTTGATAGAACTTATCCTGATTTTGCTAGTGCACCAAGCAATATTCATTTGGATTTGTGTCCAGATGGTTTCACACCATTCTCTGTTTCTGTTGCACCCTATTCTTGTTTCCATGTACTCCTTGGTCCTTATGCCATATAATCTTCTACTTGAGATGTGTATGACAAGTTCCTACATATTCCTAAATGGTATTGATGTTTACCTTCAACTTTTGGTAGGCGAATTAAAATAATTGTGGTTTGAAGATGCAGGAACATGACATATCAACTAAGAAAATTTCATCTCGCATGAATGATTAATGATTTTCATGCACATGAGATGATGTCTAGTTGGATAATTGTTTTCTAGCTCTAGTTTCGAATAAACTTCTCCCAATTATGTCCTATGATAGAATAGGGCGGCTTGTTTTGACAAAGACCGCACTTTTTGGAAGGGTAGTATGAATTTCTCGTAAGGCAGGAGATCAAGGTGCTGAATTTATCATATGATCTAGTCAAGAGGACAATGAAGATGAATTAATGCCACCAGTATGGGGCAATTTTGTGATGCCAAGCAGCAACAAGAAAGTTTGAGCTTAATTTTCTGCTACATGCATGACTTATTGTAAAGAACCCATTTGTGGAATTTGGGGTGTGCACTTCCCTTTTTCAGTTTTTGTTGTTACTTTTATGTGAGAGAGATGCGCATATAGGCAACATTGCTTATGGGAGTATGGCATCTTCCAAAGTAGGAAAATACAGTAACCATCACCAGTAGCCACACCTAAAATAAAAACATAAAAAGAAGAGAAATAACCAAGAAAGCACCATGATGCGGAACCATAAAGACAAGATTTTACCTGCTACATGGATTTGATTAACAGTACATCAAATTACGTAGTCAATCAAGTTGCATTCATCCAAATTAAACTTCTACTCCATAAAATACTCAGATCATTCATACTATATCATTGAGCACTTCACCTAATATTTCAGAAAAATCTAGAACCCGTCTAGCCATGACTTGCAGACATGTAGTTTGTCACTAGTGAAAATGACGCACTTATTAGTGATGATGTACTTTACCAGGCTAAATGCATTGAATCCATTAGGAAACCACACGGCCCCACAACTAAGAAAAATTAATCAAACTCATGGTTGATGGTCCCTAGAGTAAGGTCTCGTTACAAAAAACCAGAAGATACAAGAGAAAGTGTAGTGCGTCATCAAGTCAGACTCGAAGGAAACCACAAGCTTCAAATTTCTTCACAGTGAAAGCTTATCAAGCATCATCTATTACCCTTGGCTTTCTCCCAATATTTGCAGGGAAAACATAGTTATGGGAGTCTTTTGCCTTTGATTGGAGGCTTCTTCATCTTAATCTTGACTTCCAGTGAGTTGTTTGCCTGGCTGATCTGTGTTTCTTCAGGTAGGGCAGATAGCATGAATTTCTTGCTAGAACCAACATGGTGGCAGAACTGCTTGAGCATATTTCGACCCCTCATCCATTTGAGCATTAGCTTCATGTGTGTTTTGCTGTTTAATCCACTAATATTAGCTTCCTGGAAGGAAAAACAAGTCAAATTTGTAGCTTTTCTAGTCAATTGATCATATTGGCAATGTTAAGAATCTCAAGGCTTGACTAATTGGAAAAATCTCAACATTGACCAAACTAGCAGAGACCCAGTTTTTTCAAAAGCGAGAAATGCAAAATAGTGACAAGGGCTTTAGGTGAGTGGTAAGGCTTGTGTATGCTCTACCCTCCCTAAACCCCACTTGTGGGATTTTACTTGATATGTTGTTTTATTGCAATTTTAAAAGAAAATCAACATGAACACCCCACAACTAAGAAATAACATCTATAAGAAAATCTTTCAATTCAAGAAGTGAAGAGCTAATAATCCCCGACAAGCAAAATTAAACCAAAAAAAGAAGTCATTAAACTTCTTATAAATGCAATCATATGTTCATTGTTACTACTAAACAAAAGATTAGCAGAAATAGAGAAAGTATTACATACTAAACAGAACCAAGGAAGCTTTATAATTGCAAAAATAAGCTGATTTTTTTACTTTTAAACAAAAGACTAGTAGAAACAGAGAAAAAGATCAGTGAAGAAAAGGATGTGGTGGTGGTTGAGGGTTGCTTATACAAACTCAACAGAAGAATGAACAAGGAATCAGTGAAACAGAAGAAGAAGAAGAAAGAAAGAAAAAACAGTTGCAGCAACTCCCTTTCAGAAACAGCGAATCAGTGAAGAAAGCAGCCAGCTGTGAATAATCTTCTTCTTTCTTTTTTGTCTCAAAAGATTCCTTCCATCCCTTTTCGTCTAATAAGACCATTTTTCAAGAAAAAAAAATATAGTGCGCATTACGTTGCTTCTTCGACAGAAACAATCGCTTCACCTCACACTCAGAAAGCATCATACCCCTCGCTTCTAACAACATAAAAGCCCATCCATCATCAGGCATTTCAGATTGGATAATAAAGAAAGCGTCATACCCCTCGCTTCTAACAACACAAAAGCCCATCCATCATCAGATATTTCAGATTGGATAATAAAACTTCGGTTTGGATTTTCAATTTTTGAATTTGAGATAATAAAAAAAAATCAACTTCTTTCCTTCCTAGTATCTTCTCTCCCATGGGAGTGGACACTATTTATTTCACGGTAGGCTTCAAGTCATACGACATTACCAGAGTGGTTTCTAGGGAAGAAACATGGTATGGACTAGGTAGAAAGAGGTCTTAACATGATGACCAGGATGAGCATTAGCCAGCAGACGATGGGAGTGGCTTGTTTACGCTCTCAAAGAAGCGCTTCAAAAGGACGGGGGAACTCAGTTCACAGGTGGACCATTTTACAGAGTTCTTTTGCCCAAGAAATTTCAACAAATATGGTTGATACATCAGCATCATTAACATGCAGGGTAGGAGAAGAGCAGTCATTATCATCCCAGATGGTCTCTAAAATCCGGATGGATGGACATTGCAACCAAAATAACAGTATTTATAAATGTCAAGTCTCAGACAGCAGTTAATTTTTTTTAGATGAAGTAATAGATTTCATTAAAGGCATCAAGAAGATGCAAATAGTGCACAAAAGAGTGAGATCAAAAGTGAGCGTGTTAGCTCCATTACAGTAAGTCCTATACTAAAGGAGCTAACAAAATCCAAAAAGTTGTCTGGGAATTTATAGGGGACAAATTACTCCAGCTATACAACAAATTAAATCCTATACTAAAGATAAGCAATAAATGAACTACAAGAGAATTTAATTATGCCAAGATTCAACGAAAAGGAAATTTGCTGGTTATTACAGACGCCATATCAAAAACCCAGAATGAAATACTAGCTAAGAGTGATCGGAAGTCTCCCGGAGGAGATCCGGGATGTCACACTGTCGGAGATACGTCAGTGGGTTCGAAGCACCTGGAGACATCATCATGGAATCAACATCTACAATTTGTGGAATAACCAATTCTTCTTCAAATTCCCCAATAGAACAGTCGCAGAACACACTGAAGTGGACAATGGTTTTGGTAAGCCCACAAGGTAAATCTTCAATGGTGGTCGCAAACTTCAAACTTCATCCATGAAAAGTTGGACCAAGTCTGGATGAGGGTAGTGGGCTTATCCCTCCAACTTTGGTCCCAGAAAGTCTTTCGTGAGATCGAATATTTCTATGGAGGTTGGATTCATACCGAAGAAGAGACATAGCTTCGTAATCACTTGAAGTGGGTAGGGTTGAAGGTGAGAGGTTACGGTCATTCCGTCCCAAATTCAGCACAATTGGTTCACGATGGCCTGACGTTCAAAGTTCAGATTTGGGTAGAGGCGCTGGCGATGGTGATTTTCGATGAGAGAACTCCAAATTTCCCTATTAACCAGAGGTCCAAAAAAGTAAAGGGGTATAGAGAGGATGATAGCCTTTTAGGATTTACTGAGGTCTCTGGACATGTGGGTTCCTCGTAAGATCTAGAAATTTTGAAATTTTCAATTGTACCTGCACGTGTGGTAGCACGTGAGCCCTTGCCCACTTATCCATTTCTCTTAAGTGACCTAGACCTGTGAATAAGGAGGGGGGGGGGGGGGAATTGGGCCAAGACTTGCAAGATCAATTAATTTCAAGTGGGCCTTTTATTGAAAATTCCTTTACTCATTTAACCGATCCAATTGGACTTGAAGCCAATTCTACTCCTTCCCCAGTTATGAAGTCCATACAAGACAATGGAACAGAACGGGATGAAAATTCAATGGATAAGGAAGATAACGACGATAGAGAAACAATGGAAATGACAGATAAGCGTCCAGGTCTCTCTGAAACTCCTCTATCTTTGGAAAATTCTTGCACGTAAGGAATTAATCCACAGAGAGGTAAAGAGAAAATTCTTTAACAACAATTGAAGTAGTTACCTTAAACCAACATAGTCCAGGAAGAAGATGACCCAGATTTGATTTGCCAATTTGGATCCATCAGAACATCACAAAATTATCAGAGTAGACATTAAGGGATGCAAAGAGGAAGCTACGAGGTTGTTTATGAAGATTGATAGTATTGAGGCAAAATAACATTGATAAGGGGGAGAAGAACATGAAATCAACTTTAGCTATTAAAGGCTACAATGAACTTAAGAGCCTAGAATTTGAGAGTAATTTCAAAAGTAACGGTACTAGATGCAAGGGTTGGTTAGGAAATTGCAGTATCAAATTGAGAAATGGTGTGAAGATCTTTTTTTGGGAAGATAGATGGCTTGAACTTGGACCCTTAAAGCTTTGTTCAGAGACATCTTCACCCTAAACCAACAACAAAGAGCCATTGTGGCAGAGTTCTGGTCAAACCAAGGGTGGAATCCAGAGGTTGGTGGAGTTTTACAAGGTCATGGGGTTGTTCAAGGGAACTTTTGATGCACATAATAGTCTGGAATGGCAAGGTCACAATCAAGACAGTTTTAGTGTCAAAAGAGCCTACAAGAAGTTCAACCCTTTTAACCGTCAAAGGAATGGGTAGCCATGGAAACTGATATGGAAAGCAAAATCCCCTGCAAAGTGTCTAGTTTTACTTGGCTTCTTGCTAATTAGGAAGTTTAACCTCATGAAGAGAGGTATTCAACTGAGTCCTAGGTGCTTCGTATGTGGTGAAGAAGTAGACTGTCACCCATCTCTTCCTTCACGGTAGGATAACCAACCTTTTGTGGAATGTCTTCATCAATTTGAAGGGTATGAACCGGATTACGCTTAGGAGAGTTACCCAGACTTTGATGATCTAGGGAAGTTATGCCAGCATTTCTGGAGATAAACAAAGATGGAGAACCATCCATGCTTGCATTTGGTGGTCTATGTGGAAAGAAAGAAATCTCAAATGCTTCCAAGACAAGAGTAATTCCATCCAGAAGATTAAGACGAATTGCTTAGTTTTGATTCATTTTTAGTGTAAACAGGAGTACATGTAAGATCTAGAATCAGTTACGGATGTTTTAGGTTCTTTGTAAATTTTGCTATAGGGTCGAAGATCTCCCTGTTACTCTCCACAATTGTAATTAGGAACCTGTAATATGTTGTGGCGGGTTCTGATTTTATGGAATAGAATACAAGTTGTTAACTCCTCAAAAAAAAAACTACATATCCAAGCTAAATATGTTCGGACACATGTTCAGTATGAATTCATGAGAGAGTTACAGACTATTGAGCAACATAGATTCTGTATGCAGATAACACCAAATTATTCATTTTTATTGGCCTTTGAGATAATTCAGGTTTGAAAATAAACCTAACAAAAGTTCCCCTAGTGATCAATACTCTACCCCTCTTTCCAATATCATGAAAGTTTGGTCGCAGAGCACTCTCGCAAAATCATTGATATGGTTTTAGATTTTAAACACGTCTGCAGATATTTCTGTGTAACTTTTCCCATGAGGTAAATACTGAGTACACTCCATAGATATCTTTATTTCAAACTAAAACAATGTCAATATTCATGCATATGTGTAATCTGATATGCAAATACCACCTTAAGGAAAGAGATAAGAACGAGAGACTCTTTGAAAAGAAATGCTATTGCTACATCAAAAGAGTGATACAAAACATAAAGGCAACCGAGGACAATCTTGTTGTAAATTCATTATGATCGTCATGGATTCATAGGTATGACTGTTAGACAAAGTCATCATAAGAAAATAGAACTAAACTCAAATAGGAACCCATTGATTAGGTTAGACATTGTTGCTTGATTTTCAAATCTAACAACAAGTGTGTGTTTTAAATTTATTCCATCATTCTAATTGTCTTCATCCTTTGAACAGGTCCTCAATTGATAGTCATAGAAATTTAAGATTTCAAGAGGAGCATTTAAGAAGAAATCAATAATGTATTCCTGTTAAGCTAGTACTTGTTAGTGCATTGGCGCTTGTTGTATTTTCCAGTTTCGAGAGTTTTGCACGGAATAAATACCCAAATAATCAAGTATAGGTAAGCAGGAAGAATTAGAGTAGGGTCAAAAACTGTCACCTTGGCGAGGTTCCAAGTATTGGGGAGGGTGAGGGGACCGTGCTGCTGGATAACATGGTAAAGAGATTCGGCAATAGTAGCAGCTTCTTGGGGTGGTACCTTGGGATTGATCTTCCTAAGATTTGGTGCCCTTGTCCGCGAGAAATGCCTGAGAAATACAGTTGCCACACCTTTTCCAACACTCACAGCCCCGCGCCACATATTTTCTCAACTCTCCTTCGAGGGTTGCTGCCTCTCCTATCCCTAGCTTAAGAAAAATCTTCCTTATACTCCCTTCTTCCTCTTTTTAAGTACTAATGATATTTTCGGCCCGACTCGCACGGGTCCAACCCCAAGAATATTACTCCAATACTTTTTGAGATAATTTTAAAAGGAATAATTATTGTTATATCCAAAAAAAGAAAATTATTTATCATTGAATATTTTATTATTTTTATATTCTTTATTTTTAACTATTTTGCGCATTTGATATCATGAGAGTATATAATATACTCTGATGGTATTAAGCAGTTTCATTGAAGTACAGTCTCAGAGTATATTATATTCTAATGGTATCAAAAAGAAATTGGTTGATAAATTTCTTGATACCATCAAAGTATAATATACTCTGATGGTATCAAAGAGGAACAAGGGAAGAGACTGCTTCAGCGAAACTGCTTGATACTATCAGATTATATTATACTCTGATGGTATCAAGAGGAACATTGATGCTGACGTCAGCATGACATCATGCACGAAATTAAAAGAAAAAAAATGGGGTAAGAGGGTAAATATTTTGGGTCATGAGTCTATTAAGGGTAAATAGTTTGAGTTGGGTCCAATTTAGGTAAATAGTTTCATAATTGGTTTATTAGGTGTAATTTTTCTATTTTAAAAGCTAGTTTCTATAATTTCCATTATAATTAGCAGAAACTATATACACAAAACGATGATATATTAAGGGTCTGTTTGAAAAGTCACCTAATAATTGAAATTGGTGTAATTATTAGGATAATAATTACAAACCTAGTAATTACATAGTCTAGTAATTACAAGTGTACTGTTTGGTTGCACAAATGCAATCATAAGGTTATATTAAATTTTAAAAATAAAAGTTAATCATTTAAAATTTAAAAATTATATTAGACAAATAAGGACCTTTATAAATGATATTAAATTAAATATTAAAGATATATATTAATTAATAAACATATGTTCTTAACTAATATTATAAAAATAATTTATTTATATTTTTTAAATTAATAAATTTTAGTTAATTTAATTATAAAAACTAAAAGTATAAGATTTTTATGAACATCATGAAATGTATGTTTGAAAAAAATGTTAATATTATAAATATAATGTCATAAAATTATTAAAATATTTGACCAAAAAATAATCTATCAAGTTTAACTAAAAAAGAAATGATTTGCAATGTGAATTATCAATTCTAAATTCAAAACAAAAAATTTAACATAATAATCTTATATCAAATTTCAACACAACTTACATAAATATGATTTAAAATAATAAAAAAATGTAAGTCTATAACCTTATTTAATAATGAATTCTATTTTAATTTAAAAATTAGAATACTAATAAAATTATGTAAATAAAAAAATAGAATAATATGAAAAATCACATGAAATCACATGAAAAGATAAAGGTTGAGAATGAGAAAGAAATGAAATATAAATAATAATAATAATAAAAATATTTTTAGAAAATATTAGAATATTAAAATTATTTTAAAAAAATTAATAGATATAAAAATAAATTAAAATGAAAAAATATAAATATAAGTAAAAGAAGAATTTTAAAAATTTTTATGCAATTACATGGTGTAATTACACCAATTTCTTACCCTCTCTTGAGAATTGAAGAGTGTAATTACTGTCCTTCCTTTATACTCAATTCCTCTTTTACTAAGTAATTACTTGGCCTATCAAATATGCCAAAGAGTGTAATTACATTCAATTACATCAAATCTCAATTTATTGTGCCTTTCCAAATAGGCCCTAAGTATTCATCATTAAAAAGTTAAAGTATTTAGAAATATGACTAAAATGGTGTAATTGAAGGAAAAACAGAATAACATAGACGACTTTAGAGATTATAGCATATTGTCAAGGGCTTAGACTTTAACTAAGACCTTCGTGCGGTACTTGACAACTTACTCACTAATCTTTTACGATCTTGCAAGCTCAAGTAAGCCTTTAAGACTAGATCGTTAAGGGAATGCTAAATTGTAAGAAAGACAAGAGAGATTTTATGAAGAAGGTTTTGTATTACTTGGAAAAATGCTTGATTTCTTGATGATTTTCTACAAATGAATGCCCCCTCTATTTATATCTGGAAGAATCCAAGAAAATTCGACCCGAACCTCCGGCACCTAAAAAATTCATGGGCTAACACACACGAAAAACTGGCAAAATTGCCTAATTCCTATTGTGTCGCCAATAAAATGCTCCTAAATCTTTCAAAAGCACCGACAAGGCTACTGTAGTCGTTCCCTAGTTCGTTACGGATGCTACTAAGGAAGAATCCAACAAAATTCGACCCGGACCTCCAGCACCTAAAAAATCTATGGGAAAACACACACGAAAAACTGACAAAATCGCCTAATTCCTATTGCGTTGCCAATAAAATGCTCCTAAATCTTTCAAAAGCACCGACAAGGCTACTGTAGTCGTTCTCTAGGTCATTACAGATGCTACTATGGAAGAATCTAAGAAAATATGACCTGGACCCCCGGCACCTAAAAAATCTGTGGGTTAACACAAACGAAAAACAAGCAAAATCATCTAATTCCTATTTCGTTGCCAATAAGATGCTCCTAAACCCCTTTAAAGCGCCGCCGGGGCTACTGGAGTCGTTCCTTAGGTCGTTACAGGCGCTACTATGGAAGATTCCAAGAAAAATTCGACCCGGAGCCCCGGCAGCTAAAATATTCTGTGGGCGAACACACACGAAAAACTGGAAAAATTGCCTAATTTTTATTGCGTCGGCAATAAAATGCTCCTTAACCCTTCTAAAGCAACATCGGGGCTACTGGAGTCGTTCCCTAGGTCGTTACAGATGCTACTATAGAAGAATCCAAGAAAATTCAACCCGGACCCCCGGCACCTAAAAAATATGTGGGCTAACACACATGAAAAACTTGCAAAATCGCCTAATTCCTATTGCATCGCCAATGAAATACTCCTAAACCCTTCTAAATCACCGTCTGGGCTACTGGAGTCATTTCCTAAGTCGTTACGGATGCTACTATGGAAGAATCCAAGAAATTTCGACCCAAACCCTAGCACCTTAAAAATCCATAGGCTAACAAATACGAAAAACTGGCAAAATTGCCTAATTCCTATTTCGTTGCCAATAAAATGCTCCTAAACCCCTCTTAAGTGCCGCCGGGCTACTGGAGTCGTACCCAGGTCTTTACAAATGCTAGTATGGAAGAATCCATGAAAATTAGACCAAGATCCCCGGTATCTAAAAAAATCTGTGGGCTAAATAACTTGCAAAATTACCTAATTCCTATTGCATTGCCAATAAAACGCTGCCAAACCCTTCTAAAGCACCGCCGGGGCTACTGGAGTTGTTCCCTAGGTCGTTATGGATGCTTCTATTGAATAATACAAGAAAGTTCGACCTTGAACCCCGGCACTCAAAAAATCTGTGGGCTAACACACATAAAAAACTGACAAAATCACCTAATTCCTTTTGCGTGGCCAATAAAATACTCTTAAACCCTTCTAAAGAGCCGCCGAGGCTACTGGAGACGTTTCGGGTCGTTACAGACGCTACTATGGAAGAATCCAAGAAATTTCTACCTGGACCCCCAGCACCAAAAAAATCTGTGGGCGTTACACACGAAAAACTAGCAAAATCACCTAATTCCTATTTCGTTGCTAATAAAATGCTCCTAAACCCTTCTAAAGCACCACCGGGGCTACTAAAGTCGTTCCTAGGTCGTTACGGACGCTACTATGAAAGAATCCAAGAAACTTCGACCCGAAACCCGGTACCTAAAAAAATCTGTGGGCTAACACACACGAAAAACTAGCAAAATTGCCTAATTCCTATTGCGTCGCCAATAAAATGCTCCTAAATCCTTCTAAACCACCGCCTGGGCTACTGGAGTCGTTCCCTAGGTCGTTAAGGACGCTAATATGGAAGAATCCAAGAAAGTTCAACCCGGACCCCCGGCACCTAAAAAATCTGTTTGCTAACACACACGAAAAACTAGCAAAATCGTCTAATTCCTATTGCGTCGCCAATAAAATGCTGCTAAACCCTTCTAAACCACCGTCAGGGCTACTGAAGTCATTCCTTAGGTCGTTACGGATGCTACTATGGAAGAATCCAACAAAATTCGACCCTGACCTCCGGCACCTAAAAACTCTGTAGGCTAACACACACGAAAAGCTGGCAGAATTGCCTAATTCCTATTGCGTCGCCAATAAAATGCTCCTAAACCCTTCTAAAGCGCCACTGGGCTACTGGAGTCGTTCTCTAGGTTGTTACGGTGCTACTATAGAAGAATCCAAGAAAATTCGACCCTGACCTCCGGCACCTAAAAACTCTATAGGCTAACACACACAAAAAACTGGCAAAATTGCCTAATTTTTATTTCATTGCCGATAAAATGCTCCTAAACCCTTCTAATGCGCTGTCGAGGCTACTTGAGTCGTTCCTCAGGTCGTTAGAATGCTACTATGGAAGAATCAAAGAAAATTTGACCCGGATCCCCAACACCTAATAAATCCATGGGCTAAGATACACGAAAAACTCTCAAAATCGCCTAATTCCTATTGCATTGATAATAAAATGCTCCTAAACCCTTCTAAAGTGTCGTCGGGGCTACTAGAGTCTTTTCCTAGGTCGTTACAGATGCTACTATGGAAGTATCCAAAAAAATTCAACTCGGACCCCGGCACCTAAAAAATATATGGGCTAACATACACGAAAAACTGGCAAAATTGCCTAATTCCTATTGCGTCGCTAATAAAATGCTCCTAAACCCTTCTAAAGCGCCGTCGGGGCTACTGGAGTCGTACCCTAGGTCGTTACGGACGCTACTATGGTAGAATCCAATAAATTTCGACGCGGACCCCTGGCACCTAAAAAATCCGTGGGCTAACACACACGAAAAACTGGCAAAATTGCCTAATTCCTATTTCGTTGCCAATAATATGCTTCTAAACCCTTTTAAAACGCCGCCAGGGCTACTAGAGTCGTTCCCTAGGTCGTTACGGACGCTACTATGGAAGAATCCAAGAAATATTTGACCCGGACCCCCGGCAGCTAAAAGTTTCTGTGGGCTAAGACACACGAAAAACTGGCAAAATTGCCTAATTTCTATTGCGTCGCCAATAAAATGCTCCTAAACCCTTCTAAAGCACCATCGGGCTACTGGAGTCGTTCCCTAGGTCGTTACAGATGCTACTATGGAAGAATCTAAGAAAATTCAACCCGAACCCCCGGCACCTAAAAAATCTGTGGGCTAACATTCATGAAAAACTAGCAAAATCGCCTAATTCCTATTGCTTCGCCAACAAAATACTCCTAAACCCTTCTAAAGCATAGCATGGGCTATAGGAGTCGTTCCCTAAGTCATTACGGACACTACTATGGAAGAATCCAAGAAATTTTGATCCGAACCCCGGCACCTAAAAAATCCGTGGGCTAACAAACACGAAAAACTAGCAAAATCACCTAATTCCTATTTTATTGCCAATAAAATGCTCCTTAACCCCTCTAAAGCACCGCCGGGCTACTGGAGTCATACCCAGGTCATTACGAATGCTACTATGGAAGAATACATGAAAATTAGACCTGGACCCCCGGTATCTAAAAAAATTTGTGGGCTAATACACACGAAAAACTTGCAAAATTGTCTAATTCCTATTGCGTTGCCAATAAAATGCTCCAAAACCCTTCTAAAGTGCCGCCGGGGCTACTGGAGTCATTCCCTAAGTTGTTACGGATGCTTCTATGTAAGAATCCAAGAAAGTTCGACCTTGACCACGGCACCTAAAAAATCTGTGGGCTAACACACACGAAAAACTGACAAAATCACCTAATTCCTATTGCGTCGCTAATAAAATGCTCTTAAACCCTTCTAAAGAGCCGCCAGGCTACTAGAGTCGTTCCCTAGGTCGTAACGGACGCTAATATGGAAGAATCAAAGAAAATTCAACCCTGACCTTTGGCACCTAAAAACTCTATAGGCTAACACACACGAAAGACTGGCAAAAGTGCCTAATTCCTATTACGTCAACAATAAAATGCTTCTAAACCCTTCTAAAGCGCCGCTGGGGCTATTGGAGTCGTTTCCTAGGTCGTTACGAATGCTAATATGGAAGAATCGAAGAAAATTCGACCCAGACCCCCAGCACCTAAAAAATCTGTGGGCTAAAACACACGAAAAACTGGCAAAATCACGTAATTCCTATTGCGTCGCCAATAAAATGCTCCTAAACCCTTCTAAAGCACCGCCGGGGCTACTGGAGTCGTTTCCTAGGTCGTTACGGATGCTACTATGGAAGAATCCAATAAATTTCGGCCCGGACCCCAGCACCTAAAAAATCCGTGGGCTAACACACACGAAAAACTAGCAAAATTGCCTAATTCCTATTTCATTGCCGATAAAATGCTCCTAAACCCTTCTAATGCACCGCCGGGGCTACTGGAGTCGTTCCCAGGTCGTTAGAACTCTACTATGGAAGAATCCAAGAAAATTTGACCCGGACCCCCAACACCTAAAGATTCTGTGGGTTAACACAAACGAAAACTAGCAAAATTGCCTAATTCCTATTGCGGTGCTAATAAAATGCTTCTAAACCCTTCTAAAGCACCGTCGGGGCTACTGGAGTCGTTTCCTAGGTCATTACGGATGCTACTATGGAAGAATCCAAGAAATTTCAATCTGGACCCCTGGCACCTAAAAAATCTGTTGGCTAACACACACGAAAAACTGGCAAAATTGCCTAATTCCTATTGCGTCGCCAATAAAATGCTCTTAAATCCATCTAAAGCACCGACGAGGCTACTGGAGTCGTTCCCTAGTTCTTTATGGATGCTACTATGGAAGAATGCAAGAAAATTCGACCCAAACCCCCGGCACCTAAAATATCTGTGGGCAAACACACACGAAAAACTGGCAAAATTGCCTAATTCCTATTGCGTCGCCAATAAAATGCTCCTAAATCCTTCTAAAGCACCGCCTAGGCTACAAGAGTCGTTCCCTAGGTCGTTACGGATGCTAATATGGAAGAATCTAAGAAAGTTCAACCCGGACCTCCGGCACCTAAAATATCTGTGGGCTAACACACACGAAAAAATGGCAAAATCACCTAATTCCTATTGCGTCGCCAATAAAATGCTCCTAAACCCTTCTAAAGTGCCGCAAGGTCTACTGAAATCATTCCTTAGGTCATTATGGATGCTACTATGGAAGAATCCAAGAAAGTTCGACCCTGACCTCCGGTACCAAAAAACTCTATAGGCTAATACACACGAAAGACTGGCAAAATTGCCTAATTCTTATTGCGTCGCCAATAAAATACTTCTAAACCCTTCTAAAGCGCCGCTGGGGTTATTGGAGTCGTTTCCTAGGTCGTTACCGACGCTAATACGGAAGAATCCAAGAAATTTCTACCTGGACCCCCAGCACCAAAAAAATCTGTGGGCTAACACACACGAAAAACTGGCAAAATCTCCTAATTGCTATTGTGTCGCCAATAAAATACTCCTAAACCCTTATAAAGCGCCGCCGGGGCTACTGGAGTCGTTCCCTAGATCATTACGGACGCTACTATGGAAAAATCCAAGAAATTTTGACTCGAACCCCCAGCACCTAAAGATTCTATGGGTTAACACACACGAAAAACTGGCAAAATTGCCTAATTCCTATTGCGTTGCTAATAAAATGCTCCTAAACCCTTCTAAAGCGCCACCGGGGCTACTGGAGTCATTTCCTAGGTCGTTATGGATGCTACTATGGAAGAACAAAAAAAAATTCGACTCGGAACCCCGACATCTAAAAAATCTGTGGGCTAACATACACGAAAAACTGGCAAAATTGCCTAATTCCTATTGCGTCGCCAATAAAATGCTCCTAAACCCCTCTAAAGCGCCTCAGGGGCTACTGGATTCAGTTTCTAGGTCGTTACAGATGCTAAAATGAAAGAATCCAAGAAATTACGACCCTGACCCCCGGTACTAAAAAAATATGTAGGCTAACACACATGAAAAACTGGAAAAATTGCTTAATTCCTATTGCGTCGCCAATAAAATGCTCCTAAACCCTTATAAAGCGCCGCCGGGGCGACTGGAGTCGTTCCCTAGGTCGTTACGGATACTACTATGGAAGAATCTAAGAAAGTTCAACCCGGACCTCTGGCACCTAAAATATCTGTGGGCTAACACACACGAAAAACTGGCAAAGTCGCCTAATTCCTATTGCATCGCCAATAAAATGCTCCTAAACCCTTCTAAAGCCCCACCGGGGCTACTACAATCGTTCCCTAAGTCATTACGTATGCTACTATGGAAAAATACAAGAAAATTCGACTTTGACCTTCGACACCTAAAAAATCTGTGGGCTAACAAACACGAAAAACTGGCAAAATCGCCTAATTCCTATTTTGTTGCCAATAAAATGCTCCTAAACCCCTCTAAAGCGATGCCGGGGCTACTGGAGTCATTCCCTAGGTCATTACGGATGCTAGTATGGCAGAATCCAATAAATTTAAACCTGGACCCCCAGCACAAAAAAAATCCATGTGCTAACACACACGAAAAACTCTCAAAATCGCCTAATTCCTATTTTGTTGCCAATAAAATGCTCCTAAACCCTTCTAAAGCACCGCCGGGGCTACTGGAGTCATTCCTAGGTTGTTACGGATGCTACTATCGAAGAATCCAAGAAAAGTTTACCCGGACTCCCGACACCTAAAATATCTGTGGACTAACACACACGAAAAACTAGCAAAATTGCCTAATTCCTATTGCGTCGCCAATAAAATGCTCCTAAATCCTTCTAAAGCACCGCCTGGGCTACAAGAGTCGTTCCCTAGGTCGTTACAGACGATAATATGGAAGAATCCAAGAGAGTTCAACCCGGACCTTCGGTACCTAAAAAATCTGTGGGTTAACACACACGAAAAACTGGCAAAATCGCCTAATTCCTATTGCGTCGCCAATAAAATGCTCCTAAACCCTTCTAAAGCGCCGCAGGGGCTACTAAAGTCATTCCTTAGGTCGTTACAGATGCTACTATGGAAGAATCAAAGAAAATTCAACCCTGACCTCTGGCACCTAAAAACTCTATAGGCTAACACACACGAAAGACTAGCAAAAGTGCCTAATTCCTATTACGTCGCCAATAAAATGCTTCTAAACCCTTCTAAAGCGCCACTGGGGCTATTGGAGTTGTTTCCTAGGTCGTTACGGATGCTAATATGGAAGAATCGAAGAAAATTCGACCCAGACCCCCAGCACCTAAAAAATCTGTGGGCTAAAACACATGAAAAACTGGCAAAATCACGTAATTCCTATTGCGTCGCCAATAAAATACTCCTAAACCCTTCTAAAGCACCGTCGGGGCTACTGGAGTCGTTCCCTAGGTCGTTACGGATGCTACTATTGAAGAATCCAATAAATTTTGGCCCGGACCCCGACACCTAAAAAATCCATGGGCTAACACACACGAAAAACTAGCAAAATTGCCTAATTCCTATTTCGTTGCCGATAAAATGCTCCTAAACCCCTTTAAAGAGTCATCAGGGCTACTGGAGTCGTTCCCCAGGTCGTTACGGACGCTACTATGGAAGAATCCAAGAAAATTTGACCCAGACCCCCTGCACCTAAAAAATCCATGGGCTGACACACACGAAAAACTAGCAAACTCGCCCAATTCCTATTGCATCGCTAATAAAATGCTTCTAAACCCCTCTAAAGCGCCGCTGGGGCTATTGGAGTCGTTTCCCAGGTCCTTACGGACGCTACTATATTAGAATCTAAGAAACTTTGACTCGGACCCCCGGCACCTAAAAATTCGTGGGCTAACACAAATGAAAAAATGGCAAAATCGCCTAATTCCTATTGCGTCTCAAATAAAAGGCTCCTAAACCCCTATAAAGCGCTGTCGGGGCTACTAGAGTCATTCCCCAGGTTGTTACGGATGCTACTATGGAAGAAATCAAGAAAATTCAACCCGCACCCCCGGCACCTAAAAAATCCATTGGCTAACACAAAAAAAACCTTGCAAAATCACCTAATTTCTATTGCGTCGCCAATAAAAAGCTCCAGAACCCTTCTAAAGCGCCGCCGGGGCTACTGGAGTTGTTCCCCATGTCGTTACGGACGCTACTATGAAGGATTCAAGAAAATTTGACCCGAAACCTCGGCACCTAAAAAATCTGTGGGTACACATATGAAAAACTGGCAAAATCGCCTAATTTCTATTGCGTCGCCAATAAAATGCTCCTAAACCCCACTATAGCGCCGCCGGGGCTACTGGAGTCGTTCCCCAGGTCATTACGGACGCTACTATGGAAGAATTCAAGAAAATTCGAACCGGACCCCCGACACCTAAAAAATTTATGGGCTAACACACACGAAAAACTGGCAAAATCGCCTAATTGCTATTGTGTCGCAAATAAAATGCTCCTAAGCCCCTATGAAGTGCCGCCGGGGCTACTGGAGTCGTTCCTAGGTCGTTACGGATGCTACTATGGAAGAATCTAAGAAAATTTGACCCGGACCCCCGGCACCTAAAAAATCCGTGGCTAACAGACAGGAAAAACTAGCAAAATCACCTAATTCTTACTGCGTCTCCAATAAAATACTTCTAAGCCCCTCTAAAGCGCCGCCGGGGATACTGAAGTCGTTCCCCAGGTCGTTATAGATGCTACTATGGAAAAATCCAAGAAAATTTGACCCGGACCCTCGACACCTAAAAATCCAGTGAGTTAACACACACGAAAAACTAGCAAAATCCCCTAATTCTTATTGCGTCGCCAATAAAATGCTCATAAACCCCTCTATAGCACCTCCGGGGCTACTGGAGTCACTCCCCAGATTGTTATGGATGCTACTATGGAAGAATCCAAGAAAATTTGACTCGGACCCCCGGCACCTAAAATATTCATGGGCTAACACACACGAAAAAGTGGAAAAAATGCTAAATTCCTGTTGTGCCGCCAATAAAATGCTCCTAAACCCCTCTAAAGCGCTGCTGGGGCTAATGGAGTCGTTCCCCAGGTTGTTACGGATGCTATTATGGAAGAATTCAAGAAATTTTGACCCGAACCCCCTTTACCTAAAAAATCTGTGTGCTAACACACACGAAAAACTGGCAAAGTCGCCTAATTCCTATTGCATCGCCAATAAAATGCTCCTAAACCCCTCTATAGCATCGCCGGGGCTATTGGGGTTGTTTTCCAGGTCGTTTCGGACGCTACTATGGAAGAATCCAAGAAATTTAGACACGGCCCCCCGAAAAGTAAAAAATCTGTGGGCTAACACCCATTAAAAACTGGCAAAATTGCCTAATACCTATTGCGTCTCTAATAAAATGATCCTAAACCCCTTTAAAGCACATCCGGGGCTACTAGATTCGTTCTCCATGTCGTTATGGACGATACTATGGAAGAATCTAAGAAACATCGACCCGGACCCCCGGCACCGAAAATATCTGTGGGCTAACATACACAGAAAAGTGGCAAAATTGCTTAATTCCTATTGCGCCGCCAATAAAATACTCCTAAACCCCTCTAAAGCACCGCCGGGGCTACTGGAGTTGTTCCCTAGGTCGTTACGGACGCTACTAAGAAAGAAATAAAGAAAATTCAACCCGCACCCCCGGCACCTAAATAATCCGTGGGTTAACACACAAAAACAACTGGCAAAATTGCCTAATTCTTATTGCCTCGCCAATAAAATGCTCCTAAGCCCCTCTGAAGTGCCACCGGGGCTACTGGAGTCGTTCCCTAGGTCATTACGGATGCTACTATGGAAGAATCTAAGAAAATTTGATCCGGACCCCCGGCACCTAAAAAATCCGTGGCTAACAGACACGAAAAACTAGCAAAATCACATAATTCTTACTGCGTCTCCAATAAAATACTTCTAAGCCCCTCTAAAGCGCCACCGGGGCTACTGAAGTCGTTCCCCAAGTCATTATAGATGCTACTATTGATAAATCCAAGAACATTTGACCCGGACCCTCGACACCTAAAAATCCAGTGAGTTAACACACACGAAAAACTAGCAAAATCCCCTTATTCTTATTGCGTCGCCAATAAAATGCTCATAAACCCCTCTATAGCACCTCCGGGGCTACTGGAGTCATTCCCCAGATTGTTATGGATGCTACTATGGAAGAATCCAAGAAAATTTGACTCGGACCCCCGGCACCTAAAATATTCATGGGCTAACACACACGAAAAAGTGGAAAAATTGCTTAATTCCTGTTGCGCCGCCAATAAAATTCTCCTAAACCCCTCTAAAGCACAGCTGGGGCTACTGGATTCGTTCTCCAGGTCGTTAAGGACGCTACTATAGAAGAATCCAAGAAACATCGACCCGGACCCCCGGCACCGAAAATATCCGTGGGCTAACATACACGGAAAAGTGGCAAAATTGCTTAATTCCTATTGCGCTACCAGTAAAATACTCCTAAACCCCTCTAAAGCGCTGCCGGGGATACTGGAGTTGTTCCCAGGTCGTTACGGACGCTACTATGAAAGAAATCAAGAAAATTTAACTCGCACCCCCGGCACCTAAAAATTCCGTCCGCTAGCACATATAAAAAACTTGCAAAATCGCCTAATTCCTATTGCGTCGCCAATAAAATGCTCCTGAACCCCTCTAAAGCGCCACTGGGGCTACTGGAGTCATTCCACTGGTCGTTACGGACGCTACTATGAAAGAATCCAAAAACATTCGACCCGAACCCCCGGCACCTAAATAATCCGTGGGTTAACACACAAAAACAACTGGCAAAATTGCCTAATTCTTATTGCCTCGCCAATAAAATGCTCCTAAGCCCCTCTGAAGTGACACTGGGGCTACTGGAGTCGTTCCCCAGGTCGTTACGGATGCTACTATGGAAGAATCTAAGAAAATTTGACCCGGACTCCCGGCACCTAAAAAATCCGTGGCTAACAGACACGAAAAACTAGCAAAATCACCTAATTCTTACTGCGTCTCCAATAAAATACTTCTAAGCCCCTCTAAAGCGCCGCCGGGGCTACTATAGTTGTTCCCCAGGTCGTTATAAATGCTACTATGGAAAAATCCAAGAAAATTTGACCCGGACCCTCGACACCTAAAAATCCAGTGAGTTAACACACACGAAAAACTAGCAAAATCCCCTAATTCTTATTGCGTCGCCAATAAAATGCTCATAAACCCCTCTATAGCACCTCCGGGGCTACTGGAGTCATTCCCCAGATTGTTATGGATGCTACTATGGAAGAATCCAAGAAAATTTGACTCGGACCCCCGGCACCTAAAATATTCATGGGCTAACACACACGAAAAAGTGGAAAAATTTCTTAATTCCTGTTGCACCGCCAATAAAATGCTCCTAAACCCCTCTAAAGCGCTGCTGGGGCTACTGGAGTCGTTCCCGAGGTTGTTACGGATGCTATTATGGAAGAATTCAAGAAATTTTGACCCGAACCCCCTTTACCTAAAAATCTGTGTGCTAACACACACGAAAAACTGGCAAAGTCGCCTAATTCCTATTGCATCACCAATAAAATGCTCCTAAACCCCTCTATAGCATCGCCGGGGCTATTGGAGTTGTTTTCCAGGTCGTTTCGGACGTTACTATGGAAGAATCCAAGAAATTTAGACACGGTCCCCCGAAAAGTAAAAAATCTGTGGGCTAACACCCATTAAAAACTGGCAAAATTGCCTAATACCTATTGCGTCTCTAATAAAATGATCCTAAGCCCCTTTAAAGCACATCCGGGGCTACTGGATTCGTTATCCAGGTCGTTACGGACGATACTATGGAAGAATCTAAGAAACATCGACCCGGACCCCCGACACAGAAAATATCTGTGGGCTAACATACACGGAAAAGTGGCAAAATTGCTTAATTCCTATTGTGCTGCCAATAAAATACTCCTAAACCCCTCTAAAGCACCGCCGGGGCTACTGGAGTTGTTCCCTAGGTCTTTACGGACGCTACTATGAAAGAAATCAAGAAAATTCAACCCGTACCCCCGGCACCTAAAAATTCAGTCGGCTAGCACACACAAAAAACTTGCAAAATCGCCTAATTCCTATTGCGTCGCCAATAAAATGCTCCTGAACCCCTCTAAAGCGCCGCCAGGACTACTGGAGTCATTCCACTGGTCGTTACGGACGCTACTATGAAAGAATCCAAAAAAATTCGACCCGAACCCCCGGCACCTAAATAATCAATGGGTTAACACACAAAAACAAATGGCAAAATTGCCTAATTCCTATTGCCTCACCAATAAAATGCTCCTAAGCCCTTCTGAAGTGCCGCCGGGGCTACTGGAGTCGTTCCCCAGGTCGTTACGGATGCTACTATGGAAGAATCTAAGAAAATTTGACCCGGACCCCCGCCACCTAAAAAATCCGTGAGCTAACACACACGAAAAACTAGCAAAATCACCTAATTCTTACTGCATCTCCAATAAAATACTTCTAAGCCCCTCTAAAGCGCCGCCGGGGCTACTATAGTCGTTTCCCAGGTCGTTATAGATGCTACTATGGAAAAATCCAAGAAAGTTTGACCCGGAACCTCGACACCTAAAAATTCAATGGGTAACACACACGAAAAACTGGCAAAATCCCCTAATTCTTATTGCGTCGCCAGTAAAATGCTCATAAACCCCTCTATAGCACCTCCGAGGCTACTGGAGTCATTCCCAAGATTGTTACGGATGCTACTATGGAAGAATCCAAGAAAATTTGACTCGGACCCCCGGCACCTAAAATATTCATGGGCTAACACACACGAAAAAGTGGAAAAATTGCTTAATTCCTATTGCGCCGCCAATAAAATAATCCTAAACCCTCTAAAGCTCTGTTGGGGCTACTGGAGTCGTTCCCTAGGTTGTTACGGATGCTACTATGGAAGAATTCAAGAAATTTTGACCCGAACCCACTTCACCTAAAAAATCTGTGTGCTAACACACACGAAAAACTGGCAAAATCGCCTAATTCCTACTATGTCGCCAATAAAATGCTCCTAAACCCCTCTATAGCATCGCCGGGGCTATTGGAGTCGTTTTCCAGGTCGTTACGGACTCTACTATGGAAGAATCCAAGAAAGTTAGACACGGCCCCCTGAAAAGTAAAAAATCTGTGGGCTAACACACATGAAAAACTGGCAAAATTGCCTAATACCTATTGCGTCTCTAATAAAATGATCCTAAACCCCTCTAAAGCACAGCTGGGGCTACTGGATTTGTTCTCCAGGTCGTTACGGACGCTACTATGGAAGAATCCAAGAAACATCGACCCGGACCCCCGGCACCAAAAATATCTGTAGGCTAACATACACGGAAAAGTGGCAAAATTGCTTAATTCCTATCGCGCCACCAGTAAAATACTCCTAAACCCCTCTAAAGCGCCGTCGGGGATACTGTAGTTATTCCCAGGTCGTTACGGACGCTAATATGAAAGAAATCAAGAAAATTCAACCCGCACCCCCGGCACCTAAAAATTCCGTCGGCTAGCACACACAAAAAACTTGCAAAATCGCTTAATTTCTATTGCGTCGCCAATAAAATGCTTCTGAACCCCTCTAAAGCGCTGCCGGGGCTACTAGAGTCATTCTACTGGTCGTTACGGACGTTACTATGAAACAATCCAAAAATATTCGACCCGAACCGCCGGCACCTAAATAATCCGTGGGTTAACACACAAAAAGAACTGGCAAAATTGCCTAATTCCTATTGCCTCGCCAATAAAATGCTCTTAAGCCCCTCTGAAGTACCTCTAGGGCTACTGGAGTCGTTCCCCAGGTCGTTACGGATGCTACTATAGAAAAATCTAAGAAAATTTTATCCGGACCCTCGGCACCTAAAAAATCCGTGGGCTAACACACACGAAAAACTGGCAAAATCGCCTAATTCCTATTGCGTCGCCAATAAAATGCTCCTAAACCCCTCTAAAGCGCCGTTAGGGCTACTGGAGTCGTTCCCCAAGTCATTACGGACGTTACTATAGAATATTCCAAGAAAGTTTGACCCGGACCCTTGGCACCTAAAAAATCCGGAGGCTAACACACACGAAAAACTGGATAAATTGCCTAATTCCTATTGCGTCTCCAATAAAATGCTCCTAAACCCCTCTATAGCACTGCCGGGCTATTGGAGTCATTCCCCAGGTCGTTACATATACTACTATACAAGAATCCAAGAAAATTCGACCCGGACCGCCGGCACCTAAAAAATCCGTGGGCTAACACACACGAAAAACTGGCAAAATCACCTAATTCCTATTGCATCGCCAATAAAATGCTCCTGAACCCCTTTAAAGCGCCGTCGGGGCTACTGGAGTGTTTCCCTAGATCGTTACTGATGCTACTATGGATGAATCCAAGAAAATTTGACCCGAACCCTAGGCACCTAAAAAATCAGTGGATTGACACACACGAAAAACTAGCAAAATCGCCTAATTCCTATTGCCTCGCCAATAAAATGCTCCTAAGCCCCTCTGAAGTGCCGCCGGGGCTACTAGAGTCGTTATCCAGGTCGTTACGGATGTTACTACAGAATAATCCAAGAAAATTCAACCCGCACCCCCGACACCTAAAAAATCCGTGGGCTAACACACACGAAAAACTGGCAAAATCACCTAATTCCTATTGCGTCGCCAATAAAATGCTCCAAAACCCCTCTAAAGCGTCGTCGGGGCTACTAGAGTCATTCCCAAGGTCGTTATGGTTGCTTATATGCAAGAATCCAAGAAAATTTGACTCGGACCCCCGGCACCTAAAAAATCTGTGGGCTAACACACACGAAAAACTAGCAAAATCTCCTAATTCCTATTGCGTCGCCAATAAAATGCTCCTAAACCCCTCAATAGCACCGCCGAGGCTGCTGGAGTCGTTCCCCTGGTCTTTACGGACACTACTATCGAAGAATCCAAGAAAATTCGACCCGGACCCTCGGCACCTAGAAAATCCATATGCTAACACACACAAAAAACTAGCAAAATTGCCTAATTCCTATTGCGTCGTCAATAAAATGCTCCTAAACCCCCGTATTGCACCGCCGGGGCTACTGGAGTCGTTACCCAAGTTGTTACGGACTCTACTATGGAAGAAATCAAGAAAATTTGACCCAGACCCCCGGCACCTAAAAATTCGAGGGTTAACACACGAAAAACTGGCAAAATCGCCTAATTCCTATTGCGTCGCCAATAAAATACTCCTGAACCCCTCTAAAGCACCTGCGGGGCTACTGGATTCGTTCCCTAGGTCGTTACAAACGCTACAATGGAAAAATCCAAGAAATTTTGATCCGAACCCCCAGCACCTAAAAAATCAGAGGGTTAACACACATGAAAAACTGGCAAAATAGCCTAATTCCTATTGCGTCGCTAATAAAATGCTCCTAAACCCCTCTATAGCGCCGTCGGGGCTATTGGAGTCGTTGTTCAGGTCATTACGGACGTTACTATGGAAGAATCTAAGAAAATTCGACCCGTACCCCCGGCACCTAAAATATTCGTGGGCTAACACACACGAAAACTGGCAAAATCGCCTAATTCCTACTGCGCCGCCAATAAAATGCTCCTTAGCCCCTCTAAAGCGCCACCGGGGCTACTGTAGTCGTTCCCTAGGTCGTTAAAGACGCTACTAAGGGAAAATCCAAGAAAATGTGACCCGTACCCCCGGCACCTAAAAAATTTGTGGGCTAACATACACGAAAAACTGGTAAAATCCTCTAATTCCTATTATGTCGCCAATAAAATGCTACTAAACCCCTATATAGCACCTCCGGGGCTATTGGAGTCATTCCCCAGGTCGTTACGGACGCTACTATGGATGAATCCAAGAAAATTTGACCCGCACCCCCATCACCTATAATATCTGTGGGCTAACACACACAAAAAAGTAGCAAAATTGCTTAATTCCTGTTGCGTCGCCAATAAAATGCTCTAAACCTCTCTAAAGCGCTGCCGGGGCTACTGGAGTCGTTCCCCAGGTCGTTACGGACGCTACTATGGAAAAATCCAAGAAAATTTGACCACAACCCCCGGCACCTAAAAAATCTATGGGCGTTACACACGAAAAAATGGCAAAATCCCCTAATTCCTTTTGCGTCGCCAATAAAATGCTCCTAAACCCCTCTATAGCACCTCCGGGGCTACTGGAGTCATTCCTCAGGTCGTTACGGATTCTACTATAGAAGAATCCAAAAACATTTGACCCGGACCCCCGACACCTAAAATATCCGTGGGCTAACACACACGAAAAAGTGGCAAAATTGATTAATTCCTATTACGCCGCCAATAACATGCTCCTAAACCCCTCTAAAGCGTCGCCGGGTCTACTGGAGTCATTCCCCAGGTCGTTACGGACGCTACTATGGAAGAATACAAGAAATTTCGGCTCAGACCCCTGGCACCTAAAAATCCGTGGGCTAACACACATGAAAAACTGGCAAAATCGTGTAATTCCTATTGCGTCGCAAATAAAATTATCCTAAACCCCTCTAAAGCGCCGCTGGGGATACTTGAGTCGTTCTCCAGGTCGTTACAGACTCCTCTATGGAAGAAATCAAGAAAATTCGACCCGGACCCCTGGCACCTAAAAATTCAGTGGGCTAACACACACGAAAAAACTGGAAAAATCACCTAATTCCCATTGCGTCGCCAATAAAATGCTCTTAAACCCCTCTATAGCACCGCTGGGGCTACTGAAGTCTTTCCCCCGGTCGTTACGGACTCTACTATGGAAGAATCCAAGAAAATTCGACACGGACCCCTGACACATAAAAAATCTGTGGGCTAACACACACGAAAAACTACAAAAAATACCAAATTCCTATTGCATCTCTAATAAAATGATCCTAAACCCTTCTAAAGCACTGCCAGGGCTACTGGAGTCGTTCCCCAAGCCGTTACAGATGCTACTATAGAAGAATCCAAGAAAATTCGACCCAGACCCCTGGCAACTAAAATATCCGTGGGCTAACACACACGAAAAATTGGCAAAATTGCCTAAATCCTATTGTGTCTCCAATAAAATGCTCCTATACCCCTCTAAAGCGCCGCCGGGGCTACTAGAGTCGTTTCCCAGGTCATTACGGACGCTACTATGGAAGAATCCAAGAAACTTTTACCCAAACCCCTGGCACCTAAAAAATCCGTGGGTTAACACACACGAAAAACTAGCAAAATCGCCTAATTCCTATTACGTCGCCAAAAAAATGCTCCTTAATCCCTCTATAGCGCCGCCAGGGTTACTGGAGTCATTCCCTAGGTCGTTACGGACGCCACTATTGAAGAATACAAGAAAATTCGACCCGGACCCCTAGCACCTAAAAACTCCATGGGCTAACACACACGAAAAACTGGCAAAATCGCCTAATTCCTATTGCATCTCCAATAAAATGCTCCTGTACCCCTCTAAATCGCCGTCGGGGTTACTAGAGTCATTCCCCAAGTCGTTACGGACACTACTATTGAAGAATGCAAGAAAATTTGACCCGAACCCCCGACACCTAAAAACTCCGTGGGCTAACACACACGAAAAACTGGCAAAATCTCCTAATTCCTATTGCGTCGCCAATAAAATGCTCCTAAACCCATCTACAGCACCGTCGGGGCTACTAGAGTCGTTCTCCAGGTCGTTACGGACGCTACTATGGAAGAAATCAAGAAAATTCGACTCGCACCCCCGGCACCTAAAAAATCTGTGGGCTAACACACACAAAAAACTGGCAAAATTGTTTAATTTCTATTGCGCCGCCAATAAAATGCTCCTAAACCCCTCTAAAGCGCCGCCAGGGCTACTAGAGTCGTTCTCCAGGTCATTACGGACGCTACTATGGAAAAATCCAAGAAAATATGACCTGGACCCCCGGCACCTAAAAAATCTGTGGGCTAACACACACGAAAAACTAGCAAAATCCCCTAATTCCTATTGCGTCGCCAATAAAATGCACCTAAACCTCTCTATAGCACCTCCGGGGCAACTGAAGTCATTCCCCAGGTCGTTACGGATGCTACTATAGAAGAATCCAAGAAAATTTGACCCGAACCCCGGCACCTAAAAAACTATGGGCTAACACACACGAAAAACCGGCAAAATCGCCTAATTCCTATTGCGTCTCTAATAAAATGCTCCAATACCCCTCTAAAGCGCCACCGGGGCTACTGGAGTCGTTACCAGGTCGTTACGGACGCTACTATGGAAGAATTCAAGAGAATTTGACCTGGACCCCCGGCACCTAAAAAATCCGTGGGCTAACACACACGAAAAACTGGCAAAATCGCCTAATTCCCATTGCATCGCCAATAAAATGCTCCTAAACCATTCTATAGCACCGCCGGGGCTACTGGAGTCTTTCCCCAGGTCGTTACGGATGCTACTAAGGAAGAATCCAAGAAACTTTGACCCGAACCCCGGCATCTAAAAAATTTGTAGGTTATAACACACACGAAAAACTGGCAAAATTGCATAATTCCTATTACGTCGCCAATAAAATGCTCCAAAATCTCTCTATAGCGCCGCTGGGGCTACTGGAGTTATTCCCCAGGTTGTTACGGACGTTACTATGGAAAAATCTAGGAAATTTGACCCGGACCCCCGACACCTAAAATATCCGTGGGCTAATACACACGAAAAACTGGTAAAATCACCAAATTCCTATTACGTCTCCAATAAAATGCTCCTATACCCCTCTAAAGCACCGTCGGGGATACTGGAGTCATTCCCAGGTCGTTACAGATGCTACTATGGAAGAATCCAATAAAATTTGACCTAGATCCCCGGCACCTAAAAAATCTATCGGCTAACACATACGAAAAACGGGCAAAATCTCCTAATTCCTATAGTGTTGCCAATAAAATGCTCCTAAACCCCTCTATAGAATCGTCGGGGCTACTGCAGTCGTTCTCCAGGTCGTTACAGATGCTACTATAGAAGAAATCAAGAAAATTCGACCCGCACCCCTGGCACCTAAAATATCCGTGGGCTAAGAATCACGAAAAACTGGCAAAATCGCCTAATTCCTATTGCATCGCCAATAAAATGCTCTTAAACCCCTCTAAAGCGCCGCCGGGGCTACTAGAGTCGTTCCCTAGGTATTTAAGGATGCTACTATTGAAGAATCCAAGAAACATCGACCCGGACCCCCGACACCGAAAATATTCGTGGGCTAACACACACGGAAAAGTGGCAAAATTGCTTAATTCCTATTGCGCCGTCAATAAAATACTCCTAAACCCCTCTAAAGCGCCGCTGGGGCTACTGGAGTTGTTCCCAGGTCGTTACAGACGCTACTATGAAAGAAATCAAAAAAATTCAACCCGCACCCCCGGCACCTAAAAATTCCGTCGGCTAGCACAAACAAAAAACTTGCAAAATCGCCTAATTTCTATTGCGTCGCCAATAAAATGCTCCTGAACCCCTCTAAAGCGCCGCCAGGGCTACTAGAGTCATTCTACTGGTCGTTACGGACGCTACTATGAAAGAATCCAAAAATATTCGACCCGAACCGCCGACACCTAAATAATTCGTGGGTTAACACACAAAAAGAACTGGCAAAATTGCCTAATTCCTATTGCCTCGCTTATAAAATGCTCCTAAGCCCCTCTGAAGTGCCTCCGGGGCTACTGGAGTCGTTCCCCAGGTCGTTACGGATGCTACTATGGAAGAATGTAAGAAATTTTGACCCGGACCCTCGGCATCTAAACAATCTGTGGCTAACAGACACGAAAAACTAGCAAAATCACCTAATTCCTACTTCATGTCCAATAAAATACTTCTAAGCCCCTCTAAAGTGTCGTCGGGGCTACTGTAGTCGTTCACCAGGTCGTTATGGTTGCTATTATGGAAAAATCCAAGAAAATTTGACTCGGTCCCTCGACACCTAAAAATTCAGTGGCTAACACATACGAAAAACTTGCAAAATCCCCTAATTCTTATTTCGTCGCCAATAAAATGCTCATAAACCCCTCTATAGCACTTACGGGGCTACTGGAGTCATTCCCCAGATCGTTACGGATGCTACTATGGAAGAATCCAAGAAAATTTGACTCGGACCCCCGACACCTAAAATATTAATGGGCTAACACACACAAAAAAGTGGAAAAATTGCTTAAATCCTATTGCGTCGCCAATAAAATACTTCTAAGCCCCTCTAAAGTGCCGCCGGGGCTACTGGAGTCGTTCCTCAGGTTGTTACGGATGCTACTATGAAAGAATCTAAGAAAATTTGACCCGGACCCCCGGCACCTAAAAAATCCGTGGCTAACAGACACGAAAAACTAGCAAAATCACCTAATTCTTACTGCGTCTCCAATAAAATACTTCTAAGCCCCTCAAAAGCGCCGCCGGGGATACTGAAGTCGTTCCCCAGGTCATTATAGATGCTACTATGGAAAAATCCAAGAAATTTGACCCAGACCCTCAACACCTAAAAATCCAGTGGGTTAACACACACGAAAAACTAGCAAAATCCCCTTATTCTTATTGCGTCGCCAATAAAATGCTCATAAACCCCTCTATAGAACCTCCGGGGCTACTGGAGTCATTCCCCAGATTGTTATGGATGCTACTATGGAAGAATCCAAGAAAATTTGACTCGGACCCCCGGCACCTAAAATATTCATGGGCTAACACACACGAAAAAGTGGAAAAATTGCTTAATTTCTATTGCGCCGCTAATAAAATTCTCCTAAACCCCTCTAAAGCGCTGCTGGGGCTACTGGAGTCGTTCCCCAGGTTTTTACGGATGCTACTATGGAAGAATTCAAGAAATTTTGACCCGAACCCCCTTTACCTAAAAAATCTGTGTGCTAACACACACGAAAAACTGGCAAAATCGCCTAATTCCAACTGCATCGCTAATAAAATGCTCCTAAACCCCTCTATAGCATCGCCGAGGCTATTGGAGTTGTTTTCCAGGTCGTTACGGATGCTATTATGGAAGAATCCAAGAAAATTAGACACGGCCCCCCGAAAAGTAAAAAATCTGTGGGCTAACACACATGAAAAACTGGCAAAATTGCCTAATACCTATTGCGTCTCTAATAAAATGATCCTAAACCCCTTTAAAGCACATCCGGGGCTACTAGAATCGTTCTCCAGGTCGTTACGGACGCTACTATAGAAGAATCCAAGAAACATCGACCCGGACCCCCGGCACCGAAAATATCCGTGGGCTAACATACACGGAAAAGTGGCAAAATTGCTTAATTCCTATTGCGCTACCAGTAAAATACTCCTAAACCCCTCTAAAGCGCTGCCGGGGATACTGAAGTTGTTCCCAGGTCGTTACGGACGCTACTATGAAAGAAATCAAGAAAATTTAACTCGCACCCCCGGCACCTAAAAATTCCGTCCGCTAGCACATATAAAAAACTTGTAAAATCGCCTAATTCCTATTGCGTCGCCAATAAAATGCTCCTGAACCCCTCTAAAGCGCCACTGGGGCTACTGGAGTCATTCCACTGGTCGTTACGGACGCTACTATGAAAGAATCCAAAAACATTCGACCCGAACCCCCGGCACCTAAATAATCCGTGGGTTAACACACAAAAACAACTGGCAAAATTGCCTAATTCTTATTGCCTCGCCAATAAAATGCTCCTAAGCCCCTCTGAAGTGACACCGGGGCTACTGGAGTCGTTCACCAGGTCGTTACGGATGCTACTATGGAAGAATCTAAGAAAATTTGACCCGGACTCCCGGCACCTAAAAAATCCGTGGCTAACAGACACGAAAAACTAGCAAAATCACCTAATTCTTACTGCGTCTCCAATAAAATACTTCTAAGCCCCTCTAAAGCGCCGCCGGGGCTACTATAGTCGTTCCCCAGGTCGTTATAAATGCTACTATGGAAAAATCCAAGAAAATTTGACCCGGACCCTCGACACCTAAAAATCCAGTGAGTTAACACACACGAAAAACTAGCAAAATCCCCTAATTCTTATTGCGTCGCCAATAAAATGCTCATAAACCCCTCTATAGCACCTCCGGGGCTACTGGAGTCATTCCCCAGATTGTTATGGATGCTACTATGGAAGAATCCAAGAAAATTTGACTCGGACCCCCGGCACCTAAAATATTCATGGGCTAACACACACGAAAAAGTGGAAAAATTACTTAATTCCTGTTGCGCCGCCAATAAAATGCTCCTAAACCCCTCTAAAGCGCTGCTGGGGCTACTGGAGTCGTTCCCCAGGTTGTTACGGATGCTACTATGGAAGAATTCAAGAAATTTTGACCCAAACCCCCTTTACCTAAAAAATCTGTGTGCTAACACACGAAAAACTGGCAAAGTCGCCTAATTCCTACTGCATCGCTAATAAAATGCTCCTAAACCCCTCTATAGCATCGCCGGGGCTATTGGAGTTGTTTTCCAGGTCGTTACGGATGCTACTATGGAAGAATCCAAGAAATTTAGACACGGCCCCCCGAAAAGTAAAAAATCTGTGGGCTAACACCCATTAAAAACTAGCAAAATTGCTTAATACCTATTGCGCCTCTAATAAAATGATCCTAAACCCATCTAAAGCACATCCGGGGCTACTGGATTCGTTCTCCAGGTCGTTACGGACGATACTATGGAAGAATCTAAGAAACATCGACTCGGACCCCCGGCACCGAAAATATCTGTGGGCTAACATACACGGAAAAGTGGCAAAATTGTTTAATTCCTATTGCACCGCCAATAAAATACTCCTAAACCCCTCTAAAGCACCGCCGGGGCTATTGGAGTTGTTCCCCAGGTCGTTACGGACGCTACTATGAAAGAAATCAAGAAAATTCAACCCGTACCCCCGGCGCCTAAAAATTCCGTCGACTAGCACACACAAAAAACTTGCAAAATCGCCTAATTCCTATTGCGTCGCCAATAAAATGCTCCTGAACCCCTCTAAAGCGCCGCCGGGGCTACTGGAGTCATTCCACTGGTCGTTACGGACACTACTATGAAAGAATCCAAAAAAATTCGACACGAACCCCCGACACCTAAATAATCTGTGGGTTAACACACAAAAAAAACTCAGAAAATTGCCCAATTCTTATTGCCTCGCCAACAAAATGCTCCTAAGCCCCTCTGAAGTGCCGCCGGAGCTACTGTAGTCGTTCCCCAGATCGTTAAGAATGCTATTATGGAAGAATCTAAGAAAATTTGACCCGTACCCCGGCACCTAAAAAATCCATGGCTAACAGACACGAAAAACTAGCAAAATCACCTAATTCTTACTGCGTCTCCAATAAAATACTTCTAAGCCCCTCTAAAGCGCCGCCGAGGCTACTGAAGTCGTTCCCCAGGTCGTTATAGATGCTACTATTGAAAAATCCAAGAAAATTTGATCCGGACCCTTGACACCTAAAAATTCAGTGAGCTAACACACACGAAAAACAAGCAAAATTCCATAATTCTTATTGCGTTGCTAATAAAATGCTCATAAACCCCTCTATAGCACCTCCGGGGCTACTGGAGTCATTCCCCAGATTGTTACGGATGCTACTATAGAAGAATCCAAGAAAATTTGACTCGGACCCCCGGCACCTAAAATATTCATGGGCTAACACACACGAAAAAGTGGAAAAATTGCTTAATTCCTATTGCGCCGCTAATAAAATGCCCCTAAACCCCTCTAAAGCGCTGCTGGGGATACTGGAGTCGTTCCCCAGGTTGACACGGATGCTATTATGGAAGAATTCAAGAAATTTTGACACGAACCTCCTTTACCTAAAAAATCTGTGTGCTAACACACACGAAAAACTGGCAAAATCGCCTAATTCCAACTGCATCGCCAATAAAATGCTCCTAAACCCCTCTATAGCATCGTCGGGGCTATTGGAGTTGTTTTCCAGGTCGTTACGGACGCTACTATGGAAGAATCCAAGAAATTTAGACACGGCCCCCCGAAAAGTAAAAAATCTGTGGGCTAACACACATTAAAAACTGACAAAATTGCCTAATACCTATTGCGTCTCTAATAAAATGATCCTAAACCCCTTTAAAGCACATCCGGGGCTACTGGATTCGTTCTCCAGGTCATTACGAACGATACTATGGAAGAATCTAAGAAACATCGACTCGGACCCCTGGCACCGAAAATATCTGTGGGCTAACATACACGGAAAAGTGGCAAAATTGTTTAATTCCTATTGCACCGCCAATAAAATACTCCTAAACCCCTCTAAAGCACCGCCGGGGCTATTGGAGTTGTTCCCCAGGTCGTTACGGACGCTACTATGAAAGAAATCAAGAAAATTCAACCCGTACCCCCGGCACCTAAAAATTCCGTCGGCTAGCACACACAAAAAACTTGCAAAATCGCCTAATTCCTATTGCGTCGCCAATAAAATGCTCCTGAACCCCTCTAAAGCGCCGCCGGGGCTACTAGAGTCATTCCACTGGTCGTTACGGACGCTACTATGAAAGAATCTAAAAAAGTTCGACCCGAACCCTCGGCACCTAAATAATCTATGGGTTAACACACAAAAACAAATGGCAAAATTGCCTAATTCCTACTGCCTCGCCAATAAAATGCTCCTAAGCCCCTCTGAAATGCCGCCGGGGCTACTGGAGTCGTTCCCCAGGTCGTTACGGATGCTACTATGGAAGAATCTAAGAAAATTTGACCCGGACCCCCGGCACCTAAAAAATACGTGAGCTAACACACACGAAAAACTAGCAAAATCACCTAATTCTTACTGCATCTCCAATAAAATACTTCTAAGCCCCTCTAAAGCGCCGCCGGGGCTACTGTAGTCGTTCCCCAGGTCTTTATAGATGCTATTATGGAAAATTGCAAGAAGTTTGACCCGGAACCTCGACACCTAAAAATTCAATAGGTAACATACACGAAAAACTGGCAAAATCCCCTAATTCTTATTGCGTCGCCAGTAAAATGCTCATAAACCCCTCTATAGCACCTCCGGGGCTACTGGAGTCATTCCCCAGATTGTTACGGATGCTACTATGGAAGAATCCAAGAAAATTTGACTCGGACCCCCGGCAACTAAAATATTCATGGGCTAACACACACGAAAAAGTGGAAAAATTGCTTAATTCCTATTGCGCCGCCAATAAAATAATCCTAAACCCTCTAAAGCTCTGTTGGGGCTACTGGAGTCGTTCCCTAGGTTGTTACGGATGCTACTATGGAAGAATTCAAGAAATTTTGACCCGAACCCACTTCACCTAAAAAATCTGTGTGCTAACACACACGAAAAACTGGCAAAATCGCCTAATTCCTACTATGTCGCTAATAAAATGCTCCTAAACCCCTCTATAGCATCGCCGGGGCTATTGGAGTCGTTTTCCAGGTCGTTACGGACTCTACTATGGAAGAATCCAAGAAAGTTAGACACGGCCCCCTGAAAAGTAAAAAATCTGTGGGCTAACACACATGAAAAACTGGCAAAATTGCCTAATACCTATTGCGTCTCTAATAAAATGATCCTAAACCCCTCTAAAGCACAGCTGGGGCTACTGGATTTGTTCTCCAGGTCGTTACGGACGCTACTATGGAAGAATCCAAGAAACATCGACCCGGACCTCCGGCACCGAAAATATCTATGGGCTAACATACACGGAAAAGTGGCAAAATTGCTAAATTCCTATCGCACCACTAGTAAAATACTCCTAAACCCCTCTAAAGTGCCGCCGGGGCTACTGGAGTTGTTCCCCAGGTCGTTACGGATGCCACTATGAAAGAAATCAAGAAAATTCAACCCGCACCTCCAGCACCTAAAAATTCCGTCGGCTAGCACACACAAAAAACTTGCAAAATCGCCTAATTTCTATTGCGTCGCCAATAAAATGCTCTTGAACCCCTCTAAAGCGCTGCCGGGGCTACTAGAGTCATTCTACTGGTCGTTACGGACGCTACTATGAAACAATCCAAAAATATTCGACCCGAACCGCCGGCACCTAAATAATCCGTGGATTAACACACAAAAAGAACTGGCAAAATTGCCTAATTCCTATTGCCTCGCCAATAAAATGCTCTTAAGCCCCTCTGAAGTACCGCCGGGGCTACTAGAGTCGTTCCCAAGGTCATTACGGATGCTACTATGGAAAAATCTAAGAAAATTTTATCCGGACCCTCGGCACCTAAAAAATCCGTGGGGTTAACACACACGAAAAACTTGCAAAATCGCCTAATTCCTATTGCGTCGCCAATAAAATGCTCCTAAACCCCTCTAAAGCGCCGTCAGGGCTACTGGAGTCGTTCCCCAAGTCGTTATGGACGCTACTATAGAATATTCCAAGAAAGTTTGACCCGGACCCCTGGCACCTAAAAAATCCGGAGGCTAACACACACAAAAAACTGGATAAATTGCCTAATTCCTATTGCGTCTCCAATAAAATGCTCCTAAACCCCTCTATAGCACTACCGAGCTATTGGAGTAGTTCCCCAGGTCGTTACAGATACTACTATACAAGAATCCAAGAAAATTTGACCCGGACCGCCGGCACCTAAAAAATCCGTGGGCTAACACATACGAAAAACTGTCAAAATTGCGTAATTCCTATTGTGTCGCCAATAATATGCTCCTGAACCCCTCTAAAGCGCCGTCGGGGCTACTGGAATGTTTCCCTAGGTCGTTACGGATGCTACTATGGACGAATCCAAAAAAATTTGACCCGAACCCTAGGCACCTAAAAAATCAGTGTATTAACACACACGAAAAACTGGCAAAATCGCCTAATTCCTATTGCCTCGCCAATAAAATGCTCCTAAGCCCCTCTGAAGTGCCGCCGGGGCTACTGGAGTCATTCTCCAGGTTGTTACGGATGCTACTACAGAATAATCCAAGAAAATTCAACCCGCACCCCCGACACCTAAAAAATCCGTGGGCTAACACACACGAAAAACTGGCAAAATCGCCTAATTCCTATTGCGTCGCCAATAAAATGCTCCAAAACCCCTCTAAAGAGTCGTCGGGGCTACTAGAGTCATTCCCAAGGTCGTTATGGTTTCTTATATGAGAGAATCCAAGAAATTTTGACTCGGACCCCCGGCACCTAAAAAATCTGTGGGCTAACACACATGAAAAACTAGCAAAATCTCCTAATTCCTATTGCGTCGCCAATAAAATGCTCCTAAACCCCTCAATAGCACCACTGGGGCTGCTGGAGTCGTTCCCCTGGTCGTTACGGACACTACTATCGAAGAATCCAAGAAAATTCGACCCGGACCCTCGCCACCTAGAAAATCCATACGCTAACACACACAAAAAACTGGCAAAATTGCCTTATTCCTATTGCGTCGCCAATAAAATGCTCCTAAACCCCCGTATTGCACCGCCGGGGCTACGGGAGTCGTTACCCAAGTTGTTACGGACTCTACTATGGAAGAAATCAAGAAAATTCGACCCAGACCCCCGGCACCTAAAAATTCGAGGGTTAACACATGAAAAACTGGCAAAATCGCCTAATTCCTATTGCGTCGCCAATAAAATGCTCCTGATTCCCTCTAAAGCACCTGCGGGGCTACCGGATTCGTTCCCTAGGTCGTTACAAATGCTACAATGGAAAAATCCAAGAAATTTTGACCCGAACCACCAGCACCTAAAAAATCAGAGGGTTAACACACATGAAAAACTGGCAAAATAGCCTAATTCCAATTGCGTCGCCAATAAAATGCTCCTAAACCCCTCTATAGCGCCGTCGGGGCTATTGGAGTCGTTGTTCAGTTCGTTACGGACGTTACTATGGAAGAATCTAAGAAAATTCGACCCGTACCCCCGGCACCTAAAATATTCGTGGGCTAACACACACAAAAACTGGCAAAATCGCCTAATTCCTACTGCGTCGCCAATAAAATGCTCCTTAGCCCCTCTAAAGCGCCACCGGGGCTACTGTAGTCGTTCCCTAGGTCGTTACAGATGCTACTAAGGGAAAATCCAAGAAAATTTGACCCGTACCCCCGGCACCTAAAAAATATTTGTGGGCTAACACACACGAAAAACTGGCAAAATCCCCTAATTCCTATTATGTCGCCAATAAAATGCTACTAAACCCCTATATAGCACCTCCGGGGCTATTGGAGTCATTCCCCAGGTCGTTACGGACGCTACTATGGATGAATCCAAGATAATTTGACCCGCACCCCCTTCACCTAAAATATCTGTGGGCTAACACACACGAAAAAGTAGCAAAATTGCTTAATTCCTGTTGCGTCGGCAATAAAATGCTCTAAACCTCTCTAAAGCGCTGCCGGGGCTACTGGAGTCGTTCCCCAGGTCGTTACTAACGCTACTATGGAAAAATCCAAGAACATTTGAACCCAACCCCCGGCACCTAAAAAATCTATGGGTGTTACACACGAAAAAATGGCAAAATCCCCTAATTCCTTTTGCGTCGCCAATAAAATGCTCCTAAACCCCTCTATAGCACCTCCGGGGCTACTGGAGTCATTCCTCAGGTCGTTACGGATTCTACTATAGAATAATCCAAAAACATTTGACCCGAACCCCCGACACCTAAAATATCCATGGGCTAACACACACGAAAAAGTGGCAAAATTGATTAATTCCTATTACGCCGCCAATAACATGCTCCTAAACCCCTCTAAAGCGTCGCCGGGTCTACTGGAGTCGTTCCCCAGGTCGTTACGGACGCTACTATAGAAGAATACAAGAAATTTCGGCTCAGACCCCTGGCACCTAAAAAATCCGTGGGCTAACACACATGAAAAACTGGCAAAATCATGTAATTCCTATTGCGTCTCTAATAAAATGATCCTAAACCCTTCTAAAGCACTGCCAGGGCTACTGGAGTCGTTCCCCAGGCCGTTACGGACGCTACTATAGAAGAATCCAAGAAAATTCGACCCAGACCCCCGGCACCTAAAATATCCGTGGGCTAATACACACGAAAAATTGGCAAAATTGCCTAAATCCTATTGTGTCTCCAATAAAATGCTCCTATACCCATCTAAAGCGTCGCCGGGGCTACTAGAGTCGTATCCCAGGTCGTTATGGACGCTACTATGGAAGAATCCAAGAAACCTTTACCCAAACCCCTGGCACCTAAAAAATCCGTGGGTTAACACACACGAAAAACTAGCAAAATCGCCTAATTCCTATTACGTCGCCAAAAAAATGCTCCTTAATCCCTCTATAGCGCCGCCAGGGCTACTGGAGTCGTTCCCTAGGTCGTTACGGACGCCACTATGGAAGAATACAAGAAAATTCGACCTGGACCCCTGGCACCTAAAAACTCCATGGGCTAACACACACGAAAAACTGGCAAAATCACCTAATTCCTATTGAGTCGCCAATAAAATGCTCCAAAACCCCTCTAAAGCGCCGTCAGGGCTACTAGAGTCATTCCCAAGGTCGTTATGGTTGCTTATATGCAAGAATCCAAGAAAATTTGTCTCGGACCCCCGGCACCTAAAAAATCCGTGGGCTAACAAACACGAAAAACTAGCAAAATCTCCTAATTCCTATTGCGTCGCCAATAAAATTCTCCTAAACCCCTCAATAGCACCGTCGGGGCTGCTAGAGTCGTTCCCCTGGTCGTTACGGACACTACTATCGAAGAATCTAAGAAAATTCGACTCGCACCCCCGGTACCTAAAAATTCTGTGGGCTAACACACACGAAAAACTGGCAAAATTATTTAATTTCTATTGCGCCGTCAATAAAATGCTCCTAAACTTCTCTAAAGCGCCGCCAGGGCTACTAGAGTCGTTCTCCAGGTCATTACAGACGCTACTATGGAAAAATCCAAGAAAATATGACCTGGACCCCCGGCACCTAAAAACTCTGTGGGCTAACACACACGAAAAACTAGCAAAATCCCCTAATTCCTATTGCGTCGCCAATAAAATGCACCTAAACCCCTCTATAGCACCTCCGGGGCAACTGAATTCATTCCCCAGGTCGTTACAAATGCTACTATGGAAGAATTCAAGAAAATTTGACCCGAACCCCGGCACCTAAAAAACTATGGGCTAACACACATGAAAAACTGACAAAATCGCCTAATTCCTATTGCGTCTCTAATAAAATGCTCCAATACCCCTCTAAAGTGCCACCGGGGCTACTGGAGTCGTTCCCAGGTCGTTACGGACGCTACTATGGAAGAATTTAAGAAAATTTGACCTGGACCCCCGGCACCTAAAAAATCCGTGGGCTAACACACATGAAAAACTGGCAAAATCGCCTAATTCCCATTGCATCGCCAATAAAATGCTCCTAAACCATTCTATAGCACCGCCGGGGCTACTGGAGTCTTTCCCCAGGTCGTTACGGATGCTACTAAGGAAGAATCCAAGAAAATTTGACCCGAACCCCCGGCATCTAAAAAATCTGTGGGTTATAACACACACGAAAAACTGGCAAAATCGCATAATTTCTATTACGTCGCCAATAAAATGCTCCAAAATCCCTCTATAGCGCCGCCGGGGCTACTGGAGTTATTCCCCAGGTTGTTACAGACGTTACTATGGAAGAATCTAAGAAAATTTGACCCGGACCCCCGGCACCTAAAAAATCCGTGGGCTAATACACACGAAAAACTGGTAAAATCACCAAATTCCTATTACGTCTCCAATAAAATGCTCCTATACCCCTCTAAAGCGCCGTCGGGGATACTGGAGTCATTCCCAGGTCGTTACGGATGCTACTATGGAAGAATCCAATAAAATTTGACCTAGACCCCCGGCACCTAAAAAATCCATCGGCTAACACACACGAAAAACTGGCAAAATCCCCTAATTCCTATAGTGATGCCAATAAAATGCTCCTAAACCCCTCTATAGAACCGTCGGGGCTACTGGAGTCGTTCTCCAGGTCGTTATGGACGCTACTATAGAAGAAATCAAGAAAATTCGACCCGCACCCCCGGCACCTAAAATATTCGTGGGCTAAGAATCACGAAAAACTGGCAAAATCGCCTAATTCCTATTGCATCGCCAATAAAATGCTCTTAAACCCCTATAAAGCGCTGCCGGGGCTACTAGAGTCGTTCCCCAGGTCGTTAAGGACGCTACTATGGAAGAATCCAAGAAACATCGACCCGGACCCCCGGTACCGAAAATATTCGTGGGCTAACACATACGGAAAAGTGGCAAAATTGCTTAATTCCTATTGCGCCGCCAATAAAATACTCCTAAACCCCTCTAAAGCGCCGTTTGGGCTACTGGAGTTGTTCCCAGGTCGTTACAGACGCTACTATGAAAGAAATCAAGAAAATTCAACCCGCACCCCCGGCACCTAAAAATTCCGTCGGCTAGCACAGACAAAAAACTAGCAAAATCGCCTAATTTCTATTGCGTTGCCAATAAAATGCTCTTGAACCCCTCTAAAGCGCCGCCGGGGCTACTAGAGTCATTCTTATTGTCTCGCTTATAAAATGCTCCTAAGCCCCTCTGAAGTGCCTCCGGGTCTACTGGAGTCGTTCCCCAGGTCGTTACGGATGCTACTATGGAAGAATGTAAGAAAATTTGACCCGGACCCCCGACACCTAAAAAATCCGTGGCTAACAGACACAAAAAACTAGCAAAATCACCTAATTCCTACTGCATCTCCAATAAAATACTTCTAAGCCCCTCTAAAGTGTCGTCGGGGCTACTGTAGTCGTTCACCAGGTCGTTATGGTTGCTATTATGGAAAAATCCAAGAAAATTTGACTCGGACCCTTGGCACCTAAAAATTCAGTGGCTAACACATATGAAAAACTTGCAAAATCCCCTAATTCTTATTGCGTCGCCAATAAAATGCTCATAAACCCCTCTATAGCACTTATGGGGCTACTGGAGTCATTCCCCAGATCGTTACGGATGCTACTATGGAAGAATCCAAGAAAATTTGACTCGGACCCCCGACACCTAAAATATTAATGGGCTAACACACACGAAAAAGTGGAAAAATTGCTTAAATCCTATTGCGTCGCCAATAAAATGCTCCTAAACCCCTCTAAAGCGCTGCTGGGGCTACTGGAGTCGTTCCCCAGGTTGTTACGGATGCTACTATGGAAGACTTCAAGAAATTTTGACCCGAACCCCCTTCACCTAAAAAATCTGTGTGCTAACACACAAGAAATTCTAGCAAAATCGCCTAATTCCTATTGCTTCTCCAATAAAATGCTCCTAAACCACTGTAAAGCACCAACGGGGCTACTGGAGTCGTTCCTCAGGTCGTTATGGATGCTACTATGGAAGAATCTAAGAAAATGTTTCCCGGACCCTCGGCACCTAAAAAATCTGTGGGCTAACACACACGAAAAACTGGTAAAATCGTCTAATTCCTATTGCGTCGCCAATAAAATGCTCCTTAACCCCTCTATAGCATCGCCGGGGCTATTGGAGTCGTTTTCCAAGTCGTTACGGACGCTACTATGGAAGAATCCAAGAAAATTTGACCCGAACCTCGGCACCTAAAAAATTCGTGGGCAACATACACGAAAAACTAACAAAATCGCCTAATTTCTATTGCGTCGCCAATAAAATGCTCCTAAACCCCTCTATAGCGTCGTCGGGCCTACAAGAGTCATTCCCCAGTTTGTTACGGATGCTACTATAGAATAATGCAAGAAAATTTGACCCGGATCCCCGGCACCTAAAAAATTTGTGGGCTAACACACGAACAAATGGCAAAATCGCCTAATTCCTATTGTGTCGCCAATAAAATGCTCCTGAACCCCTCTAAAGAGCCGTCGGGGCTACTGGAGTCATTCCCCAGGTCGTTACAGATGCTATTATAGAAGAATTCAAGAAAATTCGACCCGGACCCCCGGCACCTAAAAAATCTGTGGGCTAACACACATGAAAAACTGGCAAAATCGCCTAATTCCTATTGCGTCTCAAATAAAATGCTCCAGAACCCCTCTAAAGAGCCGCCAGGGCTACTGGAGTCGTTCCCCAAGTCGTTACGGACGCTACTATGGAAGAATCCAAGAAAATTCGACCTGCACCCCAACACCTAAAAAATCCATGGACTAACACACACGAAAAACTAGCAAAATCGCCGAATTCCTATTGCATCGCCAATAAAATGCTCCTAAACCCCACTATAGCACCTCCGGGGCTACTGGAGTCGTTCCCTAGGTCGTTATGGATGCTACTGTAGAATAATCCAAAAATATTTGACCCGGACCTCGGCACCTAAAATATCCGTGGGCAAATACATACGAAAAAGTGGCAAAATTGTTTAATTCCTATTGCGCCACCAATAAAATGCTCCTAAACCCCTCTAAAGCGCCGCTGGGACTACTGGAGTCTTTTCCCAGGTCGTTACGAACGTTACTATGGAAGAATCCAAGAAATGTTTACCCAAACCTCCGGCACGTCAAAAATCCCTGGGCTAACACACACGAAAAACTTACAAAATCGCCTAATTCCTATTGCGTCTCAAATAAAATGCTCCTAAACCCCTCTAAAGAGCTGTCGGGGCTACTGAATTCATTCCCTAGGTCGTTACGGATGCTACTATGGAAGAAGTCAAGAAAATTCAATCTGCACCCCTTGCACATAAAAAATCCGTGGGCTAACACATACAAAAAACTTGCAAAATCGCCTAATTCCTATTGCGTCGCCAATAAAATGCTCCAGAACCCCTCTAAAGAGCCGCCAGGGCTACTGGAGTCTTTACTCTAATTGTTACGGACGCTACTATGGAAGAATCCAAGAAAATTCGACACTGACCCCTGGCAGCTAAAATATTTGTGGGCTAACACACACGAAAAACTGGCAAAATTGCTTAATTCCTATTGCATCGCCAATAAAATGCTCCAGAACTCCTCTAAAGAGCCGCCAGGGTTACTGGAGTCGTTCCCCAAGTCGTTATGGATGCTACTATTGAAGAGTCCAAGAAAATTCGACCTGCACCACCAACACTTAAAAAATCCGTGGACGAACACACACGAAAAACTGGCAAAATCGACTAATTCCTATTGCGTCGCCAATAAAATGCTCCTAAACCCCTTTAAAGAGCCGTCAGGGCTACTAGAGTCGTTCCCCAGGTCGTTACGGACGCTACTATGGAATAATCTAAGAAAATTTGACCCAGACCCCCTGCACCTAAAAAATCCATAGGCTGACACACACGAAAAACTGGCAAACTCGCCTAATTCCTATTGCATCGCTAATAAAATGCTTCTAAACCCCTCTAAAGAACCGCTGGGGCTATTGGAGTCATTTCCCAGGTCTTTACGGACGCTTCTATGTTAGAATCTAAGAAAATTTGACTCGGACCCCCGACACCTAAAAATTCGTGGGCTAACACACACGAAAAAATGGCAAAATCGCCTAATTCCTATTGCGTCTCAAATAAAAGGCTCCTAAACCCCTCTAAAGCGCTGCGGAGGCTACTGGAGTCATTCCCCAGGTTGTTACGGATGCTACTATGGAAGAAATCAAGAAACTTTAACCCGCACCCCCGGTACCTAAAAAATTCATTGTCTAACACACAAAAAAACCTTGCAAAATTACCTAATTTCTATTGCGTCGCTAATAAAATGCTCCAGAACCCTTCTAAAGCGCCGCCGGGGCTACTGGAGTTGTTCCCCAGGTCGTTACGGACGCTACTATGAAGGATCCAAGAAAGTTAGACCCGAACCCTCGGCACCTAAAAAATCTGTGTGTACACATATGAAAAACTGGCAAAATCGCCTAATTCCTATTGCGTCGTCAATAAAATGCTCCTAAACCCCACTATAGCGCCGCCAGGGCTATTGGAGTCGTTCCCCAGGTCATTACGGACGCTACTATGGAAGAATCCAAGAAGATTCGAACCGTACCCCCGACACCTAAAAAATCTGTGGGCTAACACACACGAAAAACTGGCAAAATCGCCTAATTCCTATTGTGTCGCAAATAAAATGCTCATAAACCCCTCTAAAGTGTCACTGGGCTACTGGAGTCGTTCCCCAGGTCTATATGGACGCTACTATGGAAGAAATCATGAAAATTCGACCCGGACCCCTGGCACCTAAACATTCTATGGGCGTTACACAAAAAACTGGCAAAATCGCCTAATTCCTATTGCGTCGCCAATGAAATGCTCTTAAACCCCTCTATAGCACCGCTGGGGCTACTGGAGTCTTTCTCAGGTCGTTACGGACGCTACTATGGAAGAATCCAAGAAAATCCGTCACGGACCCCTGGCACGTAAAAAATCTGTGGGCTAACACACATGAAAAACTGGCAAAATTGCCTAATACCTATTGTGTCGCCAATAAAATGCTCCTGAACCCCTCTAAAGCGCCGCCGGGGCTACTGGAGTCATTCCCTAGGTCGTTACGGATACTACTATTGAAGAATCCAAGAAGATTTTACCCGAACGCCCGACACTTAAAAAATCTGTGGGTTAACACACACGAAAAATTGGCAAAATCACCTAATTCCTATTGCGTCGCCAATAAAATGCTCTTAAACCCCTCTATAGCGCTGCTGGGGCTACTGGAGTCTTTCCCAAATCGTTACGGATGCTACTATCAAAGAAAACAAGAAAATTTGAAACGGACCCCTGGCACCGAAAATATTCGTGGGCTAACACACACGGAAAAGTGGCAAAATTGCTTAATTCCTATTGCGCCGCCAATAAAATACTCCTAAACCCCTCTAAAGCACCGCTGGGGCTACTAGAGTTGTTCCCGAGGTCGTTACGGACGCTATTATGGAAGAAATCAAGAAAATTCAACCCGCACCCCCGGCACCTAAAAATTCCGTCAGCTAGCACACACAAAAAACTTGCAAAATTGCCTAATTCCTATTGCGTCGCCAATAAAATGCTCGTGAACCCTTCTAAAGCGCCGCCGGGGCTACTAGAGTCATTCCACTAGTCGTTACGGACGCTACTATGAAAGAAACTAAAAAAATTCGACCCGAACCCCCGGCACCTAAATAATCCGTGGGTTGACACACAAAAACAACTGGCAAAATTACCTAATTCCTATTGGCTCGCCAATAAAATGCTCCTAAGCCCCTCTGAAGTGCCGCCGGGGCTACTGGAATCATTCCCCAGGTCGTTACGGATGCTACTATGGAAGAATGTAAGAAAATTTGACCCGGACCCCCGACACCTAAAAAATCCGTGGCTAACAGACACGAAAAACTAGCAAAATCACCTAATTCTTACTGCGTCTCCAATAAAATACTTCTAAGCCCCTCTAAAGCACCGACGGAGCTACTGAAGTCGTTCTCCAGGTCGTTATAGATGCTACTATGAAAAAAACCAAGAAAATTTGACCCTCGACACCTAAAAATTCAGTGGGCTAACACACACGAAAAACTAGCAAAATCCCCTAATTCTTATTGCGTCGCCAATAAAATGCTCATAAACCCCTCTAAAGCACCTCCGGGGCTACTGGAGTCATTCCCTAGATTGTTACGGATGCTACTATAGAAGAATCCAAGAAAATTTGACTCGGACCCCCGGCACCTAAAATATTCATGGGCTAACACACACGAAAAAGTGGAAAAATTGCTTAATTCCTATTGCGCCGCCAATAAAATGCTCCTAAACCCCTCTAAAGCGCTGCTGGGGCTACTGAAGTCGTTCCCCAGGTTGTTACGGATGATACTATGGAAGAATTCAAGAAATTTTGACCCGAACCCCCTTCACCTAAAAAATGTGTGTGCTAACACATTCAAAAAATTGCCAAAAACGCCTAATTCCTACTATGTCGCCAATAAAATGCTCCTAAACCCCTCATAGCATCGCCGGGGCTATTGGAGTCATTTTCCAGGTCGTTACGGATGCTATTATGGAAGAATCCAAGAAAGTTAGACACGGCCCCCCGGAAAAGTAAAAAATCTGTGGGCTAACACACATGAAAAACTGGCAAAATTGCCTAATACCTACTGCGTCTCTAATAAAATGATCCTAAACCCCTTTAAAGCACATCCGGGGCTACTGGATTCGTTCTCCAGGTCGTTACGGACGCTACTATGGAAGAATCCAAGAAACATCGACCCAGACCCCTGGCACCGAAAATATTCGTGGGCTAACACACACGGAAAAGTGGCAAAATTGCTTAATTCCTATTGCGCCGCTAATAAAATACTCCTAAACCCCTCTAAAGCGCCGCTGGGGCTACTAGAGTTGTTCCCCAGGTCGTTACGGACGCTATTATGGAAGAAATCAAGAAAATTCAACCCGCACCCCCGGCACCTAAAAATTCAGTCGGCTAGAACACACAAAAAACTTGCAAAATCGCCTAATTCCTATTGCATCGCCATTAAAATGCTCCTGAACCCCTCTAAAGCGTCGCCGGGGCTACTGGAGTAATTCCACTGGTCGTTACGGACGCTACTATGAAAGCATCCAAAAAACTTCGACCCGAACCCCCGGCACCTAAATAATCCATGGGTTAACACACAAAAACAAATGGCAAAATTGCCTTATTCCTATTGCCTCGCCAATAAAATGCTCCTAAGACCCTCTGAAGTGCCACCGGGGCTACTGGAGTTGTTCCCAGGTCATTACGGATGCTACTATGGAAGAATCTAAGAAAATTTGACCCGGACCGCCGGCACCTAAAAAATCCGTGGCTAACAGACACGAAAAACTAGCAAAATCACCTAATTCTTATTGCGTCTCCAATAAAATACTTCTAAGCCCCTCTAAAGCGCTGCCGGGGCTACTGTAGTCGTTCCCTAGGTCATTATAGATGCTACTATGGAAAAATCCAAGAAAATTTGATCCAGACCCTCGACACCTAAAAATTCAGTGGGCTAACACACACGAAAAACTGGCAAAATCCCCTAATTCTTATTTCGTCGCCAATAAAATGCTCAAAAACCCCTCTATAGCACCTCCGGGTCTACTGGAGTCATTCCCCAGATTGTTACGGATGCTACTATAGAAGAATCCAAGAAAATTTGACTCGGACCCCCGGCACCTAAAATATTCATGGGCTAACACACACAAAAAAGTGGAAAAAATTGCTTAATTCTTATTGCGCCGCTAATAAAATGCTCCTAAACCCCTCTAAAGCGTTGCTGAGGCTACTGGAGTCGTTCCCCAGGTTGTTACGGATGCTACTATAGAAGAATTCAAGAAATTTTGACCCAAACCCCCTTCACCTAAAAAATGTGTGTGCTAACACATACAAAAAACTGGCAAAATCGCCTAATTCCTACTATGTCGCCAATAAAATGCTACTAAACCCCTCTATAGCATCGTCGGGGCTATTGGAGTCATTTTCCAGGTCGTTACGGACGCTACTATGGAAGAATCCAAGAAAGTTAGACACGGCCCCCCGAAAAGTAAAAAATCTGTGGGCTAACACACATGAAAAACTGGCAAAATTGCCTAATACCTATTGCGTCTCTAATAAAATGATCCTAAACCCCTTTAAAGCACATCCGGGGATACTCCTAAACCCCTCTAAAGCACCGCCAGGGCTACTGGAGTTGTTCCCCAGGTCGTTACGGACACTACTATGAAAGAAATCAAGAAAATTCAACCCGCACCCCCGGCACCTAAAAATTCCGTCGGCTAGCACACAAAAAACTTGCAAAATCGCCTAATTCCTATTGCGTCGCCAATAAAATGCTCCTGAACCCATCTAAAGCACCGCCGGGGATACTGGAGTCATTCCACTGGTCGTTACGGACGCTACTATGAAAGAATCCAAAAAAATTCGACCCGAACCCCCGGCACCTAAATAATCCGTGGGTTAACACACAAAAAAAACTGGCAAAATTGCCTAATTCCTATTGCCTCGCCAATAAAATGCTCCTAAGCCCCTCTGAAGTGCCGCCGGGGCTACTGGAGTCGTTCCCCAGGTCGTTACGGATGCTACTATGGAAGAATGTAAGAAAATTTGACCCGGACCCCCGACACCTAAAAAATCCGTGGCTAACAGACACGAAAAACTAGCAAAATCACCTAATTCTTACTGCGTCTCCAATAAAATACTTCTAAGCCCCTCTAAAGCGCCGCCGGGGTGACTGAAGTCGTTCCCCAGTTCGTTATAGATGCTACTATGGAAAAATCCAAGAAAATTTGACTCGAACCCTCGACACCTAAAAATTCAGTGGGCTAACACACACGAAAAACTAGCAAAATCCCCTAATTCTTATTGCGTCGCCAATAAAATGCTCATAAACCCCTCTATAGCACCTCCGGGGCTACTAGAGTCATTCCCCAGATTGTTACGGATGCTACTATGGAAGAATCCAAGAAAATTTGACTCGGACCCCCGGCACCTAAAATATTCATCGGCTAACACACACGAAAAAGTGGAAAAATTGCTTAATTCCTATTGCGCCGCCAATAAAATGCTCCTAAACCCCTCTAAAGCGCTGCTGGGGCTATTGGAGTCGTTCCCCAGGTTGTTACAGATGCTACTATGGAAGAATTTAAGAAATTTTGACCCGAACCCCCTTAACCTAAAAAATCTGTGCGCTAACACACACGAAAAACTGGCAAAATCGCCTAATTCCTATTATGTCGCCAATAAAATGCTCCTAAACCCCTCTATAGCATCGCCGGGGCTATTGGAGTCGTTTTCCAGGTCGTTACAGACGCTACTATGGAAGAATTCAAGAAAGTTAGACACGGCCCCCCGGAAAAGTAAAAAATCTGTGGGCTAACACACATGAAAAACTGGCAAAATTGCCTAATACCTATTGTGTCTCTAATAAAATGATCCTAAACCCCTCTAAAGCACAACTGGGGCTACTGGATTCGTTCTCCAGGTCGTTACGGACGCTACTATAGAATAATCCAAGAAACATCGACCCGGACCCCCGGCACTGAAAATATCTGTGGGCTAACATACACGGAAAAGTGGCAAAATTGCTTAATTCCTATCGCGCCACCAGTAAAATACTCCTAAACCCCTTTAAAGCGCCGCCGGAGGTACTGGAGTTGTTCCCCAAGTCGTTACAGAAGCTATTATAAAAGAAATCAGGAAAATTCAACCCGCACCCCCGGCAGCTAAAAATTCCGTCGGCTAGCACACACAAAAAAATTGCAAAATCGCCTAATTCCTATTGCGTCACCAATAAAATGCTCCTGAACCCCTCTAAAGCACCACCGGGGATACTGGAGTCATTCCACTGGTCGTTACAGACACTACTATGAAAGAATCCAAAAACATTCGACCCGAACCCCCGGCACCTAAATAATCCGAGGGTTAACACACAAAAATACTGGCAAAATTGCCTAATTCCTATTGCCTCGCCAATAAAATGCTCCTAAGCCCCTCTGAAGTGCCGCCGGGGCTACTGGAGTCGTTCCCCAGGTCGTTACGGATGCTACTATGGAAGAATGTAAGAAAATTTGACCCGGACCCCCGACACCTAAAAAATCCATGGCTAACAGACACGAAAAACTAGCAAAATCACCTAATTCTTACTGCGTCTCCAATAAAATACTTCTAAGCCCCTCTAAAGCGCCGACGGGGCTACTGTAGTCGTTCCCAGGTCGTTATAGGTGCTACTATGGAAAAATCCAAGAAAATTTGACTCGGACCCTCGACACCAAAAATTTCAGTGGGCTAACACACACGAAAAACTAGAAAAATCCCCTAATTCTTATTGCGTCGCCAATAAAATGCTCATAAACCCCTCTATAGCACCTCCGGGGCTACTGGAGTCATTCCCCATATTGTTACGGATGCTACTATGGAAGAATCCAAGAGAATTTGACTCGGACCCCCGGCACCTAAAATATTCATGGGCTAACACACACGAAAAAGTGGAAAAATTGCTTAATTCCTATTGCACCGCCAATAAAATGCTCCTAAACCTCTCTAAAGCACTGCTGGGTCTACTGGAGTCGTTCCCCAGGTTGTTACGGATGCTACTATGGAAGAATTCAAGAAATTTTGACCCGAACCCCCTTCACCTAAAAAATCTCTGAGCTAACACACACGAAAAACTGGCAAAATCGCCTAATTCCTACTATGTCGCCAATAAAATGCTCCTAAACCCCTCTATAGCATCGCCGAGGCTATTGGAGTCGTTTTCCAGGTAGTTACGGATGCTACTATGGAAGAATCCAAGAAAGTTAGACACGGCCCCCCGGAAAAGTAAAAAATCTGTGGGCTAACACACATGAAAAACTGGCAAAATTGCCTAATACCTATTGCGTCTCTAATAAAATGATCCTAAACCCCTCTAAAGCACAGCTGGGGCTACTGGATTCGTTCTCCAGGTCGTTACGGACGCTACTATGGAAGAATCCAAGAAACATCGACCCGGACCCCCGGTACCGAAAATATCTGTGGGCTAACATACACGGAAAAGTGGCAAAATTGCTTAATTCCTATCGCGCCACCAATAAAATACTCCTAAACCCCTCTAAAGCGCCGCCGGGGCTACTGGAGTTGTTCCCCAGGTCGTTACGGACGCTATTATGAAAGAAATCAAGAAAATTCAACCCGCACCCCCGGCACCTAAAAATTCCGTCGGCTAGCACACACAAAAAACTTGCAAAATTGCCTAATTTCTATTGCGTCGCCAATAAAATGCGCCTGAACCCCTCTAAAGCGCCACCAGGGCTACTAGAGTCATTCTACTAGTCGTTACGGACACTACTAAGAAAGAATCCAAAAATATTCGACCCGAACCGCCGGCACCTAAATAATCTGTGGGTTAACACACAAAAAGAACTGGCAAAATTGCCTAATTCCTATTGCCTCGCCAATAAAATGCTCTTAAGCCCCTCTGAAGTGCCGCCGGGGCTACTGGAGTCGTTCCCCAGGTCGTTACGGATGCTACTATGGAAGAATCTAAGAAAATTTGACCCGGACCCCCGGCACCTAAAAAATCCGTGGGCTAACACACACGAAAAACTAGCAAAATCACCTAATTCTTACTGCGTCTCCAATAAAATACTTCTAAGCCCCTCTAAAGCGCCGCCAGGGCTACTGGAGTCGTTCCCCAAGTTATTACGGACGCTACTATAGAATATTCCAAGAAAGTTTGACCCGGACCCCCGGCACCTAAAAAATCCGGAGGCTAACACACACGAAAAACTGGATAAATTGCCTAATTGATATTGCGTCGCTAATAAAATGCTCCTAAACCCCTCTATAGCACCGCCGGGCTATTGGAGTCATTCCCCAGGTCGTTACAGATACTACTATACAAGAATCCAAGAAAATTCAACCCGGACCACCGGCACCTAAAATAATCCGTGGGCTAACACATACGAAAAACTGTCAAAATTGCCTAATTCATATTGTGTCGCCAATAAAATGCTCCTGAACCCCTCTAAAGCGCCGTCGGGGCTACTGGAGTGTTTCCCTAGGTCGTTACGGATGCTACTATGGATGAATCCAAGAAAATTTATCCCAAACCCTAGGCACCTAAAAAATCAGTGGATTAACACACATGAAAAACTGGCAAAATTGCCTAATTCCTATTGCCTCGCCAATAAATTCCTCCTAAGACCCTCTAAAGTGCCGCCGGGGCTACTGGAGTCGTTCTCCAGGTCATTACGGATGCTACTATAGAATAATTCAAGAAATTTCAACCTGCACCCCCGACACCTAAAAAATCCGTGGGCTAACACACACGAAAAACTGGCAAAATCGCCTAATTTCTATTGAGTCGCCAATAAAATGCTCCAAAACCCCTCTAAAGCATCTTCGGGGCTACTTGAGTCATTCCCAAGGTCGTTATGGTTGCTTATATGCAAGAATCCAAGAATATATGTCTCGGACCCCCGGCACCTAAAAATTTCGTGGGCTAACAAACACGAAAAACTAGCAAAATCTCCTAATTTTTATTGCGTCGCCAATAAAATGCTCCTAAACCCCTCAATAGCACCGTCGGTGCTGCTAGAGTCGTTCCCCTAGTCGTTACGGACACTACTATTGAAGAATCCAAGAAAATTTGACCCGAACCCTCGGCACCTAGAAAATCCATACGCTAAAACACACAAAAAACTGGCAAAATTGCCTAATTCCTATTGCGTCGCTAATAAAATGCTCCTAAACCCCCGTATTGCACCGCCAGGGCTACTGGAGTCGTTACCCAAGTTGTTACGGACTCTACTATGGAAGAAATCAAGAAAATTCGACCCAGACCCTCGGCACCTAAAAATTCGAGGGTTAACACACACGAAAAACTAGCAAAATCGTTTAATTTCTATTGCGCCGCCAATAAAATGCTTCATAACCCCTCTAAATTGCCGCCGGGGCTACTGGAGTTATTCCCCAGGTCGTTACGGACGATACTATGTAACAATCCAAGAAAATTTGACTCAAACCCCCGGCACCTAAAAAATCCGTGGATTAACACACACGAAAAACTGGCAAAATCGCCTAATTCCTATTGCATCGCCAATAAAATGCTCCTAAACCCCTCTATAGCGCCGCTGGGGCTACTGGATTCGTTCCCCAAGTCATTAAGGAAGCGACTATGGAAGAATCCAATAAAATTCGACCCATACCCTCGGCACCTAAAAATTCTGTGGGCTAACATACATGAAAAATTGGCAAAATCGCCTAATTCCTATTGCGTCGCTAATAAAATTCTCCTAAACCCCTCTAAAGCGCCACTGGGGCTACTGTAGTCGTTCTCCAGGTTTTTACGGATGCTACAATGGAAGAATCCAAGAAAATTTGAACCGGACACTCGGTACAAAAAACATCCCTAGGTTAACACACACGAAAAACTGGCAAAATCGCCTAATTCCTATTGCATCGCTAATAAAATGCTTCTAAATCCCTCTATAGAGCCGCAGGGGCTACTGGAGTCCTTTCCCAAGTCATTACATATGCTACTATAGAAGAATCGAAGAAAATTTGACCCGGACCCCTGGCATCTAAAAAATCCATAGGCTAACACACACGTAAAACTGGCTAAATCGCTGAAATCCTATTGCGTCTCCAATAAAATGCTCCTAAACCCCTCTATAGCGCCGCTGGGGCTACTGAGTCTTTCCCCAGGTCGTTACGGATGCTACTATGGAAGAATGGAAGAAAATTCGACCCGTACCCCCGGCACCTAAAAAATCTGCGGGCTAACACACACGAAAAACTGGCAAAATCGCCTAATTCCTATTGCGTCGCCAATAAAATGCTCCTAAACCCCTCTAAAGCACCGCCGGAGCTACTGGAGTCGTTCCCCAGGTTGTTACGGATGCAACTATATAAGAATCTAAGAAATTTTGACCCGAACCACCAGCACCTAAAATATCCGTAGGCTAACACACATGAAATATTGGCAAAATCTCCTAATTCCTATTGCATCGCCAATAAAATGCTCCTAAACCCCTCTATAGAGTTGTCGGGGCTACTGGAGTCGTTCCCCAGGTCGTTACGAACGCTACTATGGACGAATCAAAGAAAATTAGACCCGAACCCCCGGCACCTAAAAATTCCGTGGGCTAACACACATGAAAAACTGACAAAATTGCCTAATTCCTATTGCGTCTCAAATAAAATGCTCCTAAACCCTCTATAGCGCCGCCGGGGCTACTGGAGTCATTCCCCTGGTCGTTACGGACGCTACTATAGTAGAATCTAAGAAAATTTGACTCGGACCCCCAGCACCTAAAAAATCCGTAGGTTAACACACACGAAAAACTGACAAAATCGCCTAATTCCTATTGCGTAGCCAATAAAAAGCTCCTAAGCCCCTCAAAAGTGCCACCAGGGAAACTGAAGTCGTTCCCATGTCGTTACGGATGCTATTATGGAAGAATCCAAGAAAATTTAACCTTAACCCCCGGCACCTAAAAAATCAGTGGGCTAACACACACGAAAAACTGGCAAAATTGCCTAATTCCTATTGCGTCTCCAATAAAATACTCCTAAAACCCTCTAAAGCGCCGTCGGGGCTACTGGAGTCGTTCCTCAGGTCGTTACGGATGCTACTATTGACGAATCCTAGAAAATATGACCCGGACACCCGGCACCTAAAAATTCTGTGGGCTAACACATACCAAAAACTGGCAAAATCTCTTAATTCCTATTGTATCGCTAATGAAATGCTCCTAAACCTCTCTATAGCGCCGTCGGGCTACTGGAGTCATTCCCCAGGTTGTTACGGACGCTACTATGGAAGAATGGAAGAAAATTTGACCCGTACCCCCGGTACCTAAAATATCTGCGGGCTAACACACACGAAAAACTGGCAAAATCGCCTAATTCGTATTGCGTCGCCAATAAAAAGCTCCTAAAACCCTCAAAAGTGCCACCGGGGCAACTAGAGTCATTGCTATGTCATTACAGATGCTACTATGGAAGAATCCAAAAAAATTTGACCAGAACCCCCGGCACCTAAAAAATCTATACACTAACACACACGAAAAACTTGCAAAATCGCCTAATTTCTATTGCGTCTCCAATAAAATACTCCTAAACCCCTGTATAGCGCCGCCGGGGCTACTAGAGTCGTTACCAAGGTCTTTACGGATGCTACTCTGCAAAAATCCAAGAAATTTCAACACGGACCCCCGGCACCTAAAAAATTCGTGGGTTAACACACACGAAAAACTGGCAAAATCGCCTAATTCCTGTTGCGTTGCCAATAAAATGCTCCTAAACCCTCTATAGCGCCGCCGGGGCTGCTGGAGTCGTTCCCCAGGTCGTTACGGATGCTACTATAGAAGAATCCAAGAAATTTTGACCCGGACCCCCGGCACCTAAAAAATATGTGGGCTAACACACACGAAAAACTGGCAAAATCGCCTAATTCCTACTGCATCGCCAATAAAATGCTCCTAAGCCCCTCTAAAGCACCGCCGGGGCTACAGTAGTCGTTCCCCAGATCGTTACGGAAGCTACTATATAAGAATCCAAGAAAATTTGACCCGAACCACCGGCACCTAAAAAATCCGTGGGCTAACACACACGAAATATTGACAAAATCTCCTAATTCCTATTGCATTGCCAATAAAATGCTCTTAAACCCCTCTATAGCACTGTCTGGGCTGCTGGAGTCGTTCCCCAGGTCGTTACGGACGCTACTATGGGAGAATGCAAGAAAATTCGACTCGGACCTTCGGCACCTAAAAAAGCATTACGCTAATACACACGAAATACTGGAAAAATTGCCTAATTCATATTGCGTCTCCAATAAAATACTCCTAAACCCCTTTATAGCACTGCCGGGGCTACTGAGTCTTTCTCCAAGTCATTACGGATGCTACTACAGAAGAATCCAAGAAATTTCGACATGGACTCCCAATACGTAAAAAATCTGTGGGCTAACACACACGAAAAACTGGCAAATTCGCCTAATTACTATTGCGTCTCTAAAAAATGCTGTTAAGCCCCTCTAAAGCACCACTGGAGCTACTAGAGTCGTTACCCAGGTTGTTATGGACGCTACAATGGAAGAATCCATGAAAATTTGACCCGGACCCCTAACACCTAAAAAATCCGTAGGCTAACACACACGAAAAACTGGCAAAATCGCCTAATTCCTATTGCGTAGCCAATAAAAAGCTCCTAAAACCCTCAAAAGTGCCACCGGGGCAACTAGAGTCATTCTTATGTCATTACAGATGCTACTATGGAAGAATCCAAAAAAAATTTACCAGAACCCCCGGCACCTAAAAAATCTATACACTAACACACACGAAAAACATGCAAAATCGCCTAATTCCTATTGCGTCTCCAATAAAATACTCCTAAACCCCTGTATAGCGCCGCCGGGGCTACTAGAGTCGTTACCAAGGTCTTTACGGATGCTACTCTGGAAGAATCCAAGAAATTTCAACACGGACCCCCGGCACCTAAAAAATTCGTGGGTTAACACACACGAAAAACTGGCAAAATCGCCTAATTCCTGTTGCGTTGCCAATAAAATGCTCCTAAACCCTTTATAGCGCCGCCGGGGCTGCTGGAGTCGTTCCCCAGGTCGTTACGGATGCTACTATAGAAGAATCCAAGAAATTTTGACCCGGACCCCAGGCACCTAAAAAATATGTGGGCTAACACACACGAAAAACTGGCAAAATCGCCTAATTCCTACTGCGTCGCCAATAAAATGCTCCTAAGCCCCTCTAAAGCACCGCCGGGGCTACAGTAGTCGTTCCCCAGATCGTTACGGAAGCTACTATATAAGAATCCAAGAAAATTTGACCCGAACCACCGGCACCTAAAAAATCCGTGGGCTAACACACACGAAATATTGGCAAAATCTCCTAATTCCTATTGCATTGCCAATAAAATGCTCTTAAACCCCTCTATAGCACTGTCTGGGCTGCTGGAGTCGTTCCCCAGGTCGTTACGGACGCTACTATGGGAGAATACAAGAAAATTCGACTCGGACCTTCGGCACCTAAAAAAGCATTACGCTAATACACACGAAATACTGGAAAAATTGCCTAATTCATATTGCGTCTCCAATAAAATACTCCTAAACCCCTTTATAGCACTGCCGGGGCTACTGAGTCTTTCTCCAAGTCATTACGGACGCTACTACAGAAGAATCCAAGAAATTTCGACATGGACCCCCAATACGTAAAAAATCTGTGGGCTAACACACACGAAAAACTGGCAAATTCGCCTAATTACTATTGCGTCTCTAAAAAATGCTCTTAAGCCCCTCTAAAGCACCACTGGAGCTACTAGAGTCGTTACCTAGGTTGTTATGGACGCTACAATGGAAGAATCCATGAAAATTTGACCCGGACCCCTAACACCTAAAAAATCCTTAGGCTAACATACACGAAAAACTGGCAAAATCGCCTAATTCCTATTGCGTAGCCAATAAAAAGCTCCTAAAACCCTCAAAAGTGCCACCGGGGCAACTAGAGTCATTCCTATGTCATTACAGATGCTACTATGGAAGAATCCAAAAAAATTAGACCAGAACCCCCGGCACCTAAAAAATCTATACACTAACACACACGAAAAACTTGCAAAATCGCCTAATTCCTATTGCGTTTCCAATAAAATACTCCTAAACCCCTATATAGCGCCGCCGGGGCTACTAGAGTCGTTGCCAAGGTCTTTACGGATGCTACACTGGAAGAATCCAAGAAATTTCAACACGGACCCCTGGCACCTAAAAAATTCGTGGGTTAACACACACGAAAAACTGGCAAAATCGCCTAATTCCTGTTGCGTTGCCAATAAAATGCTCCTAAACCCTCTATAGCGCCGCCGGGGCTGCTGGAGTCGTTCCCCAGGTCGTTACGGATGCTACTATAGAAGAATCCAAGAAATTTTGACCCGGACCCCCGGCACCTAAAAAATATGTGGGCTAACACAAACGAAAAACTGGCAAAATCGCCTAATTCCTACTGCGTCGCCAATAAAATGCTCCTAAGCCCCTCTAAAGCACCACCGGGGCTACAGTAGTCGTTCCCCAGATCGTTACGGAAGCTAATATATAAGAATCCAAGAAAATTTGACCCGAACCACCGGCACCTAAAAAATCCGTGGGCTGACACACACGAAATATTGGCAAAATCTCCTAATTCCTATTGCATTGCCAATAAAATGCTCCTAAACCCCTCTATAGCACTGTCTGGGCTACTGGAGTCATTCCCCAGGTCATTACGGACGCTACTATGGGAGAATGCAAGAAAATTCGACTCGGACCTTCGGCACCTAAAAAAGCATTATGCTAATACACACGAAATACTGGAAAAATTGCCTAATTCATATTGCGTCTCCAATAAAATACTCCTAAACCCCTTTATAGCACTGCCGGGGCTACTGAGTCTTTCTGCAAGTCATTACGGATGCTACTACAGAAGAATCCAAGAAATTTCGACATGGACCCCCAATACGTAAAAAATCTGTGGGCTAACACACACGAAAAACTGGCAAATTCGCCTAATTACTATTGCGTCTCTAAAAAAATGCTCTTAAGCCCCTCTAAAGCACCACTGGAGCTACTAGAGTCGTTAACCAGGTTGTTATGGACGCTACAATGGAAGAATCCATGAAAATTTGACCCGGACCCCTAACACCTAAAAAATCCGTAGGCTAACACACACGAAAAACTGGCAAAATTGCCTAATTCCTATTGCGTAGCCAATAAAAAGCTCCTTAAACCCTCAAAAGTGCCACCGGGGCAACTAGAGTCATTCATATGTCATTACAGATGCTACTATGGAAGAATCTAAAAACATTTGACCAGAACCCCCGGCACCTAAAAAATCTATACACTAACACACACGAAAAACTTGCAAAATCGCCTAATTCCTATTGCGTCTCCAATAAAATACTCCTAAACCCCTCTATAGCGCCGCCGGGGCTACTAGAGTCGTTGACAAGGTCTTTACGGATGCTACTCTAGAAGAATCCAAGAAATTTCAACACGGACCCCCGGCACCTAAAAAATTCGTGGGTTAACACACACGAAAAACTGGCAAAATTACCTAATTCCTGTTGCGTTGCCAATAAAATGCTCCTAAACCCTCTATAGCGCCGCCGGGGCTGCTGGAGTCGTTTCCCAGGTCGTTACGGATGCTACTATAGAAGAATCCAAGAAATTTTGACCCGGACCCCCGGCACCTAAAAAATATGTGGGCTAACACACACGAAAAACTAGCAAAATTGCCTAATTCCTACTGCGTCACCAATAAAATGCTCCTAAGCCCCTCTAAAGCACCGCCGGGGCTACAGTAGTCGTTCCCCAGATCGTTACGGAAGCTACTATATAAGAATCCAAGAAAATTTGACCCGAACCACCGGCACCTAAAAAATCCGTGGGCTGACACACACGAAATATTGGCAAAATCTCCTAATTCCTATTGCATTGCAATTAAAATGCTCCTAAACCCCTCTATAGCACTGTCTGGGCTACTGGAGTCGTTCCCCAGGTCGTTACGGATGCTACTATGGGAGAATGCAAGAAAATTCGACTCGGACCTTCGGCACCTAAAAAAGCATTATGCTAATACACACGAAATACTGGAAAAATTGCCTAATTCATATTGCGTCTCCAATAAAATACTCCTAAACCCCTTTATAGCACTGCCGGGGCTACTGAGTCTTTCTCCAGGTCATTACGGACGCTACTCCAGAAGATTCCCAGAAATTTCGACATGGACCCCCAATACGTAAAAAATCTGTGCGCTAACACACACGAAAAACTGGCAAATTCGCCTAATTACTATTGCGTCTCTAAAAAATGCTCTTAATCCCCTCTAAAGCACCACTGGAGCTACTAGAGTCGTTACCTAGGTTGTTATGGACGCTACAATGGAAGAATCCATGAAAATTTGACCCGGACCCCTAACACCTAAAAAATCCGTAGGCTAACACACACGAAAAACTGGCAAAATCGCCTAATTTCTATTGCGTAGCCAATAAAAAGCTTCTAAAACCCTCAAAAGTTCCACCGGGGCAACTAGAGTCATTTCTATGTCATTATGGATGCTACTATGAAAGAATCCAAAAAAATTTGACCAGAACCCCCGGCACCTAAAAAATCTATACACTAACACACACGAAAAACTTGCAAAATCGCCTAATTCCTATTGCGTCTCCAATAAAATACTCCTAAACCCCTCTAAAGTGCCACCGGGGCTACTGGATTCGTTCCCCAGGTCGTTACGGATGCTACTATTGAAGAATCCAAGAAAATTTGACCCAGACCCCCGGCACCTAAAAATTCCGTGGGCTAACACACACCAAAAACTGGCAAAATATCTTAATTTCTATTGTGTCTCTAATAAAATGCTCCTAAATCTCTCTATAGGGCCGTCAGGGCTACTGGAGTCATTCCCCAGGTTGTTACAGTCGCTATTATGGAAGAATGGAAAAATATTTGACCCGTACCCCCGGCACTTAAAAAATCCGCGGGCAAAATCGCCTAATTCCTATTGCAACGCCAATAAAATGCTCTTAAACCCCTCTATAGCACCGCCGGGGCTACTGGAGTCATTCCCCAGGTCGTTACGGACGCTACTATGGAAGACTCCAAGAAATTTCGACACGGACCCCCGACACCTAAAAAATTCGTGGGTTAACACATATGAAACACTGGCAAAATCGCCTAATTCCTATTGCGTCGCCAATAAAATACTCCTAAACCCCTGTATAGCGCCGCCGGGGCTACTAGAGTCGTTACCAAGGTCTTTACGGATGCTACTCTGGAAGAATCCAAGAAATTTCAACACGGACCCCCGGCACCTAAAAAATTCGTGGGTTAACACACACGAAAAACTGGCAAAATCGCCTAAATCCTCTTGCGTCGCCAATAAAATGCTCCTAAACCCCTCTAAAGCGCCGCCGGGGCTACTGGAGTCGTTCCCCATGTCGTTACGGATGCTACTATGGAAGATTCCAAGAAAATTTGACCTGAACCCCCGACACCTAAAAATTCCGTGGGCTAACACACACGAAAAACGAGCAAAATTGCCTAATTCCTATTACGTCTCAAATAGAATACTCTTAAGCCCCTCTAAAGTGCCACCGGGGTTACTGGAGTCTTTCCCCAGGTCATTACGGACGCTAGTATGGAAGAAATCAAGAAACTTCGACCTGCACCCCCGGCAACTAAAAAATTCGCGGGCTAACACACACGAAAAACTTGCAAAATCATCTAATTCGTATTGCGTCGCAAATAAAATGCTTCATAACCCCTCTAAATTGCCGCCGGGGCTTCTGGAGTCGTTTCCCAGGTCGTTACGGACGATACTATGTAACAATCCAAGAACATTTGACTCAAACCCCCGGCACCTAAAAAATCCGTGGATTAACATACACGAAAAACTGGCAAAATCGCCTAATTCCTATTGCATCGCAAATAAAATGCTCCTAAACCTCTCTATAGCGCTGCTGGGGCTACTGGAGTCGTTCCCCAAGTCGTTACGGAAGCTACTATAGAAGAATCCAATAAAATTCGACCCATACCCTCGGCACCTAAAAATTCTGTGGGCTAACATACATGAAAAATTGGCAAAATCGCCTAATTCCTATTGCGTCGCTAATAAAATTCTCCTAAACCCCTCTAAAGCGCCACTGGGGCTACTGTAGTCGTTCTCCAGGTTTTTACGGATGCTACAATGGAAGAATCCAAGAAAATTTGAACCGGACACTCGGTACAAAAAACATCCCTAGGTTAACACACACGAAAAACTGGCAAAATCGCCTAATTCCTATTGCATCGCTAATAAAATGCTTCTAAATCCCTCTATAGAGCCGCAGGGGCTACTGGAGTCCTTTCCCAAGTCATTACATATGCTACTATAGAAGAATCGAAGAAAATTTGACCCGGACCCCTGGCATCTAAAAAATCCATAGGCTAACACACACGTAAAACTGGCTAAATCGCTGAAATCCTATTGCGTCTCCAATAAAATGCTCCTAAACCCCTCTATAGCGCCGCTGGGGCTACTGAGTCTTTCCCCAGGTCGTTACGGATGCTACTATGGAAGAATGGAAGAAAATTCGACCCGTACCCCCGGCACCTAAAAAATCTGCGGGCTAACACACACGAAAAACTGGCAAAATCGCCTAAATCCTATTGCGTCGCCAATAAAATGCTCCTAAACCCCTCTAAAGCACCGCCGGAGCTACTGGAGTCGTTCCCCAGGTTGTTACGGATGCAACTATATAAGAATCTAAGAAATTTTGACCCGAACCACCAGCACCTAAAATATCCGTAGGCTAACACACATGAAATATTGGCAAAATCTCCTAATTCCTATTGCATCGCCAATAAAATGCTCCTAAACCCCTCTATAGAGTTGTCGGGGCTACTGGAGTCGTTCCCCAGGTCGTTACGAACGCTACTATGGACGAATCAAAGAAAATTAGACCCGAACCCCCGGCACCTAAAAATTCCGTGGGCTAACACACATGAAAAACTGACAAAATTGCCTAATTCCTATTGCGTCTCAAATAAAATGCTCCTAAACCCTCTATAGCGCCGCCGGGGCTACTGGAGTCATTCCCCTGGTCGTTACGGACGCTACTATAGTAGAATCTAAGAAAATTTGACTCGGACCCCCAGCACCTAAAAAATCCGTAGGTTAACACACACGAAAAACTGACAAAATCGCCTAATTCCTATTGCGTAGCCAATAAAAAGCTCCTAAGCCCCTCAAAAGTGCCACCAGGGAAACTGAAGTCGTTCCCATGTCGTTACGGATGCTATTATGGAAGAATCCAAGAAAATTTAACCTTAACCCCCGGCACCTAAAAAATCAGTGGGCTAACACACACAAAAAACTGGCAAAATTGCCTAATTCCTATTGCGTCTCCAATAAAATACTCCTAAAACCCTCTAAAGCGCCGTCGGGGCTACTGGAGTCGTTCCTCAGGTCGTTACGGATGCTACTATTGACGAATCCTAGAAAATATGACCCGGACACCCGGCACCTAAAAATTCTGTGGGCTAACACATACCAAAAACTGGCAAAATCTCTTAATTCCTATTGTATCGCTAATGAAATGCTCCTAAACCTCTCTATAGCGCCGTCGGGCTACTGGAGTCATTCCCCAGGTTGTTACGGACGCTACTATGGAAGAATGGAAGAAAATTTGACCCGTACCCCCGGTACCTAAAATATCTGCGGGCTAACACACACGAAAAACTGGCAAAATCGCCTAATTCGTATTGCGTCGCCAATAAAAAGCTCCTAAAACCCTCAAAAGTGCCACCGGGGAAACTAGAGTCATTGCTATGTCATTACAGATGCTACTATGGAAGAATCCAAAAAAATTTGACCAGAACCCCCGGCACCTAAAAAATCTATACACTAACACACACGAAAAACTTGCAAAATCGCCTAATTTCTATTGCGTCTCCAATAAAATACTCCTAAACCCCTGTATAGCGCCGCCGGGGCTACTAGAGTCGTTACCAAGGTCTTTACGGATGCTACTCTGGAAGAATCCAAGAAATTTCAACACGGACCCCCGGCACCTAAAAAATTCGTGGGTTAACACACACGAAAAACTGGCAAAATCGCCTAAATCCTCTTGCGTCGCCAATAAAATGCTCCTAAACCCCTCTAAAGCGCCGCCGGGGCTACTGGAGTCGTTCCCCATGTCGTTACGGATGCTACTATGGAAGATTCCAAGAAAATTTGACCTGAACCCCCGACACCTAAAAATTCCGTGGGCTAACACACACGAAAAACGAGCAAAATTGCCTAATTCCTATTACGTCTCAAATAGAATACTCTTAAACCCCTCTAAAGTGCCACCGGGGTTACTGGAGTCTTTCCCCAGGTCATTACGGACGCTCGTATGGAAGAAATCAAGAAACTTCGACCTGCACCCCCGGCAACTAAAAAATTCGCGGGCTAACACACACGAAAAACTTGCAAAATCATCTAATTCGTATTGCGTCGCAAATAAAATGCTTCATAACCCCTCTAAATTGCCGCCGGGGCTTCTGGAGTCGTTTCCCAGGTCGTTACGGACGATACTATGTAACAATCCAAGAACATTTGACTCAAACCCCCGGCACCTAAAAAATCCGTGGATTAACATACACGAAAAACTAGCAAAATCACCTAATTCCTATTGCATCGCAAATAAAATGCTCCTAAACCTCTCTATAGCGCTTCTGGGGCTACTGGAGTCGTTCCCCAAGTCGTTACGGAAGCTACTATAGAAGAATCCAATAAAATTCGACCCATACCCTCGGCACCTAAAAATTCTGTGGGCTAACATACATGAAAAATTGGCAAAATCGCCTAATTCCTATTGCGTCGCTAATAAAATTCTCCTAAACCCCTCTAAAGCGCCATCGGGGCTACTGTAGTCGTTCTCCAGGTTGTTACGGATGCTACAATGGAAGAATCCAAGAAAATTTGAACCGGACACCCGGTACAAAAAACATCCGTGGGCTAACATACACGAAAAACTGGCAAAATCGCCTAATTCCTATTGTATCGCTAATAAAATGCTCCTAAATCCCTCTATAGAGCCGACGGGGCTACTGGAGTCGTTCCCCAAGTCATTACGGATGCTACTATAGAAGAATCAAAGAAAATTTGACCTGGACCCCTGGCACATAAAAAGTCTGTAAGCTAACACACACGAAAAACTGGCTAAATCGCTGAAATCCTATTGCGTCTCCAATAAAATGCTCCTAAACCCCTCTATAGCGCTGCCGGGGCTACTAAGTCTTTCCACAGGTCGTTACGGACGCTACGATGGAAGAATAGAAGAAAATTCGACCCGTACCCCCGGCACCTAAATAATCTGCGGGCTAACACACACGAAAAACTGGCAAAATCGCCTAATTCCTATTGCATCGCCATTAAAATGCTCCTAAACCACTCTAAAGCACCATCGGGGCAACTAGAGTCGTTCCCCAGATTGTTACGGATGCTACTATGGAAGAATCTAAGAAAATTCGACCCGAACCCTCGGCACCTAAAAAATCTGTGGGCTAACACACACGAAAAACTAGTGAAATCTCCTAATTCCTATTGCATCGCCAATAAAATGCTCCTAAACCCCTCTGTAGCACCACTAGGGGTACGAAGTCTTTCCTTAGGTTGTTACGGATGCTACTATGAAAGAATCCAGGAAAATTTGACTCTGACCTTCGGCACCAAAAAAATCCTTACGCTAATACACATGAAAAACTGGCAAATTTTCCTAATTCCTATTGCATCTCAAATAAAATGCTCTTAAGCCCCTCTAAAGCGCCACTAGGTCTACAAAAGTCGTTACCCAGGTTGTTATGGATGCTACAATGGAAGAATCCAAGAAAATATGACCCGGACCCCCGACACCAAAATAATCTGTGGGCTAACACACACGAAAAACTGGCAAAATCGCTTAATTACTATTGCGTCGCTAATAAAATGCCCCTAAACACCTCAAAAGTGCCATCGGGGGTACTAGAGTCGTTCCCAGGTCGTTACGGACGCTACTATGGAAAAATCAAAGAAAATTTGACCTGAACCCCCGACACATAAAAAATCCGTGGGCTAACACATACGAAAACCTGGCAAAATCGCCTAATTTCTATTGCGTCTCCAATAAAATGCTCCTAAACCCCTCTAATCGCCGCCGAGGCTACAAGAGTCGTTCCCCAGATCCTTACGGACACTACTATTAAAGAATCCAAGAAAATTTGACCCGGACCCCCGGCACCTAAAAAATCCGTGGGCTAACACACACGAAAAACTTGCAAAATCTCCTAATTCCTATTGTGTCGCTAATAAAATGCTCCTAAACCTCTCTATAGCGGAGCTGGGGCTACTAGAGTCGTTCCCCAGGTTGTTACGAATGCTACTATATAAGAAAGGAAGAAAATTTGACCCGGACCCCCGGCACCTAAAAAATCCGTGGGCTAACACACACGAAAAACTGGCAAAATCTGCTAATTCCTATTGTGTCGCTAATAGAATGCTCGTAAACCTCTCGATAGCGCCGCCGGGGCTACTAGAGTCGTTCCCCATGTCGTTACGGATGCTACTATGGAAGAATCCAAGAAATTTCTAGAAGGACCCCCGACACCTAAAAAATTCGTGGGTTAACACACATGAAAAACTGGCAAAATCACCTAATTCCTGTTGCGTCGTCAATAAAATGCTCCTAAACCCCTCTATTGCGCCGTCGGGGCTACTGGAGTCGTTCCCCAGGTCGTTACGGATGCTACTATATAAGAATCCAAGAAAATTTGACCCGGACCCCTGGCACCTAAAAAATCCATGGGCTAAAACACACGAAAAACTGACAAAATTGCCTAAATCCTATTGCGTCGCCAATAAAATGCTCCTAACCCCTTCTAAAGCGTCGCCGAGGCTACTCGAGTCATTCCCCAGGTCATTACGGATGCTACTTTATAAGAATCCAAGAAAATTTAACCCGAACCCCTAGCACCTAAAAATCTGTGGGCTATCACACACAAAAAACTGGCAAAATCTCCTAATTCCTATTGCGTCGCCAATAAAATGCTCTTAAACCCCTCTATAGCACTGCCGGGGCTACTAGAGTCATTCCCCAGGCCGTTACGGACGTTACTATGGGAGAATTCAAGAAAATTCGACTCGGACCTTCGGCAGCTAAAAACTCCTTACGCTAATACACCCGAAAAACTGGCAAAATTGCCTAATTCCTATTGCGTCTCCAATAAAATGCTCCTAAAACTCTCTATAGCACCGCCGGGGCTACTGAGTCTTTCCACAGGTCGTTACGCACGCTACTATGTAAAAATCCAAGAAATTTCGACACGGACCCCCAGTACGTAAAAAATCTGTGGGCTAACACACACAAAAACTGGCAAATTCGCCTAATTACTATTGCGTCTCTAATAAAATGCTCTCAAGCCCCTCTAAAGCGCCACCGGGTCTACTGGAGTCATTCCCCAGGTTGTTATAGACGCGATAATAGATGAATCCAAGAAATTTTGACCCGGACCCCCGGCACCTAAAAAATCTGTGGGCTAACACACACGAAAAACTAGAAAAATCAACTAATTCCTATTGTGCAGCCAATAAAATGCTCCTAAACCCCTCAAAAGTTCCACCGGGGCAACTGGAGTCATTCCCAGGTCGTTACGGATGCTACTATGGAAGAATCCAAGAAATTTTGACCTGAACCCCCGGCACCTAAAAAATCCGTGGGCTAACAAACACGAAAAACTGGCAAAATCGCCTAATTCCTATTGCGTCTCCAATAAAATACTGCTAAACCCCTCTAAAGCGTCGCCAGGGCTACTGGAGTCATTCCCCAGGTCGTTACGGATACTACTATTGAAGATTCCAACAAAATTTTACCCGAACCCCCGGTACCTAAAAAATCCGTGGGCTAACACACGAAAAAATGGCAAAATCTCCTAATTCCTATTGTGTCACTAATAAAATGCTCCTCAACCTCTCTATAGTACTTCCGAGGCTACTGGAGTCGTTCCCCAAATTATTACGGACGCTACTATGGAAGAATAGAAGAAAATTTGACCCGTACCCCCGGCACCTAAAAAATCCGCCGGCTAACACACACGAAAAACTGGCAAAATTGGCTAATTCCTATTGCGTCGCCAATAAAATGCTCCTAAACCCCTCTATAGTGCCGTCGGGGCTACTGGAGTCGTTCCCCAGGTCATTACAGACGCTACTATGGAAGAATACAAGAAAATTCGACTCGTACCCCCAACACCTAAAAATTCTGTGGGCTAACAAACACGAAAAACTGGAAAAATCGCCTAATTCTATTGCGTCTCAAATAAAATGATCCTAAACCCCTCTGAAGCGCCGTCGGAGCTACTGGAGTCGTTCTCCAGGTCGTAACAGACGCTACTATGGAAGAAATCAAGAAAATTCGACCCGGACCCCCGGTACCTAAAAATTCTGTGGGCTAACACACACGAAAAATTAGCAAAATTGCCTAATTCCTATTGCGTCACAAATAAAATGCTCCTAAACCCCTCTATTACACCGTCGGGGCTACTAGAGTTGTTCCCCAGGTCATTACGGACGGTACTATGGAAGAAATCAAGAAAATTCGACCCAGACCCCCAGCACCTAAAAATTTGTGGGTTAACACACACGAAAAACTAGCAAAATCGCCTAATTCCTATTGCGTCGTTAATAAAATGCTCCTGAACCCTTTTAAAGCGTTGCCAGGGCTGCTAGAGTCATTACCTAGGTCGTTACGGATGCTACAATGGAAGAATCCAAGAAAATTTGACCCGAACCCCCAGCACCTAAAAAATCCGAGGGTTAACACATACGAAAAACTGGCAAAATCGCCTAATTCCTATTGCGTTGCCAATAAAATGCTCCTAAACCCCTCTATAGAGCCGCCGGGGCTACTGGAGTCATTCCTCAGGTCGTTACGGATGCTACTATGAAAGAATACAAGAAAATTCGACTCGGACCCCCGTCACCTAAAAAATCCATGGGCTAACATACACGCAAAACTGGCAAAATCGCCTAATTCCTAAAACAACAACAACAACAACAACAACCCAGTGAAATCCCACATCGTGGGGTCTGGGGAGGGTAGAGTGTACGCAGACCTATTGCGTCGCAAATAAAATGATCCCAAACCCCTCTAAAGTGCCGCCGAAGCTACTAGAGTCGTTCTCCAGGTCGTAATGGATGCTACTATGGAAGAAATCAAGAAATTTCGACCCGGAAGCCCGGTACCTAAATATTCTATGGGCTAACACACACGAAAAACTGGCAAAATAGCCTAATTCCTATTGCGTCGCCAATAAAATGCTCCTAAACCCCTCTAAAGCGCCGCCGGGGCTACTGGAGTCGTTCCCTAGGTCGTTACGGATGCTACAATTGAAGAATCCAAGAAATTTTGACCCGAACCCCTAGCACCTAAACAATCCGAGGGTTAACACACATGAAAAACTAGAAAAATCGCCTAATTCCTATTGCATCGCCAATAAAATGCTCCTAAATCCCTCTATAGCGCCGTTTGGGCTACTAGAGTCATTCCCCAGGTCGTTACGGACTCTACTATGGAAGAATCTAAGAAAATTCGACCCGGACCCCCGGCACCTAAAAAATCAGTGGGCTAACACACACGAAAAACTGGCAAAATCCCCTAATTCCTATTATGTCAACCAATAAAATGCTCCTAAACCCCTCTATAGCACCTCCGGGGCTACTGGAGTCATTTCCAGGTCGTTACGGACGCTACTATGGAAGAATCCAAGAAAGTTTGACTCGGACCCCCAGCACCTAAAATATCCGTGGGCTAACACACACGAAAAAGTGGCAAAATTGCTTAATTCTAATTGCGTCGCCAATAAAATGCTCCTAAACCCCTCTAAAGCGCCGCCGGGGCTACTGGAGTCATTCCCGAGGTCGTTACGGATGCTACTATCGAAAAATCAAAGAGGATTTGACCCGAGCCCCCGGCACCTAAAAAATCTGTGGGCTAAAATACACTAAAAACTAGCAAAATCCCCTAATTCCTATTGCGTCGCCAATAAAATGCTCCTAAACCTATCTATAGCACCTCCGGGTCTACTGGAGTCATTCCCCAAGTCGTTGCGGATGATACTATAAAGAATCTAAGAAAATTTGACCCGGACCCCCGGCACCTAAAAAATCCGTGGGCTAACACACATGAAAAGCTGGCAAAATCGCCAAATTCCGATTGTGTCGCTAATAAAATGCTCTTAAACCCCTCTAAAGCACCTCCAGAGCTACTAGAGTCGTTCCCCAGGTCGTTACGGACACCACTATGGAAGAATTCAAGAAAATTTGACCCGGACCCTCGGTACCTAAATTATTTGTGGGCTAACACATACGAAAAAGTGGCAAAATTGCCTAATTCCTATTGCTCCACCAATAAAATGCTCCTAAACCCCTCTATAGAGCCATCGGGGCTACTGGAGTAGTTCCCCAGGTCTTTACGGATGCTACAATGGAAGAATCCAAGAAATTTAGACACGGCCCCCTAGAAAGTAAAAAATCCGTTGGCTAACACAAACGAAAAACTTGCAAAATCGCCTAATTCCTATTGCATGGCCAATTAAATGCTCCTAAACCTCTCCAAAGCGCCGCCGGGGCTACTGGAGTCGTTCCCTAGGTCGTTACGGATGCTACTATGGAATAATCCAAGAAAATTTGACCTGAACCCTCGGCACCTAAAAAATTTGTGGGTTAACACACACAAAAAACTGGCAAAATCGCCTAATTCCTATTGCGTCGCCAATAAAATGCTCCTAAATCCCTCTATAAAGCCGCCGGGGCTACTGGAGTTGTTTCCCAGGTCGTTACGGACGCTACTATGGAAGAATCCAAGAAAATTCGACCCGGACCTCTGGCATCTAAAAAATCCGTGGGCTAACACACACGAAAAATTGGCAAAATCTCCTAATTCCTATTGTGTCGCTAATAAAATGCTCTTAAACCTCTCTATAGCGCCATAGGGGATACTGGAGTCGTTCCCAAGGTTTTTACGGATGCTACAATGGAAGAATGGAATAAAATTTGACTCGGACCCCCTTCACCTAAAATATCTGTGGGCTAAAACATAAGAAATACTGGCAAAATCGCCTAATTAATATTGCGTCGCCAATAAAATACTCCTAAACCCAACTATTGCACCGCCGAGGCTACTAGAGTTGTTCCCAAGGTCGTTACGAACGCTACTATGGAAGAAATCAATAAAATTCGACCCAGACCCCTGGCACCTAAAAATTCAGTGGGCTAACACACACAAAAGACTGCCAAAATCGCCTAATTGCCATTGCGTCGCCAATAAAATGCTCTTAAATCCCTTTATAGCGCCGCCGGGGCTACTGGAGTCGTTCCCCAGGTCGTTAGGGATGCTACTATGGAAGAATACAAGGAAATTTGACTCGGAACCTCAGCACCAAAAAACTCTGTGGGCTAACTCACACGAAAAACTGGCAAAATTGCCTAATTCCTATTGCGTCGCAAATAAAATGATCCTAAACCCCTCTAAAGCGCCGTCGGGGCTACTGGAGTCATTCCTCAGGTCGTTACGGACGCTACTATGGAAGAAATCAAGAAATTCCACCCAGACCCCCGGTATCTAAAAATTCAGTGGGCTAACACAAACGAAAAACTGGCAAAATCGCTTAATTACCATTGCGTCGCCAATAAAATGCTCCTAAACCCGTCTATAGCACCGTCGGGCCTACTGGAGTCTTTCCCCAGGTCGTTAAGGGGCTACTATGGAAGAATCCAAGAAAATTTGACTCGAACCCCCGGCACCTAAAAAATCCATGAGTTAAAACACACGAAAAACTGGCAAAATCGCCTAATTCCTATTACATCGCCAATAAAATGCTCCTAAATCCCTCTATAGTGCCGCCGGGGCTACTGGAGTCGTTCCCTAGGTTTTTACGGACACTACTATGGAAAAAACTAAGAAAATTCGACCCAGACCCCCGGCACCTAAAAAATCTGTGGACTAACACACACGAAAAATTGGCAAAATCGCCTAATTCCTATTGCATCTCCAATAAAATGCTCCTATAACCCTCTAAAGCGCCGCCAGGGCTACTGGAGTCATTCCCCAGGTCATTACGGATGCTACTATGGAAGAATCCAAGAAAATTTGACCTGGACCCCCGACACCTAATAAATTCGTGGGCTAACACACACGAAAAATTGGCAAAATCTCCTAATTCCAATTGCATCGCCAATAAAATGTTTCTAAACCCCTCTATAGCACAGTCGGGGCTACTGGTGTCGTTCTCCAGGTCGTTACGGACTCTACTATTGAAGAAATCAAGAAAATTCGACCCGCACCCCTGGCACCTAAAAAATTCGTGGGCTAACACACACGAAAAACTGGCAAAATCGCCAAATTCCTATTGCGTTGCCAATAAAATGCTCTTAAACCCCTCTAAAGCACCACCGGGGCTACTAGAGTCATTCCCCAGGTCATTACGGACACTACTATGAAAGAATCGAAGAAAATTCGACTCGTACCCCCGGTAGCTAAAATATCTGTGGGCGTTACACACGAAAAAGTGGCAAAATTGCCTAATTCTTATTGCGCCACCAATAAAATGCTCCTAAACCCCTCTATAGAGCCGTCGGGGCTACTGGAGTAGTTCCCCAGGTTGTTAAGGATGCTACAATGGAAGAATCCAAGAAATTTAGACACGACCCCCCAGAAAGTTAAAAATCCGTGGGCTAACACACACGAAAAACTTGTAAAATCGCCTAATTCTTATTGCGTCGCCAATTAAATGCTCCTGAACCCCTCCTAAGCACCGCCGAGGTTACTGGAGTCGTTCCCTAGGTCGTTACGGATATTACTATGGAAGAATCCAAGAAAATTTAATCCGAACCCTCGGCACCTAAAAAATCTGTGGATTAACACACACAAAAAACTAGCAAAATCGCCTAATTCCTATTGCGTCGACAATAAAATGCTCCTAAATCCCTCTATAGCGCCGCCAGAGCTACTGGAGTCGTTCCCCAGGTCGTTACGGACTCTAATATTGAAGAATCCAAGAAAATTCGATCCGGACCTTCGGCATGTAAAAAATCTGTGGGCTAACACACACGAAAAACTAGCAAAATCGCCTAATTCCTACTGCGTCGCCAATAAAATGCTACTAAGCCCCTCTAAATCGCCGCTGGGGCTACTGTAGTCGTTCCCCAGGTCGTTACAGACGCTATTATGGAAATATCCAAGAAAATTTGACCCGGACCCCCGGCACCTAAAACATATGTGGGGTAACAGAAATGAAAAACTGGCAAAATTCCCTAATTCCTATTGCGTCGCCAATAAAATGCTCCTAAACCCCTCTACAGCACCTCCGGAGCTACTGAAGTCATTTCCAATGTTGTTACGGATGCTACTATGGAAGAATCCAAAAATATTTGACCCAGACCCCCGACAACTAAAATATCTGTGGGCTAATACACACGAAAAAGTGGCAAAATTGCTTAATTCCTATTGCGCCACCAATAAAATGCTCATAAACCCCTCTAAAGCGTCGCCGGGGCTACTAGAGTCGTTCCCTAGGTCGTTACGAATGCTATTATGGAAGAATTCAAGAAATATTGACCCGGACCCCCTTCACCTAAAAACTCTGTGGGTTAACACACACGAAAAACTGGCAAAATCGCCTAATTCCTATAGCGTCGCCAATAAAATGCAACTAAACCCCTCTATAGCGCCGCCGGGGCTACTAGAGTTGTTCCCCAGGTCGTTACGGAAGCTACTATGGAAAAATCCAAGAAATTTTGACCCGGCCCCCCGGCACCAAAAAAATCTGTGGCTAACACACACAAAAAACTGGCAATATCTCCTAATTTCTATTGTATCACCAATAAAATGCTCCTAAACCCCTCTAAAGCGCCGTCGGGGCTACTGGAGTCATTCCCCAGGTTGTTACAGACGTTACTATGGATGAATCCAAAAAAATTAGACCCAGACCCCCAGCACCTAAAAAATCTGTTGGCTAATACACACGAAAAACTAGCAAAATCGCCTAATTTCTATTGCATAGCCTATAAAATTCTCCTAAACCCCTCTAAAGAGTTGCCAGGGCTACTGAAGTCATTCCCCAGGTCATTACGGATGCTACTATGCAAGAATCCAAAAAGATTTGACGCGGACCCCCGGCACCTAAAAAATCCCGAGTTGTTACGGACGCTACTATGGAAGAAAGGAAGAAAATTTGACCCGTACCCCCGGCACCTACAAAATCCGCGGGCTAACACACAAGAAAAACTGGCAAAATCGCCGAAATCCTATTGTGTCGCCAATAAAATGCTCTTAAACCACTCTAAAGCGCCGACGGGGCTACTGAAGTCGTTCCCCTTTGTTGCCTCATTACTGGAGTCGTTCCCCAGGTTGTTACGGACACTACTATGGAAGAATGGAAGAAAATTTGACCCGTACCCCCGGCACCTAAAAAATCCACGGGCTAACACATACGAAAAACTGGCAAAATCGCCTAATTCCTATTGCGTCGCCAATAAAATACTCCTAAGCCCCTCTATAGCGCCGCCGGGGCTACTGGAGTCGTTCCCCGAGTCGTTACGGACGCTACTATGGAATAAAGGAATAAAATTTGACCCGTACCCCTGGCACCTAAAAAATTTGCGGGCTAACACACTCAAAAAAATTGGCAAAATCGCCTAATTCCTATCGTGTCGCTAATAAAATGCTCCTAAACCACACTAAAGCACCGACGGGGCTATTGGTGTCGTTTCCCAGGTCGTTACGGATGCTACTATGGAAGTATCCAAGAAGATTTGACCCGGACCCCCGGCACCTAAAAAATCCGTGGGCTAATACACATGAAAAACTGGCAAAATTATCTAATTCCTATTGCATCGCCAATAAAATGCTCCTAAACCCCTCTATAGCATCGCCGGGGCTATTGCAGTCGTTCCCCAGGTCGTTACGGATGCTACTATGGAAGAAAGGAAGAAAATTTGACCCGTACCCCCGGCACCTAAAAAATCCGCGGGCTAACACACATGAAAAACTGGCAAAATCGCCTAATTCCTATCATGTCGCCAATAAAATGCTCCTAAACTACTTTAAAACGCCGACAAGGCTATTGGAGTCATTCCCTAGGTCGTTACACACGCTACTATGGAAGAATCTAAGAAGATTTGACCCGGACCCCCTCCACCTAAAAAATCTGCGGGCTAACACACACTAAAAACTAGCAAAATCGCCTAATTCCTATTGCGTCGCCAATAAAATGCTCCTAAACCCCTCTATAGCATCGTCGGGGCTATTGGAGTCGTTCCCTAGGTCGTTACGGACACTACTATGGAAGACTCTAAGAAAATTTGACCCGTACCCCCGGCACCTAAGAAATTCGTGGGCTAACACACACAAAAAACTTGCAAAATTGCCTAATTATATTGCGTCGCCAATAAAATGTTCCTGAACCACTCTAAAGCACCGCAGGGCCTACTAGAGTCGTTCCCCAGGTCGTTACAAACGCTACTATAGAAGAATCTAAGAAATTTGACCAGAACCTCCGACACCTAAAAAATATGTGGGTTAACACACACGGAAAACTAGCAAAATCGCCTAATTCCTATTGTATCGCCTATAAAATGCTCCTAAATCCCTCTATAGTGCCGCCAGGGCTATTGGAGTCATTCCCCAGGTCTTTACGGATGCTAGTATATAAGAATCGAATAAAATTTGACTCGGACCCCCGGCACCTAAAAATTCCGTGGGCTAACACACATAAAAAACTGGCAAAATCGCCTAAATCCTATTGCATCTCCAATAAAATGCTCCTAAACCCCTCTAAAGTGCCGCCGGGTCTACTAGAGTCGTTCCCCAGGTCATTACGGATACTACTATGGAAGAATCCAAGAAATTTCGACCCGAACCCCCGGTACCTAAAAAATCCGTGAGCTAACACACACGAAAAACTGGTGAAATCTCCTAATTCCTATTGCGTCGCCAATAAAATGCTCCTAAACCCCTCTATAGCACCGTCGGGGCTACTAGAGTCGTTCCCCAGGTCGTTACGGACGCTACAATGGAAGAATGTAAGAAAATTCAACTAGGACCTTTGACACCTAAAAAGTCCTTACGCTAATACACACGAAAAACTGGCAAATCGCCTAATTCCTATTGCGTCTCCAATAAAATGCTCCTAAACCCCTCTGTAGGGCCGCCGGGGCTACTGAGTCTTTCCCTAGGTCGTTACGGACGCTACTATGGAAAAATCCAAGAAATGTCGACACGGACCCCAGCACGTAAAAAATCTGTGGGCTAACACACATGAAAAACTGGCAAATTCGCCTAATTACTATTGCGTCTCTAATAAAATACTCTTAAGCCCTTCTAAAGAGCCACCGGGGCTACTGGAGTCATTCCCTAGGTTGTTATGGCTGCTACAATGGAATAATCCAAGAAAATTTGACCCGGACCCCCGGCACCTAAAAATTCTGTGCGCTGACACACATGAAAAACTGGCAAAATCGCCTAATTACTATTGCGTAGCCAATAAAATGCTCCTAAACCCCTCAAAAGTGCCACCGGTGCAACTGGAGTCATTCCCAGGTCATTACGGATGCTACTATGGAAGAATCCATGAAAATTTGACCTGAACCTCCGGCACCTAAAAAATCCATGGGCTAACACATACGAAAAACTGGCAAAATCACCTAATTCCTATTGCGTCTCCTATAAAATACTCCTAAACTCCTATAAAGCACCGCCGGGGCAACTGGAATTGTTCCCCATGTCGTTATGGATGCTACTATTAAAGAATCCAAGAAAATTTGACCCGTACCCCCGACACCTAAAACATCCGTGAGCTAACACACAAAAAACTGGAAAAAGCTCTTAATTCCTATTGTGTCGCTAATAAAATGCTCCTAAACCTCTCTATAGCGCCGCCGGGTCTACTGGAGTCGTTCCCCAGGTTGTTACGAACACTACTATGGAAGAAATGAAGAAATTTTGACCCATACCCACGGCACCTAAAAAATCCGCGGGCTAACACACACGAAAAACTGGCAAAATCGCCTAATTCCTATTGCTTCGCCAATAAAATGCTCCTAAACCCCTCTATAGCGCCGCCGGGGCTACTGGAGTCGTTAACCGAGTCGTTACAGACGCTACTATAGAAGAATCCAAGAAATTTCGATACGGACCCTCGGCACCTAAAGAATATGTGGGCTAACACACACGAAAAACTCGCAAAATCTCCTAATTTCTATTGCGTCGCCAATACAATTCTCCTAAATACCTCTATAGAACCGCCAGGGCTACTGGAGTCATCGCCCAGGTCATTACAGATGCTAATATGGAAGAATCCAAGAAAATTCGACGGGGAGCCCCGGCACCTAAAAAATCTTTACGCTAATACACATGAAAAATTGGAAAAATTGCCTAATTTCTATTGCGTCATCAACAAAATGCTCCTAAACCCCTCTAAAGCGCCGACAGAGCTACTGGAGTCGTTCCCCAGGTTGTTACGGATGCAACTATTGAAGAATCCAAGAAAATTTTACCCGGACCCCCGACACCTAAAAAATCCGTGGGCTAACACAGACGAAAAATTGGCAAAATCGCCTAATTTCTATTGCGTCTCAAATAAAAAGCTCTTAAACCCCTCTGAAGTGCCACCTGGGTTACTGGAGTCGTTCCCCTGGTCATTACGAACGCCACTATGGAAGAATGGAAGAAAATTCGACCCGTACCCCTGGCACCTAAAAATTCTGTGGGCTAACACACACGAAAAACTTGCAAAATCGCCTAATTTCTGTTGCGTCGCTAATAAAATGCTCCTAAACCCCTCTATAGCGCCATAGGGGCTACTGGAGTCGTTCCCTAGGTCGTTACGGATGCTACTATAGAAGAATCCAAGAAAATATGACCCGAACCCCCGGCACCTAAAAAATCCGTGGGCTAACACACACGAAAAACTGGCAAAATCTCCTAATTCCTATTGCATCGCCAATAAAATGCTCCTAAACCCCTCTATAGCACTTCCGGGGCTACTGGAGTCGTTCCCTAGGTCATTACGGACGCTACTATGGGAGAATGTAAGAAAATTCGACTCGGACCTTCGGCACCTAAAAAATCCTTACGCTAATACACACGAAAAACTGGCAAAATTGCCTAATTCCTATTGCGTCTCCAATAAAATGCTCCTAAATCCTTCTATAGCACCGCCGGGGCTACTGAGTCTTTCCCCAGGTCGTTACGGACGCTACTATAGAAGAATCCAAGAAATTTCTACATGGACCCCCAGCACGTAAAAAATCTGTGGGCTGAAACATATGAAAAACTGGCAAATTCGCCTAATTACTATTGCGTCTCTAATAAAATGCTCTTAGCCCCTCTAAAGCACCACCGGGGCTACTAGAGTCGTTCCCCAGGTTGTTATGGACGTTAAAATGGAAGAATTTAAGAAAATTTGACCCGGACCCCCTTCACCTAAAATATCTGTGGGCTAACACACAAGAAATACTGGCAAAATCACCTAATTAATATTGCGTCGCCAATAAAATGCTCCTGAACCCCTCCGAAGCGCTGCCGGGGCTACTGGAGTCGTTCCCTAGGTCGTTACGGATGCTACTATTGAAGAATCCAAGAAATTTTGACCCGAACCCTCGGCACCTTAAAAATCCATGGGTTAACACACACGAAAAACTTGCAAAATCGCCTAATTTCTATTGCGTCGCCAATAAAATACTCCTAAATCCCCCTATAGCGCCGCCGGGGCTACTGGAGTCATTCCTCAGGTCGTTACGGACGCAACTATGGAAGAATCCAAGAAAATTCAACCAGGACCTCCAGCATCTAAAAAATCCGTGGGCTAACACACACAAAAAACTGGCAAAGTCGCTGAATTCCTACTGCGTCGCCAATAAAATGCTGCTAAGCCTCTCGCCACCGAGGCTAGTGTAGTCGTTCCCCAGGTCATTACGGACGCTACTATGGAAACATCCAAGAGAATTTGACCCAAACCCCCGGCACCTAAAACATTTGTGGGCTAACACACACGAAAAACTAGCAAAATCCCCTAATTCCTATTGCATCGCCAATAAAATGATCCTAAACCCCTTTATAGCACCTCCGGGGCTACTGCAGTCATTCCCCAGGTCGTTACGGACGCTAATATGGAAGAATCCAAGAAAATTTGACCCGGACCCCCGGCACCTAAAATATCTGTGTGCTAACACACACAAAAAAGTGGCAAAATTACTTAATTCCTATTGCGCCGCCAATAAAATGCTCCTAAACCCCTCTAAAGCGTCGCCGAGGCTACTGGAGTCGTTCCCCAAGTCGTTACCGATGCTACTATGGAAGAATTCAAGAAAATTTGACTCGGACCCCCTTCACCTAAAATATCTGTGGGCTAACACACAAGAAATACTGGCAAAATCACCTAATTAATATTGCGTCGCCAATAAAATGCTCCTGAACCCCTCCAAAGCGCCGCCGGGGCTACTGGAGTCGATCCCTAGGTCGTTACAGATGCTTCTATTGAAGAATCCAAGAAAATTTGACCCGAACCCTTGGCACCTAAAAAATCCGTGGGTTAACACACACGAAAAACTTGCAAAATTGCCTAATTCCTATTGCGTCGCCAATAAAATACTCCTAAATCCCCCTATAGCGCCGTTGGGGCTACTGGAGTCGTTCCTCAGGTCGTTACAGACGCAACTATGGAAGAATCCAAGAAAATTCGACCAGGATCTCCGGCATCTAAAAAATCCGTGGGCTAACACACACGAAAAACTGGCAAAATCGCTGAATTCCTACTGCGTCGCCAATAAAATGCTGCTAAGCCCCTCTAAAGCGCCGCCGAGGCTAGTGTAGTCGTTCCCCAGGTCATAACGGACGCTACTATAGAAACATCCAAGAGAATTTGACCCGGACCCTCGGCACCTAAGAAATTTGTGGGCTAACACACACGAGTAGCAAAATCCCCTAATTCCTATCGCATCGCCAATAAAATGCTCCTAAACCCCTTTATAGCACCTTCGGGGCTACTGCAGTCATTCCCCAGGTCGTTACGGACGCTACTATGTAAGAATCCAAGAAATGTTCACCCGGACCCCCGGCACCTAAAATATCTATGGGCTAACACACACAAAAAAGTGGCAAAATTACTTAATTCCTATTGCGCCGCCAATAAAATGCTCCTAAACCCCTCTAAAGCGCCGCCGAGGCTACTGGAGTCGTTCCCAAGTCGTTACCTATGCTACTATGGAACACTTCAAGAAAATTTGACCCGGACCCCCTTCACCTAAAAAATCTGTGGGCCGCCGGGGCTACTAGAGTCATTCCCCAGGTCGTTACGGACGCTACTATGGAAGAATCTAAATAAATTCGACCCGGACCCCCGGTACCTAAAATATCTGTGGGCTAACACACACGAAAAAGTGGCAAAATCGCCTAATTCCTATTGCGCCACCAATAAAATGCTCTAAACCCCTCTATAGAGCCGTCGGGGTTACTGGAGTAGTTCCCCAGGTCGTTACGGATGCTACAATGGAAGAATCCAAGAAATTTAGACACGGCCCTCCAGAAAGTAAAAATATCCGTGGGATAACACACACGAAAAACTTGCAAAATCGCCTAATTCCTATTGCGTCGCCAATAAAATGCTCCTAAATCCCTCTATAGCGCCGCCAGAGCTACTGGAGTCGTTACCCAGGTCGTTACGGACGCTACTATGGAAGAATCCAAGAAAATTCGACTCGGACCTCCGGCGTGTAAACAATCTGTGGGCTAACACACACGAAAAACTGGCAAAATTGCCTAATTCCTACTGCGTCGCCAATAAAATGCTGTTAAGTCCCTCTAAAGCACCGCCGGGGCAACTGTAGTCGTTCCCCAGGTCGTTACGGACGCTACAATGGAAGAATGTAAGAAAATTCAACTAGGACCTTTGACACCTAAAAAGTCCTTACGCTAATACACACGAAAAACTGGCAAATCGCCTAATTCCTATTGCGTCTCCAATAAAATGCTCCTAAACCCCTCTGTAGGGCCGCCGGGGCTACTGAGTCTTTCCCTAGGTCGTTACGGACGCTACTATGGAAAAATCCAAGAAATGTCGACACGGACCCCAGCACGTAAAAAATCTGTGGGCTAACACACATGAAAAACTGGCAAATTCGCCTAATTACTATTGCGTCTCTAATAAAATACTCTTAAGCCCTTCTAAAGAGCCACCGGGGCTACTGGAGTCATTCCCCAGGTTGTTATGGCTGCTACAATGGAAGAATCCAAGAAAATTTGACCCGGACCCCCGGCACCTAAAAATTCTGTGCGCTAACACACATGAAAAACTGGCAAAATCGCCTAATTACTATTGCGTAGCCAATAAAATGCTCCTAAACCCCTCAAAAGTGCCACCGGTGCAACTGGAGTCATTTCCAGGTCGTTACGGATGCTACTATGGAAGAATCCATGAAAATTTGACCTGAACCTCTGACACCTAAAAAATCCATGGGCTAACACAGACGAAAAACTGGCAAAATCACCTAATTCCTATTGCGTCTCCTATAAAATACTCCTAAACTCCTATAAAGCACCACCGGGGCGACTGGAATTGTTCCCCATGTCGTTATGGATGCTACTATTAAAGAATCCAAGAAAATTTGACCCGTACCCCCGACACCTAAAATATCCGTGAGCTAACACACAAAAAACTGGAAAAAGCTCTTAATTCCTATTGTGTCGCTAATAAAATGCTCCTAAACCTCTCTATAGCGCCGTCGGGGCTACTGGAGTCGTTCCCCAGGTTGTTACGGACACTACTATGAAAGAAATGAAGAAATTTTGACCCATACCCACGGCACCTAAAAAATCCGCGGGCTAACACACACGAAAAACTGGCAAAATCGCCTAATTCTATTGCTTCGCCAATAAAATGCTCCTAAACCCCTCTATAGCGCCGCCGGGGCTACTGGAGTCGTTCACCGAGTCGTTACGGACGCTACTATAGAAGAATCCAAGAAATTTCGATACGGACCCTCGGCACCTAAAGAATATGTGGGCTAACACACACGAAAAACTGGCAAAATCTCCTAATTCCTATTGCGTCGCCAATACAATTCTCCTAAATACCTCTATAGAACCGCCAGGGCTACTGGAGTCATCACCCAGGTCATTACAGATGCTAATATGGAAGAATCCAAGAAAATTCGACGGGGAGCCCCGGCACCTAAAAAATCTTTACGCTAATACACATGAAAAATTGAAAAAATTGCCTAATTTCTATTGCGTCACCAATAAAATGCTCCTAAACCCCTCTAAAGTGCCGACAGAGCTACTGGAGTCGTTCCCCAGGTTGTTACGGATGCTACTATTGAAGAATCCAAGAAAATTTGACCCGGACCCCCGACACCTAAAAAATCCGTGGGCTAACACAGACGAAAAATTGGCAAAATCGCCTAATTCCTATTGCGTCTCAAATAAAAAGCTCTTAAACCCCTCTGAAGTGCCACCTGGGTTACTGGAGTCATTCCCCTGGTCATTACGAACTCCACTATGGAAGAATGGAAGAAAATTCGACCCGTACTCCGGGCACCTAAAAATTCTGTGGGCTAACACATACGAAAAACTTGCAAAATCGCCTAATTTCTGTTGCGTCGCCAATAAAATGCTCATAAACCCCTGTATAGCGCCATAGGGGCTACTGGAGTCATTCCCTAGGTCGTTATAGATGCTACTATAGAAGAATCCAAGAAAATATGACCCGAACCCCCGGCACCTAAAAAATCCGTGGGCTAACACACACGAAAAACTGGTAAAATCTCCTAATTCCTATTGCATCGCCAATAAAATGCTCCTAAACCCCTCTATAGCACTTCCGGGGCTACTGGAGCCGTTCCCTAGGTCATTACGGACTCTACTATGGGAGAATGTAAGAAAATTCGACTCGGACCTTCGGCACCTAAAAAATCCTTACTATACACACAAAAAACTGGCAAAATTGCCTAATTCCTATTGCGTCTCCAATAAAATACTACTAAACCCCTCTATAGCACCGCCGGGGCTACTGAGTCTTTCCCTAGGTCGTTACGGACGCTACTATAGAAGAATCAAAGAAATTTCTACATGGACCCCCAGCACGTAAAAAATCTGTGAGCTAACACATATGAAAAACTGGCAAATTCGCCTAATTACTATTGCGTCTCTAATAAAATGCTCTTAGCCCCTCTAAAGCACCACCGGGGCTACTAGAGTCGTTCCCCAGGTTGTTATGGACGTTAAAATGGAAAAATTTAAGAAAATTTGACCCGGACCCCCTTCACCTAAAATATCTGTGGGCTAACACACAAGAAATACTGGCAAAATCACCTAATTAATATTGCGTCGCCAATAAAATGCTCCTGAACCCCTCCAAAGCGCTGCCGGGGCTACTGGAGTCGTTCCCTAGGTCGTTACGGATGCTACTATTGAAGAATCCAAGAAATTTTGACCCGAACCCTCGGCACCTTAAAAATCCATGGGTTAACACACACGAAAAACTTGCAAAATCGCCTAATTCCTATTGCGTCGGAAATAAAATACTCCTAAATCCCCCTATAGCGCCGCCGGGGCTACTAGAGTCATTCCTCAGGTCGTTACGGACGCAACTATGGAAGAATCCAAGAAAATTCAACCAGGACCTCCAGCATCTAAAAAATCCGTGGGCTAACACACACAAAAAATTGGCAAAGTCGCTGAATTCCTACTGCGTCGCCAATAAAATGCTGCTAAGCCTCTCTAAAGCGCCGCCGAGGCTAGTGTAGTCGTTCCCCAGGTCATTACGGACGCTACTATGGAAACATCCAAGAGAATTTGACCCGGACCCCTGGCACCTAAAACATTTGTGGGCTAACATACACGAAAAACTAGCAAAATTCCCTAATTCCTATTGCATCGCCAATAAAATGCTCCTAAACCCCTTTATAGCACCTCCGGGGCTACTGCAGTCATTCCCCAGGTCGTTACGGACGCTAATATGGAAGAATCCAAGAAAATTTGACCCGGACCCCCGGCACCTAAAATATCTGTGGGCTAACACACACAAAAAAGTGGCAAAATTACTTAATTCCTATTGCGCCGCCAATAAAATGCTCCTAAACCCCTCTAAAGCGTCGCCGAGGCTACTGGAGTCGTTCCCCAAGTCGTTACCGATGCTACTATGGAAGAATTCAAGAAAATTTGACTCGGACCCCCTTCACCTAAAATATCTGTGGGCTAACACACAAGAAATACTGGCAAAATCACCTAATTAATATTGCGTCGCCAATAAAATGCTCCTGAACCCCTCCAAAGCGCCGCAGGGGCTACTGGAGTCGATCCCTAGGTCGTTACGGATGCTTCTATTGAAGAATCCAAGAAAATTTGACCCGAACCCTTGGCACCTAAAAAATCCGTGGGTTAACACACACAAAAAACTTGAAAAATTGCCTAATTCCTATTGCGTCGCCAATAAAATACTCCTAAATCCCCCTATAGCGCCGTCGGGCCTACTGGAGTCGTTCCTCAGGTCGTTACAGACGCAACTATGGAAGAATCCAAGAAAATTCGACCAGGATCTCCGGCATCTAAAAAATCTGTGGGCTAACACACACGAAAAACTGGCAAAATCGCTGAATTCCTACTGCGTCGCCAATAAAATGCTGCTAAGCCCCTCTAAAGCGCCGCCGAGGCTAGTGTAGTCGTTCCCCAGGTCATAACGGACGCTACTATGGAAACATCCAAGAGAATTTGACCCGGACCCTCGGCACCTAAGAAATTTGTGGGCTAACACACACGAGTAGCAAAATCCCCTAATTCCTATCGCATCGCCAATAAAATGCTCCTAAACCCCTTTATAGCACCTTCGGGGCTACTGCAGTCATTCCCCAGGTCGTTACGGACGCTACTATGTAAGAATCCAAGAAAAGTTCACCCGGACCCCCGGCACCTAAAATATCTATGGGCTAACACACACAAAAAAGTGACAAAATTACTTAATTCCTATTGCGCCGCCAATAAAATGCTCCTAAACCCCTCTAAAGCGCCGCCGAGGCTACTGTAGTCGTTCCCAAGTCGTTACCTATGCTACTATGTAAGACTTCAAGAAAATTTGACCCGGACCCCCTTCACCTAAAAAATCTGTGGGCTAACACAGAAGAAATACTGGCAAAATCGTCTAATTAATATTGCGTCGCCAATAAAATGCTCCTAAACCCCTCTATAGTGCCGCCGGGGCTACTAGAGTCATTCCCCAGGTCGTTACGAACGCTACTATGGAAGAATCTAAGAAAATTCGACCCGGACCCCCGGTACCTAAAATATCTGTGGGCTAACACACACGAAAAAGTGGCAAAATCGCCTAATTCCTATTGCGCCACCAATAAAATGCTCTAAACCCCTCTATAGAGCCGTCGGGGTTACTGGAGTAGTTCCCCAGGTCGTTACGGATGCTACAATGGAAGAATCCAAGAAATTTAGACACGGCCCCCCAGAAAGTAAAAATATTCGTGGGATAACAAACACGAAAAACTTGCAAAATTGCCTAATTCCTATTGCGTCGCCAATAAAATGCTCCTAAATCCCTCTATAGCGCCGCCAGAGCTACTGGAGTCGTTACCCAGGTCGTTACGGACGCTACTATGGAAGAATCCAAGAAAATTCGACTCGGACCTCCGGCGTGTAAACAATCTGTGGGCTAACACACACGAAAATCTGGCAAAATTGCCTAATTCCTACTGCGTCGCCAATAAAATGTTGTTAAGCCCCTCTAAAGCACCGCCGGGGATACTGTAGTCGTTCCCGAGATCGTTACGGACGCTACAATGGAAGAATGTAAGAAAATTCAACTAGGACCTTTGACACCTAAAAAGTCCTTACGCTAATACACACGAAAAACTGGCAAATCGCCTAATTCCTATTGCGTCTCCAATAAAATACTCCTAAACCCCTCTGTAGCGCCGCCGGGGCTACTGAGTCTTTCCCTAGGTCGTTACGGATGCTACTATGGAAAAATCCAAGAAATGTCGACACGGACCCCAGCACGTAAAAAATCTGTGGGCTAACACACATGAAAAACTGGCAAATTCGCCTAATTACTATTGCGTCTCTAATAAAATACTCTTAAGCCCTTCTAAAGAGCCACCGGGGCTACTGGAGTCATTCCCCAGGTTGTTATGGCTGCTACAATGGAAAAATCCAAGAAAATTTGACCCGGACCCCCGGCACCTAAAAATTCTGTGCGCTAACACACATGAAAAACTGGCAAAATCGCCTAATTACTATTGCGTAGCCAATAAAATGCTCCTAAACCCCTCAAAAGTGCCATCGGTGCAACTGGAGTCATTCTCAGGTCGTTACGGATGCTACTATGGAAGAATCCATGAAAATTTGACCTGAACCTCCGGCACCTAAAAAATCCATGGGCTAACACAGACGAAAAACTGGCAAAATCACCTAATTCCTATTGCGTCTCCTATAAAATACTCCTAAACTCCTATAAAGCACCACCGGGGCGACTGGAATTGTTCCCCATGTCGTTATGGATGCTACTATTAAAGAATCCAAGAAAATTTGACCCGTACCCCCGACACCTAAAATATCTGTGAGCTAACACACAAAAAACTGGAAAAAGCTCTTAATTCCTATTGTGTCGCTAATAAAATGCTCCTAAACCTCTCTATAGCGTCGTCGGGGCTACTGGAGTCGTTCCCCAGGTTGTTACGGACACTACTATGGAAGAAATGAAGAAATTTTGACCCATACCCACGGCACCTAAAAAATCCGCGGGCTAACACACACGAAAAATTGGCAAAATCGCCTAATTCCTATTGCTTCGCCAATATAATGCTCCTAAACCCCTCTATAGCGCCGCCGGGGCTACTGGAGTCGTTCACCGAGTCGTTACGGATGCTACTATAGAAGAATCCAAAAAATTTCGACATGGACCCTCGGCACCTAAAAAATATGTGGGCTAACACACACGAAAAACTGGCAAAATCTCCTAATTCCTATTGCGTCGCCAATACAATTCTCCTAAATACCTCTATAGAACCGCCAGGGCTACTGGAGTCATCGCCCAGGTCATTACAGATGCTAATATGGAAGAATCCAAGAAAATTCGACGGGCAGCCCCGGCACCTAAAAAATCTTTACGCTAATACACATGAAAAATTGAAAAAATTGCCTAATTTCTATTGCGTCACCAATAAAATGCTCCTAAACCCCTCTAAAGTGCCGACAGAGCTACTGGAGTCGTTCCCCAGGTTGTTACGGATGCTACTATTGAAGAATCCAAGAAAATTTGACCCGGACCCCCGACACCTAAAAAATCCGTGGGCTAACACAGACGAAAAATTGGCAAAATCGCCTAATTCCTATTGCGTCTCAAATAAAAAGCTCTTAAACCCCTCTGAAGTGCCACCTGGGTTACTGGAGTCGTTCCCCTGGTCATTACGAACTCCACTATGGAAGAATGGAAGAAAATTCGACCCGTACCCCTGGCACCTAAAAATTCTGTGGACTAACACATACGAAAAACATGCAAAATCGCCTAATTTCTGTTGCGTCGCCAATAAAATGCTCCTAAACCCCTGTATAGCGCCATAGGGGCTACTGGAGTCATTCCCTAGGTCGTTACAGATGCTACTATAGAAGAATCCAAGAAAATATGACCCGAACCCCCGGCACCTAAAAAATCCGTGGGCTAACACACACGAAAAACTGGCAAAATCTCCTAATTCCTATTACATCGCCAATAAAATGCTCCTAAACCCCTCTATAGCACTTCCGGGGCTACTGGAGTCGTTCCCTAGGTCATTACGGACGCTACTATGGGAGAATGTAAGAAAATTCGACTCGGACCTTCGGCACCTAAAACATCCTTACTATACACACGAAAAACTGGCAAAATTGCCTAATTCCTATTGCGTCTCCAATAAAATACTCCTAAACCCCTCTATAGGACCGCCGGGGCTACTGAGTCTTTCCCCAGGTCGTTACGGACGCTACTATAGAAGAATCAAAGAAATTTCTACATGGACCCCCAGCACGTAAAAAATCTGTGGGCTAACACATATGAAAAACTGGCAAATTCGCCTAATTACTATTGCGTCTCTAATAAAATGCTCTTAGCCCTTCTAAAGCACCACCGGGGCTACTAGAGTCGTTCCCCAGGTTGTTATAGACGTTAAAATGGAAAAATTTAAGAAAATTTGACCCGGACCCCCTTCACCTAAAATATCTGTGGGCTAACACACAAGAAATACTGGCAAAATCACCTAATTAATATTGCGTCGCCAATAAAATGCTCCTGAACCCCTCCAAAGCGCTGTCGGGGCTACTGGAGTCGTTCCCTAGGTCGTTACGGATGCTACTATTGAAGAATCCAAGAAATTTTGACCCGAACCCTCGGCACCTTAAAAATCCATGGGTTAACACACACGAAAAACTTGCAAAATCGCCTAATTCCTATTGCGTCGCCAATAAAATACTCCTAAATCCCCCTATAGCGCCGCCGGGGCTACTAGAGTCATTCCTCAGGTCGTTACGGATGCAACTATGGAAGAATCCAAGAAAATTCAACCAGGACCTCCAGCATCTAAAAAATCCGTGGGCTAACACACACAAAAAACTGGCAAAGTCGCTGAATTCCTACTGCGTCGCCAATAAAATGCTGCTAAGCCTCTCTAAAGCGCCGCTGAGGCTAGTGTAGTCGTTCCCCAGGTCATTACGGACACTACTATGGAAACATCCAAGAGAATTTGACCCGGACCCCCGGCACCTAAAACATTTGTGGGCTAACACACACGAAAAACTAGCAAAATCCCCTAATTCCTATTGCATCACCAATAAAATGCTCCTAAACCCCTTTATAGCACCTCCGGGGCTACTGCAGTCATTCCCCAGGTCGTTACGGACGCTAATATGGAAGAATCCAAGAACATTTGACCCGGACCCCCGGCACCTAAAATATCTGTGGGCTAACACACACAAAAAAGTGGCAAAATTGCTTAATTCCTATTGCGCCGCCAATAAAATGCTCCTAAACCCCTCTAAAGCGTCGCCGAGGCTACTGGAGTCGTTCCCCAAGTCGTTACCGATGCTACTATGGAAGAATTCAAGAAAATTTGACTCGGACCCCCTTCACCTAAAATATCTGTGGGCTAACACACAAGAAATACTGGCAAAATCACCTAATTAATATTGCGTCGCCAATAAAATGCTCCTGAACCCCTCCAAAGCGCCGCAGGGGCTACTGGAGTCGATCCCTAGGTCGTTACGGATGCTTCTATTGAAGAATCCAAGAAAATTTGACCCGAACCCTTGGCACCTAAAAAATCCGTGGGTTAACACACACGAAAAACTTGAAAAATTGCCTAATTCCTATTGCGTCGCCAATAAAATACTCCTAAATCCCCCTATAGCGCCGTCGGGGCTACTGGAGTCGTTCCTCAAGTCGTTACAGACGCAACTATGGAAGAATCCAAGAAAATTCGACCAGGATCTCCGGCATCTAAAAAATCTGTGGGCTAACACACACGAAAAACTGGCAAAATCGCTGAATTCCTACTGCGTCGCCAATAAAATGCTGCTAAGCCCCTCTAAAGCGCCGCCGAGGCTAGTGTAGTCGTTCCCCAGGTCATAACAGACGCTACTATGGAAACATCCAAGAGAATTTGACCCGGACCCTCAGCACCTAAGAAATTTGTGGGCTAACACACACGAGTAGCAAAATCCCCTAATTCCTATCGCATCGCCAATAAAATGCTCCTAAACCCCTTTATAGCACCTTCGGGGCTACTGCAGTCATTCCCCAGGTCATTACGGACGCTACTATGTAAGAATCCAAGAAAAGTTCACCCGGACCCCCGGCACCTAAAATATCTGTGGGCTAACACACACAAAAAAGTGGCAAAATTACTTAATTCCTATTGCGCCGCCAATAAAATGCTCCTAAACCCCTCTAAAGCGCCGCCGAGGCTACTGGAGTCATTCCCAAGTCGTTACCTATGCTACTATGGAAGACTTCAAGAAAATTTGACCCGGACCCCCTTCACCTAAAAATTCTGTGGGCTAACAAACAAGAAATACTGGCAAAATCGTCTAATTAATATTGCGTCGCCAATAAAATGCTCCTAAACCCCTCTATAGCGCCGCCGGGGCTACTAGAGTCATTCCCTAGGTCGTTACGGACGCTACTATGGAAGAATCTAAGAAAATTCGACCCGGACCCCCGGTACCTAAAATATCTGTGGGCTAACACACACGAAAAAGTGGCAAAATCGCCTATTCCTATTGCGCCACCAATAAAATGCTCTAAACCCCTCTATAGAGCCGTCGGGGTTACTGGAGTAGTTCCCCAGGTCGTTACGGATGCTACAATGGAAGAATCCAATAAATTTAGACACGGCCCCCCAGAAAGTAAAAATATCCGTGGGATAAAACACACGAAAAACTTGCAAAATCGCCTAATTCCTATTGCGTCGCCAATAAAATGCTCCTAAACCCCTCTATAGCGCCGCCAGAGCTGCTGGAGTCGTTACCCAGGTCGTTACGGACGCTACTATGGAAGAATCCAAGAAAATTCGACTCGGACCTCCGGCGTGTAAACAATCTGTGGGCTAACACACATGAAAAACTGACAAAATCGCCTAATTCCTACTGCGTCGCCAATAAAATGCTGTTAAGCCCCTCTAAAGCACCGCCGGGGCTACTGTAGTCGTTCCCCAGGTCGTTACGGACGCTACTATGGAAAAATCCAAGAAAATTTGACCCGGACCATCGGCACCTAAAAAATATGTGGAATAACACAAACGAAAAACTGGCAAAATTGCCTAATTCCTATTGCGTCGCCAATAAAATGCTCCTAAACCCCTCTATAGCACCTCTGCGGCTACTGGAGTCATTCCCCAGGTCGTTACGGACGCTACTATGGAAGAATCTAAGAAAATTTGACCCGGACCCCTGGCACCTAAAATATATGTGGGCTAACATACACGAAAAAGTGGCGAAATTGCTTAATTCCTATTGCGCCACTAATAAAATGCTCCTAAACCCCTCTAAAGCACCGTCGGGGATACTGGAGTCGTTCCCCAGGTTGTTACATATGCTATTATGGAAGAATTCAAGAAATTTTAACCCGGACCCCCTTCACCTAAAAAATCTGTGGGTTAACACACACGAAAAACTGGCAAAATCACCTAATTTCTATTGCGTCGCCAATAAAATGCTCCTAAACCCCTCTATAGCGCAGTCGGGGTTACTGGAGTCGTTCCCCAGGTCGTTATGGAAGCTACTATGGAATAATCCAAGAAACTACGACCCGGACCCTCGGCACCTAAAATATCCGTGGGCAAACACACATGAAAAACTGGCAAAATCTCCTAATTCCTATTGCGTCGGTAATAAAATTCTCCTCAACCCCTCTAAAGAGCCACAGTGGCTACTGTAGTCGTTCTCCAAGTTGTTACGGACTCTACAATGGAAGAATCCAAGAAAATTTAACCCGGACCCCCGTCCCTAAAATATCTGTGGTCTAACACACACGAAAAAATGGCAAAATTGAGTAATTTCTATTGTTCCGCCAATAAAATGCTCCTAAACCCCTCTAAAGCGCCGTCGCGGCTACTGGAGTCGTTCCCCAGGTGGTTACGGACGTTACTATGGATGAATCCAAAAAAATATTACCCGGACCCCCAGCACCTAAAAACTTTGTTGGCTAACACACACGAAAAACTGGCAAAATCGCCTAATTTCTATTGTATCACCAATAAAATTCTCCTAAACCCCTTCTAAAGAGTCGCCGGAGCTACTGGAGTCATTCCCCAGGTCGTTACAGATGCTCCTATGGAAGAATCCAAGAAATTTCGACCCGGACCCCCGGCACCTAAAATATCTATGGGCTAACACACACGAAAAAGTGGCAAAATTGAGTAATTCCTATTGCTCCGCTAATAAAATGCTACAAAACCTCTCTATAGCGCCGCCGGGGCTAACTGGAGTCGTTCCCCAGGTTGTTACGGACGCTACAATGGAATAGAGGAAGAAAATTTGACCCGTACCCCTGGCACCTAAAAAATCCGCGGGCTAACACACATGAAAAACTGGCAAAATCGCCTAATTCCTATTGCATCACCAATAAAATGCTCCTAAACCACTCTAAAGCACCGTCGGGGCTATTGGAGTCGTTCCCCAGGTCGTTACGGATGCTACTATGGAAGAATCTAAGAAAATTCAACCCAGACCCCCGGTTCCTAAGAAATTCGTGGGCTAACACATACAAACAACTTGCAAAATCGTCTAATTCTATTGCGTCACCAATAAAATGCTCCTAAACCACTCTAAAGCACCGCCGGGTATACTAGAGTCGTTCCCTAGGTCGTTACAGACGCTACTATGGAAGAATCTAAGAAAATTTGACCCGAACCCCCGGCACCTAAAAAATTCTTGGGTTAACACACACGAAAAACTGGCGAAATCGCCAAATTTCTATTGCGTTGCCAATAAAATGCTCCTAAACCCCTCTATAGTGACGCCGGGGCTACTGAAGTTATTCCCCAGGCCGTTACCAACGTACTATAGAAGAATCCAAGAAAATTCGACCCGAACCCCCGGCACCTAAAAATCTGTGGGCTAACACACATGAAAAACAGGCAAAATCGCCTAATTCCTATTGCATCTCCAATAAAATGCTCTTAAACCCCTCTAAAGTGCCGCCGAGGTTACTAGAGTCGTTCCCCGGGTCGTTACGGATGCTACTATGGAAGAAATCAAGAAACTTCGACCCACACCCCCGACACCTAAAAAATCTGTGGGCTAACACACACGAAAAACTTGCAAAATCATCTAATTCGTATTGTGTCGCAAATAAAATGCTTCATAACCCCTCTAAAGCACTGCCGGGGCTACTGGAGTCATTCCCCAGGTCCTTACGGACGCTACTATGTAACAATCCAAAAAAATTTGACCCAAACCCCCGGCACCTAAAAAATCCGTGGGTTAACACACACGAAAAACTGGCAAAATCGCCTAATTCCTATTGCGTCGCCAATAAAATGCTTCTTAACCCCTCTATAGTGCTGCCGGAGCTACTGGAGTCGTTCCCCAGGTCGTTACGGAAGCTACTATGGAAGAATCCAAGAAATTTCGACCCAGACCCTCGGCACCTAAAAATTCCATGGGCTAACACACATGAAAAACTGGCAAAATCTCTTAATTCCTATTGTGTCGCTAATAAAATGCTCCTAAACCTCTCTATAGCGCCGCCGATGCTACTGGAGTCATTACCCAGGTTGTTAAGGACACTACTATGGAAGAATGGAAGAAATTTTGACCCGTACCCACGACACCTAAAAACTTCGCGGGCTAACACACATGAAACACTAACAAAATCGCCTAATTCCTATTGCGTCGCCAAATAAAATGCTCTTAAACCCCTCTATAGCATCGCCGGGGCTACTGGATTCGTTCCCCGAGTCGTTACGGATGCTACTATGGAAGAATCTAAGAAATTTTGACACGGACCACCGGCACCTAAAAAATTTGTAGGTTAACACACATGAAAAACTGGCAAAATTGCCTAATTCCTATTGAGTCGCTAATAAAATTCTCTTAAACCCCTCTAAAGCGCCACCGGGGCTACTGTAGTCGTTCTACAGGTTGTTACAGACGCTACAATGGAAGAATCCAAGAAAATTTAACATGGACCCTCGGCACCAAAAATATTTGTGGACTAACACACACAAAAAACTGGCAAAATCTCCTAATTTCTATTACGTCGCCAATAAAATGCTCCTAAACCCCTCTAAAGCGCCGTCGGGGCTACTGCAGTCATTCCCCAGGTTGTTACGGATGCTACTATGGAAGAATCCATGAAAATTGGACCTGCACCCCCGGCACCTAAAATATCGTGGGCTAACACACACGAAAAAGTGGTAAAATTGCCTAATTCCTATTGCGCTGCCAATAGAATAATCCAAAACCTCTCTATAGTGCCGCCGGGTCTACTGGAGTCGTTCCCCAGGTTGTTACGGACGCTACTATAGAAGAAAGGAAGAAATTTTGACCTATAAGCCCGGCACCTAAAAAATCTGCGGGCTAACACACACGATAAACTGGCAAAATCGCCTAACTACTATCGTGTCGCCAATAAAATGCTCCTGAACCACTTTAAAGCATCTCCGGGGCTACTAGAGTCGTTCCCCAGGTCGTTACGGATGCTACTATGGAAGACTCCAAGAAAATTCGACCCGGACCCCCGTCACCTAAGAAATTTATGGGCTAACACACAAAACAAACTTGCAAAATCGCCTAATTTTATTGCGTCGCCAATAAAATGCTCCTAAACCCCTCTATAGTGCCGCCGGGGCTACTGGAGTCGTTCCCCAGGCCGTTACCGACGCTACTGTTGAAGAATCTAAGAAAATTTGACCCGAACCCCCGACACCTAAAAAATTTGTGGGTTAACACACACGAAAAACTAGCAAAATCACATAATTCCTATTGCATTGCCAATAAAATGCTCCTAAATCCCTCTATAGCGCCGCCGGGGCTACTAGAGTCGTTTCCCAGGTCGTTACGGATGCTACTATATAAGAATCGAAGAAAATTTAACCCGTACCCCCGGCACCTAAAACATCCGTTGGCTAACACACACAAAAAACTGGCAAAATCGCCTACATCCTATTGCGTCTCCAATAAAATGCTCCTAAACCCCTCTATAGCGCTGCCGGGGTTACTGAGTCTTTCCCCAGGTCGTTACGGACACTACTACGGAAGAATGGAAGAAAATTCGACCCGTACCCCTGGCACCTATAAAATCTGTGGGCTAACACACACAAAAAACTGGAAAAATTGCCTAATTCCTATTGCGTCGCTAATAAAAAGATCCTAAACCTCTCTAAGGCGCTGCCGGGGCTACTAGAGTCGTTCCCTAGGTCGTTACGGATGCTTCTATGGAAGAATCCAAGAAAATTCGACCCGAACCACTGGCACCTAAAAAATCTGTGGGCTAACACACACGAACAACTGGTGAAATATCCTAATTCCTATTGTGTCGCCAATAAAATGCTCCTAAACCCCTCTATAGCACCGCCGGGGCAACTAGAGTCGTTCCTCAGGTCATTAAGGATGCTACTATGGAAGAATGCAAGAAAATTCAACTCGGACTTTCGATACCTTAAAAATCCTTATGCTAATACACACGAAAAACGGGCAAAATCGCCTAATTCCTATTGCGTCTCTAAGAAAATGCTCCTAAACTCCTTTATAGCACCGCCGGGGCTACTGAGTCTTTCCCCAGGTCGTTACGGATGCTACAATGGAAGAATCCAAGAAATTTTGACACAGACCCCCGGCACGTAAAAAATCTGTGGTCTAACACACACGAAAAACTGGCAAATTCGCCTAATTACTATTGTGTCTCTAATAAAATGCTCTTAAGCCCCTCTAAAGCGCCACCGGGGCTACTGCAGTCATTCCCCAGGTTGTTATGGACGCTACAATGGAAGAATCCAAGAAAATTTGACCCAGACCCCCGGCACCTAAAAAATATGTGGGCTAACACACACGAAAAACTGGCAAAATCGCCTAATTCCTATTGCGTAGCCAATAAAAAGCTCCTAAACCCCTCAAAAGTGCCACCGGTGCAATTGGAGTCATTCCCAGGTCATTACGGATGCTACTATGGAAGAATCCAAGAAAATTTGACCTGAACCCCGACACCTAAAAAATCTGTGGGCTAACACACACGAAAAACTGACAAAATCGCCTAATTCCTATTGCGTCTCCAATAAAATACTCCTAAACTACTCTAAAGCACCGCTGGGGCTACTGGAGTCGTTCCCAGGTCGTTGCAGATGCTACTATTGAAGAATCCAAGAAATTTTGACCCGGACCCCCGGCACCGAAAAAATCTGTGGGCTAACACACACGAAAAACTGGCAAAATCTCTTAATTCCTATTGTGTCGCTAATAAAATGCTCCTAAACCTCTCTATAGCGCCGCCGGGGCGACTGGAGTCATTCCCCAGGTTGTTACGGACACTACTATTGAAGAATGGAAGAAAATTTGACCCGTACCCCCGGCACCTAAAAAATCCGCGGGCTAACAAACACGAAAAACTGGCAAAATCGCCTAATTCCTATTGCGTCGCCAATAAAATGCTCCTAAACCCCTCTATAGCACCGTCGGGGCTACTAGAGTCATTCCCCGAGTCGTTACCGACGCTACAATGGAAGAATCCAAGAAATTTCGACATGGACCCCCGGCACCTAAAAAAATTGTGGGTAACACATACGAAAAACTGGCAAAATCTCCTAATTCCTGTTGCGTCGCCAATAAAATGCTCCTAAACCCTCTATAGCGCCGCCGGGGCTACTGGAGTCATTCCCCTGGTCGTTACGGACGCTACTATAGAAGAATCTAAGAAAATTTGACCCGGACCCCCGGCACCTAAAAAATCCGTAGGCTAACAGATACGAAAAACTGACAAAATTGCCTAATTCCTATTGCGTCTCTAATAAAATGCTCCTAAACTCCTTTATAGCACCGCCGGGGCTACTGAGTCTTTTCCCAGGTCGTTACGGATGCTATAATGGAAGAATCCAAGAAATTTCGACACAGACCCCCGGCACGTAAAAAATCTGTGGGCTAACACACACGAAAAACTGGCAAATTCGCCTAATTACTATTGTGTCTCTAATAAAATGCTCTTAAGCCCCTCTAAAGCGCCACCGGGGCTACTGGAGTTGTTCCCCAGGTTGTTATGGACGCTACAATGGAAGAATTCAAGAAAATTTGACCCATACCCCCGGCACCTAAAAAATATGTGGGCTAACACACACGAAAAACTGGCAAAATCGCCTAATTCCAGTTGCGTAGCTAATAAAAAGCTCCTAAACCCCTCAAAAGTGCCACCGGTGCAACTGGAGTCATTCCCAGGTCATTACGGATGCTACTATGGAAGAATCCAAGAAAATTTGACCTGAACCCCGACACCTAAAAAATCTGTGGGCTAACACACACGAAACACTGACAAAATCGCCTAATTCCTATTGCGTCTCCAATAAAATACTCCTAAACTACTCTAAAGCACCGCTGAGGCTACTGAAGTCGTTCCCAGGTCGTTGCAGATGCTACTATTGAAGAATCCAAGAAATTTTGACCCGGACCCCCGGCACCTAAAAAATCTATGGGCTAACACACACGAAAAACTGGCAAAATCTCTTAATTCCTATTGTGTCGCTAATAAAATGCTCCTAAACCTCTCTATAGCACCGCCGGGGTGACTGGAGTCGTTCCCCAGGTTGTTACGGACACTACTATTGAAGAATGGAAGAAAATTTGACCCGTACTCCCAGCACCTAAAAAATCCGCGGGCTAACACACACAAAAAACTGACAAAATTGCCTAATTCCTATTGCGTCGCCAATAAAATGCTCCTAAACCCCTCTATAGCACCGTCGGTGCTACTGGAGTCATTCCCCGAGTCGTTACGGACGCTACAATGGAAGAATCCAAGAAATTTCGACACGGACCCCCGGCACCTAAAAAATTTGTGGGTTAACACACACGAAAAACTGGCAAAATCTCCTAATTCCTGTTGCGTCGCCAATAAAATGCTCCTAAACCCTCTATAGCACCGCCGGGGCTACTGGAGTCAATCCTCTGGTTGTTACGGATGCTACTATAGAAGAATCTAACAAAATTTGACCCGGACCCTCGGCACCTAAAAAATCCGTAAGCTAACAGACACGAAAAACTGACAAAATCGCCTAATTCCTATTGCGTAGCCAATAAAAAGCTCCTAAACCCCTCAAAAGTGCCACCGGGGCAACTGAAGTCATTCCCATGTCGTTACGGATGCTACTATCGAAGAATCTAAGAAAATTTAACTGAACCCCCGACACCTAAAATATCTGTGGGCTAACACACACGAAAAACTGGCAAAATCGCCTAATTCCTATTGCGTCTCCAATAAAATACTCCTAAAACCCTCTAAAGAACCGCCGGGGCTACTGGAGTGGTTCCCCAGGTCGTTACGGATGCTACTATTGACGAATCCAAGAAAATTTGACCCAGACCACCGGCACCTAAAAAATATGTGGGCTAACAAATACGAAAAACTAGCAAAATCCATGAAAATTTGACCCGGACCCCCAACACCTAAAAAATCTGTAGGCTAACACACCCGAAAAGCTGGCAAAATCGTCTAATTCCTATTGTGTAGCCAATAAAAAGCTCCTAAAACCCTCAAAAGTGCCACCGGGGCAACTAGAGTCATTCCTATGTCATTACGGATGCTACTATTGAAGAATCCAAGAAAATTTGACATGAACCCCCGGCACCTAAAAAATCTATGCGCTAACACACACGAAAAACTAGCAAAATCGCCTAATTCCTATTGCGTCTCCAATAAAATACTCCTAAACCCCTCTAAAGCACCGCCGGTGATACTGGAGTCGTTCCCCAGGTCGTTACGGATGCTACTATTGAAGAATCCAAGAAAATTTGACCCGGACCCCCGGCACCTAAAAATTCCATGGGCTAACACACACCAAAAACTGGCAAAATATCTTAATTCCTATTGTGTCGCTAATAAAATGCTCCTAAACCTCTCTATAGGGCCGTCGGGGCTACTGGAGTCGTTCCCCAGGTTGTTACAGACGCTACTATGGAAGAATGGGAAAAAAAATTGACCCGTACCCCTGGCACTTAAAAAATCCACGGGCAAAATCGCCTAATTCCTATTGCAATGCCAATAAAATGCTCTTAAACCCCTCTATAGCACCGCCGGGGCTACTGGAGTCATTCCCCAGGTCTTTACGGACGCTACTATGGAAGACTCCAAGAAATTTCGATACTGACCTCCGACACCTAAAAAATTCGTGGGTTAACACACACGAAAAACTGGCAAAATCGCCTAATTCCTATTGCGTCGCTAATAAAATGCTCCATAACCCCTCTAAAGCGCCGCTGGGTCTACTGGAGTCGTTCTCCAGGTCATTATGGACGCTACAATAGAAGAATCTAAGAAATTTTGACCCGAACCCCCGGCACCTAAAAACTTTATGGGCTAACACACACGAAAAACTGGCAAAATCGCCTAAATCCTCTTGCGTCGCCAATAAAATGCTCCTAAACCCCTCTAAAGCGCCGCCGGGGCTACTGGAGTCGTTCCCCATGTTGTTACGGATGCTACTATGGAAGATTCCAAGAAAGTTTGACCTGAACCCCCGACACCTAAAAATTCCGTGGGCTAACACACACGAAAAACGGGCAAAATTGCCTAATTCCTATTGCGTCTCAAATAGAATACTCTTAAACCCCTCTAAAGTGCCGCCGGGGTTACTGGAGTCTTTCCCCAGGTCATTACGGACGCTAGTATGGAAGAAATCAAGAAACTTCGACCTGCAACCCCGGCACCTAAAAAATTCGTGGGCTAACACACACGAAAAACTTGCAAAATCATCTAATTCGTATTGCGTTGCAAATAAAATGCTTCATAACCCCTCTAATTCGCCGCCGGGGCTACTGGAGTCGTTCCCCAGGTCGTTACGGACGATACTATGTAACAATCCAAGAAAATTTGACTCAAACCCCCGGCACCTAAAAAATCTGTGGATTAACATACACGAAAAACTAGCAAAATCGCCTAATTCCTATTGCATCGCCAATAAAATGCTCCTAAACCCCTCTATAGCGCTGTTGGGGCTACTGGAGTCGTTTCCCAAGTCGTTACGGAAGCGACTATGGAAGAATTCAATAAAATTCGACCCATACCCTCGGCACCTAAAAATTCTGTGGGCTAACATACATGAAAAATTGGCAAAATCGCCTAATTCCTATTGCGTTGCTTATAAAATTCTCCTAAACCCCTCTAAAGCGCCACTGGGGCTACTGTAGTCGTTCTCCAGGTTTTTACGGATGCTACAATGGAAGAATCCAAGAAAATTTGAACAGGACACCCGGTAAAAAAAATATCCCTAGGTTAACACACACGAAAAACTGGCAAAATCGCCAAATTCCTATTGCATCGCTAATAAAATGCTCCTAAATCCCTCTATAGATCCGCCGGGGCTACTGGAGTCCTTCCCCAAGTCATTACAGATGCTACTATAGAAGAATCGAAGAAAATTTGACCCGGACCCCTAGCACCTAAAAAGTCCGTAAGCTAACACACACAAAAAACTGGCTAAATCGCTGAAATCCTATTGCGTCTCCAATAAAATGCTCCTAAACCCCTCTATAGTGCCGCCGGGGCTACTGAGTCTTTCCCCAGGTCATTACGGATGCTACTATGGAAGAATGGAAGAAAATTCGACTCGTACCCCCGGCACCTAAAAAATCTGCGGGCTAACACACACGAAAAACTGGCAAAATCGCCTAAATCCTATTGCGTCGCCAATAAAATGCTCCTAAACCCCTCTAAAGCGCCGTCGGGGCTACTAGAGTCGTTCCCCAGGTCATTACGGATGCTACTACATAAGAATCTAAGAAATTTTGACCCGAACCACCGGCACCTAAAAAATCCGTAGGCTAACACACACGAAATATTGGCAAAATCTCCTAATTCCTATTGCATATCCAATAAAATGCTCCTAAACCCTTCTATAGCACGGTCGGGGCTACTGGAGTCGTTCCCCAGGTCGTTACGGACGCTACTATGGAAGAATGGAAGAAAATTTGACCCGTACCCCCGGTACCTAAAATATCCGCGGGCTAATTCACACGAAAAACTGGCAAAATCGCCTAATTCCTATTGCGTTGGCAATAAAATGCTCCTAAACCCCTCTATAGCGCCGCCGGGGCTACTAGAGTCGTTTCCAAGGTCTTTACGGATGCTACTCTGGAAGAATCTAAGAAATGTCAACACAGACCCCCGGCACCTAAAAAATTTGTGGGTTAACACATACGAAAAACTGGCAAAATCGCCTAATTCCTGTTGCGTTGCCAATAAAATGCTCCTAAACCCCTCAAAAGTGCCACCAGGGAAACTGAAGTCATTCCCATGTCGTTACGGAAGCTATTATGGAAGAATTTAAGAAAATTTAAACTGAACCCCCGGCACCTAAAAAATCAGTGGGCTAACACACACGAAAAACTGGCAAAATCGCCTAATTCCTATTGCGTCTCCAATAAAATACTCCTAAAACCCTCTAAAGCGCCGTCGGAGCTACTAGAGTCGTTTCCCAAGTCGTTACGGATGCTACTATTGACGAATCCTAGAAAATATGACCCGGACCCCCGGCACCTAAAAATTTTGTGGGCTAACACATACCAAAAACTGGCAAAATCTCTTAATTCCTATTGTGTCGCTAATAAAATGCTCCTAAACCTCTCTATAGCACCGTCGTGGCTACTGGAGTCGTTCCCCAGGTTGTTACGGACGCTACTATGGAACAATGGAAGAAAATTTGACTCGTACCCCCGGCACCTAAAATATCTGCAGACTAACACACACGAAAAACTGGCAAAATCGCCTAATTCCTATTTCGTCGCTAATAAAATGCTCCTAAACCCCTCTATAGCGCCACCGGGGCTACTAGAGTCGTTACCAAGGTCTTTACGGATGCTACTCTGGAAGAATCCAAGAAATTTCAACACGGACCCCCGGCACCTAAAAAATTCGTGGGTTAACACACACGAAAAACTGGCAAAATCGCCTAATTCCTATTGCGTTGCTAATAAAATGCTCCTAAACCCTCTATAGCGCCGCCGGGGTTGCTAGAGTCGTTCCCCAGGTCGTTACGGATGCTACTATAGAAGAATTCAAGAAATTTTGACCCGGAACCCCGGCACCTAAAAAATCAGTGGGCTAACACACACGAAAAACTGGCAAAATCGCCTAATTTCTACTGCGTCGCCAATAAAATGCTTCTAAGCCCCTCTAAAGCACCGCCGAGGCTACTGTAGTCGTTCCCCAGGTCGTTATGGATGCTACTATATAAGAATCCAAGAAAATTTGACCCGAACCACCGGCACCTAAAAAATCCGTGGGCTAACACACACGAAATATTGGCAAAATCTCCTAATTCCTATTGCATTGCCAATAAAATGCTCCTAAACCCCTCTATAGCACTGTCTGGGCTACTGGAGTCGTTCCCCAGGTCGTTACGGACGCTACTATGGGAGAATGCAAGAAAATTCGACTCGGACCTTCGGCACCTAAAAAAGCATTACGCTAATACACACGAAATACTGGAAAAATTGCCTAATTCCTATTGCATCTCCAATTAAATATTCCTAAACCCCTTTATAGCACTGCCAAGGCTACTGAGTCTTTCTCCAGGTCATTACGGACGCTATTACAGAAGAATCCAAGAAATTTCGACATGGACCCCAACACGTAAAAAATCTGTGGGCTAACACACACGAAAAACTAGCAAATTCGTCTAATTACTATTGCATCTCTAAAAAAATGTTCTTAAGCCCCTCTAAAGCACTACTGGAGCTACTAGAGTCGTTCCCCAGGTTGTTATGGACGCTACAATGGAAGAATCCATGGAAATTTGACCCGGACCCCCAACATCTAAAAAATCTGTAGGCTAACATACACGAAAAACTGGCAAAATCGTCTAATTTCTATTGTGTAGCCAATAAAAAGCTCCTAAAACCCTCAAAAGTGCCACCGGGGCAACTAGAGTCATTCCTATGTCATTACGGATGCTACTATGGAAGAATCCAAGAAAATTTGACCTGAACCCCCGGCACCTAAAAAATCTATGCACTAACACACACGAAAAACTAGCAAAATCGCCTAATTTCTATTGCGTCTCCAGTAAAATACTCCTAAACCCCTCTAAAGTGCCACCGGGGCTACTGGAGTCGTTCCCCAGGTCGTTACGGATGCTACTATTGAAGAATCCAAGAAATTTTGACCCGGACCCCCGGCACCTAAAAATTCCATGGGCTAACACACACCAAAAACTGGCAAAATATCTTAATTCCTATTGTGTCGCTAATAAAATGCTCCTAAACCTCTCTATAGGGCCGTCGGGGCTACTGGAGTCGTTCCCCAGGTTGTTACAGACGCTACTATGGAAGAATGGGAAAAAAATTTGACCCGTACCCCTGGCACTTAAAAAATCCGCGGGCAAAATCGCCTAATTCCTATTGCAATGATAATAAAATGCTCTTAAACCCCTCTATAGCACCGCCGGGGCTACTGGAGTCATTCCCCAGGTCTTTACGGACGCTACTATGGAAGACTCCAAGAAATTTCGATACTGACCTCCGACACCTAAAAAATTCGTGGGTTAACACACACGAAAAACTGGCAAAATCGCCTAATTCCTATTGCGTCGCTAATAAAATGCTCCATAACCCCTCTAAAGCGCCGCTGGGTCTACTGGAGTCGTTCTCCAGGTCATTATGGACGCTACAATAGAAGAATCTAAGAAATTTTGACCCGAACCCTCGGCACCTAAAAACTTTATGGGCTAACACACACGAAAAACTGGCAAAATCGCCTAAATCCTCTTGCGTCGCCAATAAAATGCTCCTAAACCCCTCTAAAGCGCCGCCGGGGCTACTGGAGTCGTTCCCCATGTTGTTACGGATGCTACTATGGAAGATTCCAAGAAAATTTGACCTGAACCCCCGACACCTAAAAATTCCGTGGGCTAACACACACGAAAAACGGGCAAAATTGCCTAATTCCTATTGCGTCTCAAATAGAATACTCTTAAACCCCTCTAAAGTGCCGCCGGGGTTACTGGAGTCTTTCCCCAGGTCATTACGGACGCTAGTATGGAAGAAATCAAGAAACTTCGACCTGCAACCCCGGCACCTAAAAAATTCGTGGGCTAACACACACGAAAAACTTGCAAAATCATCTAATTCGTATTGCGTTGCAAATAAAATGCTTCATAACCCCTCTAATTCGCCGCCGGGGCTACTGGAGTCATTCCCCAGGTCGTTACGGACGATACTATGTAACAATCCAAGAAAAATTGACTCAAACCCCCGGCACCTAAAAAATCTGTGGATTAACATACACGAAAAACTAGCAAAATCGCCTAATTCCTATTGCATCGCCAATAAAATGCTCCTAAACCCCTCTATAGCGCTGTTGGGGCTACTGGAGTCGTTTCCCAAGTCGTTACGGAAGCGACAATGGAAGAATTCAATAAAATTCGACCCATACCCTCGTCACCTAAAAATTCTGTGGGCTAACATACATGAAAAATTGGCAAAATCGCCTAATTCCTATTGCGTCGCTAATAAAATTCTCCTAAACCCCTCTAAAGTGCCACCGGGGCTACTGTAGTCGTTCTCCAGGTTGTTACGGATGCTACAATATAAGAATCCAAGAAAATTTGAACCGTACACCCGGTACAAAAAACATCCGTGGGCTAACACACACGAAAAACTGGCAAAATCGCCTAATTCCTATTGCATCGCTTATAAAATGCTCCTAAATCCCTCTATAGAGCCGCTGGGGCTACTGGAGTCGTTCCCCAAGTCATTACGGATGCTACTATAGAAGAATCAAAGAAAGTTTGACCCGGACCCCTGGCACCTAAAAAGTCCGTAAGCTAACACACACGAAAAACTGGCTAAATCGCTGAAATTCTATTGCGTCTCCAATAAAATGCTCCTAAACCTCTCTATAGCGCCGCCGGGGCTACTTAGTCTTTCCCCAGGTCGTTACGGACGCTACTATGGAAGAATGGAAGAAAATTCGACCTGTACCCTCGGCACCTAAAAAATCCGCAGGCTAACACACACGAAAAACTGGCAAAATCGCCTAAATCCTATTGTGTCGCCAATAAAATGCTCCTAAACCCCTCTAAAGCGCCACTGGGGCTACTGTAGTCGTTCTCTAGGTCGTTACGGATGCTACTATATAAGAATCTAAGAAATTTTGACCCGAACCACCGGCACCTAAAAAATTCGTGGGCTAACACACACGAAATATTGGCAAAATCTCCTAATTCCTATTGCATCGCCAATAAAATGCTCCTAAACCCCTCTATAGCACTGTCGGGGCTATTGGAGTCGTTCCCCAGGTCGTTATGAACGTTACTATGGACGAATCAAAGAAAATTGAACCCGAACCCCCGACACCTAAAAAATCCGTGGGCTAACACACATGAAAAACTGGCAAAATTGCCTAATTCCTATTGCGTCTCCAATAAAATGCTCCTAAACCCTCTATAACGCCGCCGGGGCTACTAGAGTTATTCCCCTGGTCGTTACGGACGCTACTATAGTAGAAACTAAGAAAATTTGACCCGGACCCCCGGCACCTAAAAAATCCGTACGCTAACACACACGAAAAACTGACAAAATCGCCTAATTCCTATTGCGTAGCCAATAAAAAGCTCCTAAACCCCTCAAAAGTGCCACCAGGGCACCTGAAGTCATTCCTATGTCGTTACGGATGCTATTATGGAAGAATCCAAGAAAATTTAACCTGAACCCCCGGCACCTAAAAAATCAGTGAGCTAACACACACGAAAAACTAGCAAAATTACCTAATTCCTATTGAGTCTCCAATAAAATACTCTTAAAACCCTCTAAAGCGTCGTCGGGGCTACTGGAGTCGTTCCCCAGATCTTTATGGATGCTACTATTGACGAATCCTAGAAAATATGACCCGGACCCCCGGCACCTAAAAAATCTGTGGGCTAACACATACCAAATACTGGCAAAATCCTATTATGTCGCTAACAAAATGCTCCTAAACCTCTCTATAGTGTCGTCGGGGCTACTGGAGTCGTTCCCCAGGTTGTTACGGACACTACTATGGAAGAATGGAAGAAAATTTGACTCGTACCCCCGGCACCTAAAAAATCCACGGGCTAACACACACGAAAAACTTGTAAAATCGCCTAATTCCTATTGCGTCTCCAATAAAATACTCCTAAACCCCTCTATAGCGCCGCCGGGGCTACTAGAGTCGTTACCAAGGTCTTTACGGATGCTACTCTGGAAGAATCCAAGAAATTTCAACACGGACCCCCCGGCACCTAAAAAATTCGTGGGTTAAAACACACGAAAAACTGGCAAAATCGCCTAATTCCTATTGCGTTGCAAATAAAATGCTCCTAAACCCTCTATAGCATCGCCGGGGCTGCTGGAGTCGTTCCCCAGGTCGTTACGGATGCTACTACAGAAGAATCCAAGAAATTTTGACCTGGACCCCCGGCACCTAAAAAATATGTGGGCTAACACACACGAAAAACTAGCAAAATCGCCTAATTCCTACTGCGTCGCCAATAAAATGCTCCTAAGCCCCTCTAAAGCACCGTTGGGGCTACAGTAGTCGTTCCCCAGGTCGTTACAGAAGCTACTATATAAGAATCCAAGAAAATTTGACCCGAACCACCGGCACCTAAAAAATCCGTGGGCTAACACACACGAAATATTGGCAAAATCTCCTAATTCCTATTGTATTGCCAATAAAATGCTCCTAAACCCCTCTATAGCACTGTCTGGGCTACTGGAGTCGTTCCACAGGTCGTTACGGACGCTACTATGGGAGAATGCAAGAAAATTCGACTCGGACCTTCGGCACCTAAAAAAGCATTACGCTAATACACACGAAATACTGGAAAAATTGCCTAATTCCTATTGCGTCTCCAATAAAATACTCCTAAACCCCTTTATAGCACTGCCGGGGCTACTGAGTCTTTCTCCAAGTCATTACGGACGCTACTACAGAAGAATCCAAGAAATTTCGACATGGACCCCAACACGTAAAAAATCTGTGGGCTAACACACACGAAAAACTAGCAAATTCGCCTAATTACTATTGCCTCTCTCTAAAAAAATGTTCTTAAGCCCCTCTAAAGCACTACTGGAGCTACTAGAGTCGTTCCCCAGGAATCCATGAAAATTTGACCCGGACCCCCAACACCTAAAAAATCTGTAGGCTAACACATACGAAAAACTGGCAAAATCGTCTAATTTCTATTGTGTAGCCAATTAAAAGCTCCTAAAACCCTCAAAAGTGCCACCGGGGCAACTAGAGTCATTCCTATGTCATTACGGATGCTACTATGGAAGAATCCAAGAAAATTTGACCAAAACCCCCGGCACCTAAAAAATCTATGCACTAACACACACGAAAAACTAGCAAAATCGCCTAATTCCTATTGCGTCTCCAATAAAATACTCCTAAACCGCTCTAAAGTGCCGCCGGGGCTACTGGAGTCGTTCCCCAGGTCGTTACGGATGCTACTATTGAAGAATCCAAGAAAATTTGACCCGGACCCCCGGCACCTAAAAATTCTGTGGGCTAACACACCAAAAACTGGCAAAATATCTTAATTTCTATTGTGTCTCTAATAAAATGCTCCTAAATCTCTCTATAGGGCCGTCAGGGCTACTGGAGTCATTCCCCAGGTTGTTGCAGACGCTACTATGGAAGAATGGAAAAATATTTGACCCGTACCCCCGGTACTTAAAAAATCCGCGGGCAAAATCGCCTAATTCCTATTGCAACGCCAATAAAATGCTCTTAAACCCCTCTATAGCACCGCCGGGGCTACTGGAGTCATTTCCCAGGTCGTTACGGACGCAATATGGAAGACTCCAAGAAATTTTGACACGGACCCCCGACACCTAAAAAATTCGTGGGTTAACACATATGAAAAACTGGCAAAATCGCCTAATTCGTATTGCGTCGCCAATAAAATGCTCCATAACCCCTCTATAGCGCCGCCGGGGCTACTGGAGTCGTTCTCCAGGTAATTACGGATGCTACTATAGAAGAATCCAAGAAATTTTGACCCGAACCCCCGGCACCTAAAAACTGTGTGGGCTAACACACACGAAAAACTGGCAAAATCGCCTAAATCCTATTGCGTCGCCAATAAAATGCTCCTAAACCCCTCTAAAGCGCCGCCGGGGCTACTGGAGTCGTTCCCCATGTCGTTACGGATGCTACTATGGAAGATTCCAAGAAAATTTGACCAAAACCCCCGACACCTAAAAATTCCGTGGGCTAACACACACGAAAAACGGGCAAAATTGCCTAATTCCTATTGCGTCTCAAATAGAATACTCTTAAACCCCTCTAAAGTGCCGCCGGGGTTACTGGAGTCTTTCCCCAGGTCATTACGGACGCTAGTATGGAAGAAATCAAGAAACTTCGACCTGCAACCCCGGCACCTAAAAAATTTGTGGGCTAACACACACAGAAAACTTGCAAAATCATCTAATTCGTATTGCGTCGCAAATAAAATGCTTCATAACCCCTCTAAATTGCCGCCGGGGCTTCTGGAGTCGTTTTCCAGGTCGTTACGGACGATACTATGTAACAATCCAAGAAAATTTGACTCAAACCCCCGGCACCTAAAAAATCCGTGGATTAACATACACGAAAAACTGGCAAAATCGCCTAATTCCTATTGCATCGCAAATAAAATGCTCCTAAACCCCTATATAGCGCTGCTGGGGCTACTGGAGTCGTTCCCCAAGTCGTTACGGAAGCTACTATAGAAGAATCCAATAAAATTCGACCCATACCCTCGGCACCTAAAAATTCTGTGGGCTAACATACATGAAAAATTGGCAAAATCGCCTAATTCCTATTGCGTCGCTAATAAAATTCTCCTAAACCCCTCTAAAGCGCCACCGGGGCTACTGTATTCGTTCTCCAGGTTGTTACGGATGCTACAATGGAAGAATCCAAGAAAATTTGAACCGGACACCCGGTACAAAAAACATCCGTGGGCTAACACACACGAAAAACTGGCAAAATCGCCTAATTCCTATTGCATCGCTAATAAAATGCTCCTAAATCCCTCTATAGAGCCGACGGGGCTATTGTAGTCGTTCCCCAAGTCATTACGGATGCTACTATAGAAGAATCAAAGAAAATTTGACCTGGACCCCTGGCACCTAAAAAGTCTGTAAGCTAACACACACGAAAAACTGGCTAAATCGCTGAAATCCTATTGCGTCTCCAATAAAATGCTCCTAAACCCTTCTATAGCGCCGCCGGGGCTACTGAGTCTTTCCACAGGTCGTTACGGACGCTACGATGGAAGAATAGAAGAAAATTCGACCCGTACCCCCGACACCTAAATAATCCGCGGGCTAACACACACGAAAAACTGGCAAAATCGCCTAATTCCTATTGCATCGCCAATAAAATGCTCCTAAACCACTCTAAAGCACCATCGGGGCAACTAGAGTCGTTCCCCAGGTTGTTACGAATGCTACTGTGGAAGAATCTAAGAAAATTCGACCCGAACCCTCGGCACCTAAAAAATATGTGGGCTAACACACACGAAAAACTAGTGAAATCTCCTAATTCCTATTGCATCGCCAATAAAATGCTCCTAAACCCCTCTGTAGCACCACCAGGGTACGAAGTCTTTCCTCATGTTGTTACGGATACTACTATGAAAGAATCCAGGAAAATTTGACTCTGACCTTCGGCACCTAAAAAATCCTTACGCTAATACACATGAAAAACTGGCAAATTTTCCTAATTCCTATTGCATCTCAAATAAAATGCTCTTAAGCCCCTCTAAAGCGCCACTGGGTCTACAAAAGTCGTTACCCAGGTTATTATGGATGCTACAATGGAAGAATCCAAGAAAATTTGACCCTGACCCCCGACACCAAAAAAATCTGTGGGCTAACACACACGAAAAACTGGCAAAATTGCTTAATTACTATTGCGTCGCCAATAAAATGGTCCTAAACACCTCAAAAGTACCATCGGGGGTACTAGAGTCGTTCCCAGGTCGTTACGGACGCTACTATGGAAAAATCAAAGAAAATTTGACCTAAACCCCCGACACCTAAAAAATCCGTGGGCTAACACATACGAAAACCTGGCAAAATCGCCTAATTTCTATTGCGTCTCCAATAAAATGCTCCTAAACCCCTCTAATCGCCGCCGAGGCTACAGGAGTCGTTCCCCAGATCCTTACGGACACTACTATTAAAGAATCCAAGAAAATTTGACCCGGACCCCCAACACCTAAAAAATCCGTGGGCTAACACACACGAAAAACTTGCAAAATCTCCTAATTCCTATTGTGTCGCTAATAAAATGCTCCTAAACCTCTCTATAGCGGAGCTGGGGCTACTAGAGTCGTTCCCCAGGTTGTTACGAATGCTACTATATAAGAAAGGAAGAAAATTTGACCCGGACCCCCGGCACCTAAAAAATCCGTGGGCTAACACACACGAAAAACTGGCAAAATCGCTTAATTACCATTGCGTCGCCAATAAAATGCTCCTAAACCCGTCTATAGCACCGTCGGGGCTACTGGAGTCTTTCCCCAGGTCGTTAAGGGGCTACTATGGAAGAATCCAAGAAATTTCTAGAAGGACCCCCAATACCTAAAAAATTCGTGGGTTAACACACATGAAAAACTGGCAAAATCGCCTAATTCCTGTTGCGTCGTCAATAAAATGCTCCTAAACCCCTCTATTGCGCCATCGGGGCTACTGGAGTCGTTCCCCAGGTCGTTACGGATGCTACTATATAAGAATCCAAGAAAATTTGACCCGGACCCCTGGAACCTAAAAAATCCATGGGCTAAAACACACAAAAAACTGACAAAATTGCCTAAATCCTATTGCGTCGCCAATAAAATGCTCCTAACCCCTTCTAAAGCGTCGACGAGGCTACTCAAGTCATTCCCCAGGTCATTACGGATGCTACTTTATAAGAATCCAAGAAAATTTAACCCGAACCCCCGGCACCTAAAAATCTGTGGGCTAACACACACGAAAAACTGGCAAAATCTCCTAATTCCTATTGCGTCGCCAATAAAATGCTCTTAAACCCCTCTATAGCACTGCCGGGGCTACTAGAGTCGTTCCCCAGGCCGTTACGGACGTTACTATGGGAGAATGCAAGAAAATTCGACTCGGACCTTCGGCAGCTAAAAACTCCTTACGCTAATACACCCGAAAAACTGGCAAAATTGCCTAATTCCTATTGCGTCTCCAATAAAATGCTCCTAAAACTCTCTATAGCACCACCGGGGCTACTGAGTCTTTCCACAGGTCGTTACGCACGCTACTATGTAAAAATCCAAGAAATTTCGACACGGACCCCCGGTACGTAAAAAATCTGTGGGCTAACACACACAAAAACTGGCAAATTCGCCTAATTACTATTGCGTCACTAATAAAATGCTCTCAAGCCCCTCTAAAGCGCCACCGGGTCTACTGGAGTCATTCCCCAGGTTGTTATGGACGCGATAATAGATGAATCCAAGAAATTTTGACCCGGACCCCCGGCACCTAAAAAATCTGTGCGCTAACACACACGAAAAACTAGAAAAATCACCTAATTCCTATTGTGCAGCCAATAAAATGCTCCTAAACCCCTCAAAAGTTTCACCGGGGCAACTGGAGTCATTCCCAGGTCATTACAGATGCTACTATGGAAGAATCCAAGAAATTTTGACCTGAACCCCAGGCACCTAAAAAATCCGTGGGCTAACAAACACGAAAAACTGGCAAAATCGCCTAATTCCTATTGCGTCTCCAATAAAATACTCCTAAACCCCTCTAAAGCATCGCCAGGGCTACTGGAGTCATTCCCCAGGTCGTTACGGATACTACTATTGAAGATTCCAACAAAATTTTACCCGAACCCCCGGCACCTAAAAAATCTGTGGGCTAACACACGAAAAAATGGCAAAATCTCCTAATTCCTATTGTGTCACTAATAAAATGCTCCTACCCCTCTCTATAGTGCTTCCGAGGCTACTGGAGTCGTTCCCCAAATTGTTACGGATGCTACTATGGAAGAATGGAAGAAAATTTGACCCGTACCCCCGGCACCTAAAAAATCCGCCGGCTAACACACACGAAAAACTGGCAAAATTGGCTAATTCCTATTGCGTCGCCAATAAAATGCTCCTAAACCCCTCTATAGTGCCGTCGGGGCTACTAGAGTCATTCCCCAGGTCGTTACATACGCTACTATGGAAGAATACAAGAAAATTTGACTCGTACCCCCAACACCTAAAAATTCTGTGGGCTAACAAACACAAAAAACTGGAAAAATCGCCTAATTCTATTGCGTCTCAAATAAAATGATCCTAAACCCCTCTAAAGCGCCATCGGAGCTACTGGAGTCGATCTCCAGGTCGTAAAAGATGCTACTATGGAAGAAATCAAGAAAATTCGACCCGGACCCCCGGTACCTAAAAATTCTGTGGGCTAACACACACGAAAAATTAGCAAAATTGCCTAATTCCTATTGCGTCGCAAATAAAATGCTCCTAAACCCCTCTATTACACCGTCGGGGCTACTAGAGTTGTTCCCAGGTCATTACGGACGGTACTATGGAAGAAATCAAGAAAATTCGACCCAGACCCCCAGCACCTAAAAATTTGTGGGTTAACACACACGAAAAACTAGCAAAATCGCCTAATTCCTATTGCGTCGTCAATAAAATGCTCTTGAACCCTTTTAAAGCGTTGCCAGGGCTACTGGAGTCATTACCTAGGTCGTTACGGATGCTACAATAGAAGAATCCAAGAAAATTTGACCCGAACCCCCAGCACCTAAAAAATCCGAGGGTTAACACATACGAAAAACTGGCAAAATCGCCTAATTCCTATTGCGTTGCCAATAAAATGCTCCTAAACCCCTCTATAGAGCCGCCGGGGCTACTGGAGTCATTCCTCAGGTCGTTACGGACGCTACTATGAAAGAATGCAAGAAAATTTGATTCGGACCCCCGTCACCTAAAAAATCCATGGGCTAACATACACGCAAAACTGACAAAATCGCCTAATTCCTAAAACAACAACAACAACAACAACCCAGTGAAATCCCACATCGTGGGGTCTGGGGAGGGTAGAGTGTACGCAGACCTATTGCGTCGCAAAGAAAATGATCCCAAACCCCTTTAAAGCGCCGCCGAAGCTACTAGAGTCGTTCTCCAGGTCGTAACGGACGCTACTATGGAAGAAATCAAGAAATTTCGACTCGGAAGCCCGGTACCTAAATATTCTATGATCTAACACACACGAAAAACTGGCAAAATAGCCTAATTCCTATTGTGTCGCCAATAAAATGCTCCTAAACCCCTCTAAAGCGCCGCCAAGGCTACTGGAGTCGTTCCCTAGGTCGTTACGGACGCTAAAATTGAAGAATCCAAGAAATTTTGACCCGAACCCCTAGCACCTAAACAATCCGAGGGTTAACACACATGAAAAACTAGAAAAATCGCCTAATTCCTATTGCGTCGCCAATAAAATGCTCCTAAATCCCTCTATAGCGCCGTTTGGGCTACTAGAGTCGTTCCCCAGGTCGTTATGGACGCTACTATGGAAGAATCTAAGAAAATTCGACCCGGACCCCCGGCACCTAAAAAATCAGTGGGCTAACACACACGAAAAACTGGCAAAATCCCCTAATTCCTATTATGTCGCCAATAAAATGCTCCTAAACCCCTCTATAGCACCTCCGGGGCTACTGGAGTCATTTCCAGGTCATTACGGATGCTACTATGGAAGAATCCAAGAAAGTTTGACTCGGACCCCCAGCACCTAAAATATCCGTGGGCTAACACACACGAAAAAGTGGCAAAATTGCTTAATTCTAATTGCGTCGCCAATAAAATGCTCCTAAACCCCTCTAAAGCGCCGCCGGGGCTACTGGAGTCGTTCCCGAGGTCGTTACGTATGCTACTATGGAAAAATCAAAGAAGATTTGACCTGAGCCCCCGGCACCTAAAAAATCTGTGGGCTAAAATACACGAAAAACTAGCAAAATCCCCTAATTCCTATTGCGTCGCCAATAAAATGCTCCTAAACCTATCTATAGCACCTCCGGGTCTACTGGAGTCATTCCCCAAGTCGTTGCGGATGCTACTATAAAGAATCTAAGAAAATTTGACCCGGACCCCCGGCACCTAAAAAATCCGTGGGCTAACACACATGAAAAACAGGCAAAATCGCCAAATTCCGATTGTGTCGCTAATAAAATGCTCTTAAATCCCTCTAAAGCACCTCCGGAGCTACTAGAGTCGTTCCCCAGGTCGTTACGGACGCAACTATGGAAGAATTCAAGAAAATTTGACCCGGACCCTCGGTACCTAAATTATTTGTGGGCTAACACACACGAAAAGTGGCAAAATTGCCTAATTCCTATTGCTCCACCAATAAAATGCTCCTAAATCCCTCTATAGAGCCATCGGGGCTACTGGAGTAGTTCCCCAGGTCTTTACGGATGCTACAATGGAAGAATCCAAGAAATTTAGACACGGCCCCCTAGAAAGTAAAAAATCCGTTGGCTAACACAAACGAAAAACTTGCAAAATCACCTAATTCCTATTGCGTCGCCAATTAAATGCTCCTAAACCCCTCCAAAGCGCCGCCGGGGCTACTGGAGTCGTTCCCTAGGTCGTTACGGATGCTACTATGGAATAATCCAAGAAAATTTGACCTGAACCCTCGGCACCTAAAAAATTTGTGGGTTAACACACACAAAAAACTGGCAAAATCGCCTAATTCCTATTGCGTCGCCAATAAAATGCTCCTAAATCCCTCTATAGAGCCGCCGGGGCTACTGGAGTTGTTTCCCAGGTCGTTACGGACGCTACTATGGAAGAATCCAAGAAAATTCGACCCGGACCTCTGGTATCTAAAAAATCCGTGGGCTAACACACACGAAAAATTGGCAAAATCTCCTAATTCCTATTATGTTGCTAATAAAATGCTCTTAAACCTCTCTATAGCGCCGTAGGGGATACTGGAGTCGTTCCCAAGGTTTTTACGGATGCTACAATGGAAGAATGGAATAAAATTTGACTCGGAACCTCAGCACCAAAAAACTCTGTGGGCTAACTCACACGAAAAACTTGCAAAATCGCCTAATTCCTATTGCGTCGCAAATAAAATGATCCTAAACCCCTCTAAAGCGCCGTCGGGGCTACTGGAGTCATTCCTCAGGTCGTTACGGACGCTACTATGGAAGAAATCAAGAAATTCCACCCAGACCCCCGGTATCTAAAAATTCAGTGGGCTAACACACACGAAAAACTGGCAAAATCGCTTAATTACCATTGCGTCGCCAATAAAATGCTCCTAAACCCGTCTATAGCACCGTCGGGGCTACTGGAGTCTTTCCCCAGGTCGTTAAGGGGCTACTATGGAAGAATCCAAGAAAATTTGACTCGAACCCCGGCACCTAAAAAATCCGTGGGTTAAAACACACGAAAAACTGGCAAAATCGCCTAATTCCTATTACATCGCCAATAAAATGCTCCTAAATCCCTCTATAGTGCCGCCGGGGCTACTGGAGTCGTTCCCCAGGTTTTTACGGACGCTACTATGGAAAAAACTAAGAAAATTCGACCCAGACCCCCGGCACCTAAAAAATCTGTGGACTAACACACACGAAAAACTGGCAAAATCGCCTAATTCCTATTGCATCTCCAATAAAATGCTCCTATAACCCTCTAAAGCGCCGCCAGGTCTACTGGAGTCGTTCCCCAGGTCATTACGGATGCTACTATGGAAGAATCCAAGAAAATTTGACCTGGACCCCCGACACCTAATAAATTCGTGAGCTAACACACACGAAAAATTGGCAAAATCTCCTAATTCCAATTGCATCGCCAATAAAATGCTTCTAAACCCCTCTATAGCACAGTCGGGGCTACTGGTGTCGTTCTCCAGGTCGTTACGGACTCTACAATGGAAGAAATCAAGAAAATTCGACCCGCACCCCTGGCACCTAAAAAATTCGTGGGCTAACACACACGAAAAACTGGCAAAATCGCCAAATTCCTATTGCGTTGCCAATAAAATGATTTTAAACCCCTCTAAAGCACCACCGGGGCTACTAGAGTCATTTCCCAGGTCGTTACGGACACTACTATGAAAGAATCCAAGAAAATTCGACTCGGACCCCAGGTAGCTAAAATATCTGTGGGCGTTACACACGAAAAAGTGGCAAAATTGCCTAATTCCTATTGCGCCACCAATAAAATGCTCCTAAACCCCTCTATAGAGCCGTCGGGGCTACTGGAGTAGTTCCCCAGGTTGTTACGGATGCTACAATGGAAGAATCCAAGAAATTTAGACACGACCCCCCGGAAAGTTAAAAATCCGTGGGCTAACACATACGAAAAACTTGTAAAATCGCCTAATTCTTATTGCGTCGCCAATTAAATGCTCCTGAACCCCTCCTAAGCACCGCCGAGGTTACTGGAGTCGTTCCCTAGGTCGTTACGGATATTACTATGGAAGAATCCAAGAAAATTTAATCCGAACCCTCGGCACCTAAAAAATCTGTGGATTAACACACACAAAAAACTAGCAAAATCACCTAATTCCTATTGCGTCGACAATAAAATGCTCCTAAATCCCTCTATAGCGCCGCCAGATCTACTGGAGTCGTTCCCCAGGTCGTTACGGACTCTAATATTGAAGAATCCAAGAAAATTCGATCCGGACCTTTGGTATGTAAAAAATCCGTGGGCTAACACACACGAAAAACTAGCAAAATCGCCTAATTCCTACTGCGTCGCCAATAAAATGCTACTAAGCCCCTCTAAATCGCCGCTGGGGCTACTGTAGTCGTTCCCCAGGTCGTTACGGACGCTACTATGGAAATATCCAAGAAAATTTGACTCGGACCCCCGGCACCTAAAACATATGTGGGGTAACAGAAATGAAAAACTGGCAAAATTCCCTAATTCCTATTCCGTCGCCAATAAAATGCTCCTAAACCCCTCTACAGCACCTCCGGAGCTACTGAAGTCATTTCCAATGTTGTTACGGACGCTACTATGGAAGAATCCAAAAATATTTGACCCGGGGCTACTAGAGTCGTTCCATAGGTCGTTACGAATGCTATTATGGAAGAATTCAAGAAATATTGACCCGGACCCCCTTCACCTAAAAACTCTGTGGGTTAACACACGAAAAACTGGCAAAATCGCCTAATTCCTATAGCGTCGCCAATAAAATGCAACTAAACCCCTTTATAGCGCCGCCGGGGCTACTAGAGTTGTTCCCCAGGTCGTTACGGAAGCTACTATGGAAGAATCCAAGAAATTTTGACCCGGCCCCCCGGCACCAAAAAAATCTGTGGCTAACACACACAAAAAACTGGCAATATCTCCTAATTTCTATTGCATCGCCAATAAAATGCTCCTAAACCCCTCTAAAGCGCCGTCGGGGCTACTGGAGTCATTCCCCAGGTTGTTACGGACGTTACTATGGATGAATCCAAAAAAATTAGACCCGGACCCCCAACACCTAAAAACTCTGTTGGCTAATACACACGAAAAACTAGCAAAATCGCCTAATTTCTATTGCATAGCCTATAAAATTCTCCTAAACCCTTCTAAAGAGTCGCCAGGGCTACTGAAGTCGTTCCCCAGGTCATTACGGATGCTACTATGGAAGAATCCAAAAAGATTTGACGCGGACCCCCGGCACCTAAAAAATCCCGAGTTGTTACGGACGCTACTATGGAAGAAAGGAAGAAAATTTGACCCGTACCCCCGGCACCTACAAAATCCGCGGGCTAACACACAAGAAAAACTGGCAAAATCGCCGAAATCCTATTGTGTCGCCAATAAAATGCTCTTAAACCACTCTAAAGCGCCGACGGGGCTACTAGAGTCGTTCCCCTTTGTTGCCTCATTACTGGAAGAATTCAAGAAATATTGACCCGGACCCCCTTCACCTAAAAACTCTGTGGGTTAACACACACGAAAAACTGGCAAAATCGCCTAATTCCTATAGCGTCGCCAATAAAATGCAACTAAACCCCTCTATAGCGCCGCCGGGGCTACTAGAGTTGTTCCCCAGGTCGTTACGGAAGCTACTATGGAAAAATCCAAGAAATTTTGACCCGGCCCCCCGGCACCAAAAAAATCTGTGGCTAACACACAAAAAAAACTGGCAATATCTCCTAATTTCTATTGTATCGCCAATAAAATGCTCCTAAACCCCTCTAAAGCGCCGTCGGGGCTACTGGAGTCATTCCCCAGGTTGTTACGGACGTTACTATGGATGAATCCAAAAAAATTAGACCCGGACCCCCAACACCTAAAAAATCTGTTGGCTAATACACACGAAAAACTAGCAAAATCGCCTAATTTCTATTGCATAGCCTATAAAATTCTCCTAAACCCCTCTAAAGAGTCGCCAGGGCTACTGAAGTCGTTCCCCAGGTCATTACGGATGCTACTATGGAAGAATCCAAAAAGATTTGACGCGGACCCCCGGCACCTAAAAAATCCCGAGTTGTTACGGACGCTACTATGGAAGAAAGGAAGAAAATTTGACCCGTACCCCCGGCATCTACAAAATCCGCGGGCTAACATACAAGAAAAACTGGCAAAATCGCCGAAATCCTATTGTGTCGCCAATAAAATGCTCTTAAACCACTCTAAAGCGCCGACGGGGCTACTGGAGTCGTTCCCCTTTGTTGCCTCATTACTGGAGTCGTTCCCCAGGTTGTTACGGGCACTACTATGGAAGAATGGAAGAAAATTTGACCCGTACCCCCGGCACCTAAAAAATCCACGGGCTAACACACACGAAAAACTGGCAAAATCGCCTAATTCCTATTGCGTCGCCAATAAAATACTCCTAAGCCCCTCTATAGCGCCGTCGGGGCTACTGGAGTCGTTCCCCGAGTCATTACGGACGCTACTATGGAAGAAAGGAATAAAATTTGACCCATACCCCTGGCACCTAAAAAATTTGCGGGCTAACACACTCGAAAAAATTGGCAAAATCGCCTAATTCCTATCGTGTCGCTAATAAAATGCTCCTAAACCACACTAAAGCACCGACGGGGCTATTGGTGTCATTTCCCAGATCGTTACGGATGCTACTATGGAAGTATCCAAGAAGATTTGACCCGGACCCCCGGCACCTAAAAAATCCGTGGGCTAATACACACGAAAAACTGGCAAAATTATCTAATTCCTATTGCATCGCCAATAAAATGCTCCTAAACCCCTCTATAGTATCGCCGGGGCTATTGCAGTCGTTCCCCAGGTCGTTACGGATGCTACTATGGAAGAAAGGAAGAAAATTTGACCCGTACCCCCGGCACCTAAAAAATCCGCGGGCTAACACACATGAAAAACTGGCAAAATTGCCTAATTCCTATCATGTCGCCAATAAAATGCTCCTAAACCATTTTAAAGCGCCGACAAGGCTATTGGAGTCATTCCCTAGGTCGTTACACACGCTACTATGGAAGAATCTAAGAAGATTTGACCCGGACCCCCTCCACCTAAAAAATCTGCGGGCTAACACACACTAAAAACTAGCAAAATCGCCTAATTCCTATTGCGTCGCCAACAAAATGCTCCTAAACCCCTCTATAGCATCGTCGGGGCTATTGTAGTCGTTCCCCAGGTCGTTACGGACACTACTATGGAAGACTCTAAGAAAATTTGACCCGTACCCCCGGCACCTAAGAAATTCGTGGGCTAACACACACAAAAAACTTGCAAAATTGCCTAATTCTATTGCGTCGCCAATAAAATGTTCCTGAACCACTCTAAAGCACCGCCGAGCCTACTAGAGTCGTTCCCCAGGTCGTTACAAACGCTACTATAGAAGAATCTAAGAAATTTGACCAGAACCTCCGACACCTAAAAAATTTTTGGGTTAACACACACAGAAAACTAGCAAAATCGCCTAATTCCTATTGTATCGCCTATAAAATGCTCCTAAATCCCTCTATAGTGCCGCCAGGGCTATTGGAGTCATTCCCCAGGTCTTTACGGATGCTAGTATATAAGAATCGAATAAAATTTGACTCGGACCCCCAGCACCTAAAAAATCCGTGGGCGTTACACACAAAAAACTGGCAAAATCGCCTAAATCCTATTGCATCTCCAATAAAATGCTCCTAAACCCCTCTAAAGTGCCGTCGGGTCTACTAGAGTCGTTCTCCAGGTCATTACGGATACTACTATGAAAGAATCCAAGAAATTTCGACCCGAACCCCCGGTACCTAAAAAATCCGTGAGCTAACACACACGAAAATCGCCTAATTACTATTGCGTAGCCAATAAAATGCTCCTAAACCCCTCAAAAGTGCCACCGGTGCAACTGGAGTCGTTCCCAGGTCATTACGGATGCTACTATGGAAGAATCCATGAAAATTTGACCTGAACCTCCGGCACCTAAAAAATCCATGGGCTAACACATACGAAAAACTGGCAAAATCACCTAATTCCTATTGCGTCTCCAATAAAATTCTCCTAAACTCCTATAAAGCACCGCCGGGGCGACTGGAATTGTTCCTCATGTCGTTATGGATGCTACTATTAAAGAATACAAGAAAATTTGACCCGTACCCTCGACACCTAAAACATCCGTGAGCTAACACACAAAAAACTGGAAAAAGCTCTTAATTCCTATTGTGTCGCTAATAAAATGCTCCTAAACCTCTCTATAGCGCCGCCGGGGCTACTGGAGTCTTTCCCCAGGTTGTTACGGACACTACTATGGAAGAAATGAAGAAATTTTGACCCATACCCACGGCACCTAAAAAATCCGCGGGCTAACACACACGAAAAACTGGCAAAATCGCCTAATTCCTATTGCTTCGCCAATAAAATGCTCCTAAACCCCTCTATAGCGCCGCCGGGGCTACTGGAGTCGTTCACCGAGTCGTTACGGACGCTACTATAGAAGAATCCAAGAAATTTCGACACGGACCCTCGGCACCTAAAAAATATGTGGGCTAACACACACGAAAAACTCGCAAAATCTCCTAATTCCTATTGCGTCGCCAATACAATTCTCCTAAATACCTCTATAGAACCGCCAGGGCTACTGGAGTCATCGCCCAGGTCATTACAGATGCTAATATAGAAGAATCCAAGAAAATTCGACGGGGAGCCCCGGCACCTAAAAAATCTTTACGCTAATACACATGAAAAATTGGAAAAATTGCCTAATTTCTATTGCGTCACCAATAAAATGCTCCTAAACCCCTCTAAAGCGCCGACAGAGCTACTGGAGTCGTTCCCCAGGTTGTTACGGATGCTACTATTGAAGAATCCAAGAAAATTTGACCCGGACCCCCGACACCTAAAAAATCTGTGGGCTAACACAGACGAAAAATTGGCAAAATCGCCTAATTCCTATTACGTCTCAAATAAAAAGCTCTTAAACCCCTCTGAGGTGCCACCTGGGTTACTGGAGTCGTTCCCCTGGTCATTACGAATGCCACTATGGAAGAATGGAAGAAAATTCGACCCGTACCCCTGGCACCTAAAAATTCTGTGGGCTAACACACATGAAAAACTTGCAAAATCGCCTAATTTCTGTTGCGTCGCCAATAAAATGCTCCTAAACCCCTCTATAGCGCCATAGGGGCTACTGGAGTCGTTCCCTAGGTCGTTACGGATGCTACTATAGAAGAATCCAAGAAAATATGACCCGAACCCCCGGCACCTAAAAAATCCGTGGGCTAACACACACGAAAAACTGGCAAAATCTCCTAATTCCTATTGCATCGCCAATAAAATGCTCCTAAACCCCTCTATAGCACTTCCGGGGCTACTGGAGTCGTTCCCTAGGTCATTACGGACGCTACTATGGGAGAATGTAAGAAAATTCGACTCGGACTTTCGGCACCTAAAAAATCCTTACGCTAATACACACGAAAAACTGGCAAAATTGCCTAATTCCTATTGCGTCTCCAATAAAATGCTCCTAAACCCCTCTATAGCACCGCCGGGGCTACTGAGTCTTTCCCCAGGTCGTTACGGACGCTACTATAGAAGAATCCAAGAAATTTCTATATGGACCCCCAGCACGTAAAAAATCTGTGGGCTGACACATATGAAAAACTGGCAAATTCGCCTAATTACTATTGCATCTCTAATAAAATGCTCTTAGCCCCTCTAAAGCACCACCGGGGCTACTAGAGTCGTTCCCCAGGTTGTTATGGACGTTAAAATGGAAGAATTTAAGAAAATTTGACCCGGACCCCCTTCACCTAAAATATCTGTGGGCTAACACACAAGAAATACTGGCAAAATCACCTAATTAATATTGCGTCGCCAATAAAATGCTCCTGAACCCCTCCAAAGCGCTGCCGGGGCTACTGGAGTCGTTCCCTAGGTCATTACGGATGCTACTATTGAAGAATCCAAGAAATTTTGACCCGAACCCTCGGCACCTTAAAAATCCATGGGTTAACACACACGAAAAACTTGCAAAATCGCTTAATTCCTATTGCGTCGCTAATAAAATACTCCTAAATCCCCCTATAGCGCCGCCGGGGCTACTGGAGTCATTCCTCAGGTCGTTACGGACGCAACTATGGAAGAATCCAAGAAAATTCAACCAGGACCTCCAGCATCTAAAAAATCCGTGGGCTAACACACACAAAAAACTGGCAAAGTCGCTGAATTCCTACTGCGTCGCCAATAAAATGCTGCTAAGCCTCTCTAAAGCGCCGCCGAGGCTAGTGTAGTCGTTCCCCAGGTCATTACGGACGCTACTATGGAAACATCCAAGAGAATTTGACCCGGACCCCCGGCACCTAAAACATTTGTGGGCTAACACACACGAAAAACTAGCAAAATCCCCTAATTCCTATTGCATCGCCAATAAAATGCTCCTAAACCCCTTTATAGCACCTCCGGGGCTACTGCAGTCATTCCCCATGCCGTTACGGACGCTAATATGGAAGAATCCAAGAAAATTTGACCCGAACCCCCGGCACCTAAAATATCTGTGGGCTAACACACACAAAAAAGTGGCAAAATTACTTAATTCCTATTGCGCCGCCAATAAAATGCTCCTAAACCCCTCTAAAGCATCGCCGAGGCTACTGGAGTCGTTCCCCAAGTCGTTACCGATGCTACTATGGAAGAATTCAAGAAAATTTGACTCGGACCCCCTTCACCTAAAATATCTGTGGGATAACACACAAGAAATACTGGCAAAATCACCTAATTAATATTGCGTCGCCAATAAAATGCTCCTGAACCCCTCCAAAGCGCCGCCGGGGCTACTGGAGTCGATCCCTAGGTCGTTACGGATGCTTCTATTGAAGAATCCAAGAAAATTTGACCCGAACCCTTGGCACCTAAAAAATCCGTGGGTTAACACACACGAAAAACTTGCAAAATTGCCTAATTCCTATTGCGTCGCCAATAAAATACTCCTAAATCCCCCTATAGCGCCGTCGGGGCTATTGGAGTCGTTCCTCAGGTCGTTACAGACGCAACTATGGAAGAATCCAAGAAAATTTGACCAGGACCTCCGGCATCTAAAAAATCTGTGGGCTAACACACACGAAAAACTGGCAAAATCGTTGAATTCCTACTGCGTCGCCAATAAAATGCTGCTAAGCCCCTCTAAAGCGCCACCGAGGCTAGTGTAGTCGTTCCCCAGGTCATAACAGACGCTACTATAGAAACATCCAAGAGAATTTGACCCGGACCCTCGGCACCTAAGAAATTTGTGGGCTAACACACACGAGTAGAAAAATCCCCTAATTCCTATCGCATCGCCAATAAAATTCTCCTAAACCCCTTTATAGCACCTTCGGGGCTACTGCAGTCATTCCCCAGGTCATTACGGACGCTACTATGTAAGAATCCAAGAAAAGTTCACCCGGACCCCCGGCACCTAATATATCTGTGGGCTAACACACACAAAAAAGTGGCAAAATTACTTAATTCCTATTGCGCCGCCAATAAAATGCTCCTAAACCCCTCTAAAGCGCCGCCGAGGCTACTGGAGTCGTTCCCAAGTCGTTACCTATGCTACTATGGAAGACTTCAAGAAAATTTGACCCGGACCCCCTTCACCTAAAAAATCTGTGGGCTAACACACAAGAAATACTGGCAAAATCATCTAATTAATATTGCGTCGCCAATAAAATGCTCCTAAACCCCTCTATAGCGCCGCCGGGGCTACTAGAGTCATTCCCCAGGTCGTTACGGACGCTACTATGGAAGAATCTAAGAAAATTCGACCCGGACCCCCGGTACCTAAAATATCTGTGGGCTAACACACACGAAAAAGTGGCAAAATCGCCTAATTACTATTGCGCCACGAATAAAATGCTCTAAACCCCTCTATAGAGCCGTCGGGGTTACAGGAGTAGTTCCCCAGGTCGTTACGGATGCTACAATGGAAGAATCCAAGAAATTTAGACACGGCCCCCCAGAAAGTAAAAATATCCGTGGGATAATACACACGAAAAACTTGCAAAATCGCCTAATTCCTATTGTGTCGCCAATAAAATGCTCCTAAATCCCTCTATAGCGCCGCCAGAGCTACTGGAGTCGTTACCCAGGTCGTTATGGACTCTACTATGGAAGAATCCAAGAAAATTCGACTCGGACCTCCGGCGTGTAAACAATCTGTGGGCTAACACACACGAAAAACTGGCAAAATCGCCTAATTCCTACTGCGTCGCCAATAAAATGTTGTTAAGCCCCTCTAAAGCACCGCCGGGGCTACTGGAGTCGTTCCTCAGGTCGTTACAGACGCAACTATGGAAGAATCCAAGAAAATTCGACCAGGACCTCCGGCATCTAAAAAATTCGTGGGCTAACACACACGAAAAACTGGCAAAATCGCTGAATTCCTACTGCGTCGCCAATAAAATGCTGCTAAGCCCCTCTAAAGCGCCGCCGAGGCTAGTGTAGTCGTTCCCCAGGTCATAACGGACGCTACTATGGAAACATCCAAGAGAATTTGACTCGGACCCTCGGCACCTAAGAAATTTGTGGGCTAACACACACGAGTAGCAAAATCCCCTAATTCCTATCGCATCGCCAATAAAATGCTCCTAAACCCCTTTATAGCACCTTCGGGGCTACTGCAGTCATTCCCCAGGTCGTTACGGACGCTACTATGTAAGAATCCAAGAAAAGTTCACCCGGACCCCCGGCACCTAAAATATCTGTGGGCTAACACACACAAAAAAGTGGCAAAATTACTTAATTCCTATTGCGCCGCCAATAAAATGCTCCTAAACCCCTCTAAAGCGCCGCCGAGGCTACTGGAGTCGTTCCCAAGTCGTTACCTATGCTACTATGGAAGACTTCAAGAAAATTTGACCCGGACCCCCTTCACCTAAAAAATCTGTGGGCTAACACACAAGAAATACTGGCAAAATCGTCTAATTAATATTGCGTCGCCAATAAAATGCTCCTAAATCCCTCTATAGCGCCGCCGGGGCTACTAGAGTCATTCCCCAGGTCGTTACGGACGCTACTATGGAAGAATCTAAGAAAATTCGACCCGGACCCCCGGTACCTAAAATATTTGTGGGCTAACACACACGAAAAAGTGGCAAAATTGCCTAATTCCTATTGCGCCACCAATAAAATGCTCTAAACCCCTCTATAGAGCCGTCGGGGTTACTGGAGTAGTTCCCCAGGTCGTTACGGATGCTACAATGGAAGAATCCAAGAAATTTAGACACGGCCCCCCAGAAAGTAAAAATATCTGTGGGATAACACACACGAAAAACTTGCAAAATCGCCTAATTCCTATTGCGTCGCCAATAAAATGCTCCTAAACCCCTCTATAGTGCCGCCAGAGCTACTGGAGTCGTTACCCAGGTCGTTACGGACGCTACTATGGAAGAATCCAAGAAAATTCGACTCGGACCTCCGCCGTGTAAACAATCTGTGGGCTAACACACACGAAAAATTGACAAAATCGCCTAATTCCTACTGCGTCGCCAATAAAATGCTGTTAAGCCCCTCTAAAGCACCGCCGGGGCTACTGTAGTCGTTCCCCAGGTCGTTACGGACGCTACTATGGAAAAATCCAAGAAAATTTGACCCGGACCATCGGCACCTAAAAAATATGTGGAATAACACAAACGAAAAACTGGCAAAATTACCTAATTCCTATTGCGTCGCCAATAAAATGCTCCTAAACCCCTCTATAGCACCTCTGCGGCTACTGGAGTCATTCCCCAGGTCGTTACGGACGCTACTATGGAAGAATCCAAGAAAATTTGACCCGGACCCCCGGCACCTAAAAAATCTGTGGGTTAACACACACAAAAAACTAGCAAAATCGCCTAATTCCAATTGCGCCACTAATAAAATGCTCCTAAACCCCTCTAAAGCACCGTCGGGGATACTGGAGTCGTTCCCCAGGTTGATACAGATGCTATTATGGAAGAATTCAAGAAATTTTAACCCGAACCCCCTTCACCTAAAAAATCTGTGGGTTAACACACACGAAAAACTGGCAAAATCACCTAATTTCGATTGCGTCGCCAATAAAATGCTCCTAAACCCCTCTATAGCGCAGTCAGGGTTACTGGAGTCGTTCCCCAGGTCGTTATGGAAGCTATTATGGAATAATCCAAGAAACTACGACCCGGACCCTCGGCACCTAAAATATCCGTGGGCAAACACACATGAAAAACTGGCAAAATCTCCTAATTCCTATTGCGTCGGTAATAAAATTCTCCTCAACCCCTCTAAAGAGCCACAGTGGCTACTGTAGTCGTTCTCCAAGTTGTTACGGACTCTACAATGGAAGAATCCAAGAAAATTTAACCCGGACCCCCGTCCCTAAAATATCTGTGGTCTAACACACACGAAAAAATGGCAAAATTGAGTAATTTCTATTGTTCCGCCAATAAAATGCTCCTAAACCCCTCTAAAGCGCCGTCGGGGCTACTGGAGTCGTTCCCCAGGTGGTTACGGACGTTACTATGGATGAATCCAAAAAAATATTACCCAGACCCCCAGCACCTAAAAAATCTGTTGGCTAATACACACGAAAAACTGGCAAAATCGCCTAATTTCTATTGTATCGCCAATAAAATTCTCCTAAACCCCTTCTAAAGAGTCGCCGGAGCTACTGGAGTCATTCCCCAGGTCGTTACAGATGCTACTATGGAAGAATCCAAGAAATTTCGACCCGGACCCCCGGCACCTAAAATATCTATGGGCTAACACACACGAAAAAGTGGCAAAATTGAGTAATTCCTATTGCTCCGCTAATAAAATGCTACAAAACCTCTCTATAGCGCCGCCGGGGCTAACTGGAGTCGTTCCCCAGGTTGTTACGGACGCTACAATGGAATAGAGGAAGAAAATTTGACCCGTACCCCTGGCACCTAAAAAATCCGCGGGCTAACACACATGAAAAACTGGCAAAATTGCCTAATTCCTATTGCATCGCCAATAAAATGCTCCTAAACCACTCTAAAGCACCATCGGGGCTATTGGAGTCGTTCCCCAGGTCGTTACGGATGCTACTATAGAAGAATCCAAGAAAATTCAACCCATACCCCCGGTTCCTAAGAAATTCGTGGGCTAACACACACAAACAACTTGCACAATCGTCTAATTCTATTGCGTCACCAATAAAATGCTCCTAAACCACTCTAAAGCACCGCCGGGTATACTAGAGTCGTTCCCTAGGTCGTTACAGACGCTACTATGGAAGAATCTAAGAAAATTTGACCCGAACCCCCGGCACCTAAAAAATTCGTGGGTTAACACACACGAAAAACTGGCGAAATCGCCAAATTTCTATTGCGTCGCCAATAAAATGCTCCTAAACCCCTCTATAGTGCCGCCGGGGCTACTGAAGTCATTCCCCAAGCCGTTACCAACATACAATAGAAGAATCCAAGAAAATTCGACCCGAACCCCCGGCACCTAAAAATCTGTGGGCTAACACACATGAAAAACAGGCAAAATCGCCTAATTCCTATTGCATCTCCAATAAAATGCTCTTAAACCCCTCTAAAGTGCCGCCGAGGTTACTAGAGTCGTTCCCCAGGTCATTACGAATGCTACTATGGAAGAAATCAAGAAACTTCGACCCACACCCCCGACACCTAAAAACTCTGTGGGCTAACACACACGAAAAACTTGCAAAATCATCTAATTCGTATTGTGTCGCAAATAAAATGCTTCATAACCCCTCTAAAGCACTGCCGGGGCTACTGGAGTCGTTCCCCAGATCCTTACGGACGCTACTATGTAACAATCCAAGAAAATTTGACCCAAACCCCCGGCACCTAAAAAATCCGTGGGTTAACACACACGAAAAACTGGCAAAATCGCCTAATTCCTATTGCGTCGCCAATAAAATGCTTCTTAACCCCTCTATAGTGCTGCCGGAGCTACTGGAGTCGTTCCCCAGGTCGTTACGGAAGCTACTATGGAAGAATCCAAGAAATTTTGACCCAGACCCTCGGCACCTAAAAATTCCATGGGCTAACACACATGAAAAACTGGCAAAATCTCTTAATTCCTATTGTGTCGCTAATAAAATGCTCCTAAACCTCTCTATAGCGCCGCCGATGCTACTGGAGTCGTTCCCCAGGTTGTTAAGGACACTACTATGGAAGAATGGAAGAAATTTTGACCCGTACCCACGACACCTAAAAACTTCGCGGGCTAACACACATGAAACACTAACAAAATTGCCTAATTCCTATTGCGTCGCCAAATAAAATGCTCTTAAACCCCTCTATAGCATTGCCGGGGCTACTGGATTCATTCCCCGAGTCGTTACGGATGCTACTATGGAAGAATCTAAGAAATTTTGACACGGACCACCGGCACCTAAAAAATTTGTAGGTTAACACACACGAAAAACTGGCAAAATTGCCTAATTCCTATTGAGTCGCTAATAAAATTCTCTTAAACCCCTCTAAAGCGCCACCGGTGCTACTGTAGTCGTTCTACAGGTTTTTACAGACGCTACAATGGAAGAATCCAAGAAAATTTAACATGGACCCTCGGCACCAAAAATATTTGTGGACTAACACACACAAAAAACTGGCAAAATCTCCTAATTTCTATTACGTCGCCAATAAAATGCTCCTAAACCCCTCTAAAGCGCCGTCGGGGCTACTGCAGTCATTCCCCAGGTTGTTACGGATGCTACTATGGAAGAATCCATGAAAATTGGACCCGCACCCCCGGCACCTAAAATATCGTGGGCTAACACACACGAAAAAGTGGCAAAATTGCCTAATTCCTATTGCGCTGCCAATAGAATACTCCAAAACCTCTCTATAGTGCCGCCGGGTCTACTGGAGTCGTTCCCCAGGTTGTTACGGACGCTACTATAGAAGAAAGGAAGAAATTTTGACCTATAATCCCGGCACCTAAAAAATCTGCAGGCTAACACACACGATAAACTGGCAAAATCACCTAATTACTATCGTGTCGCCAATAAAATGCTCCTGAACCACTCTAAAGCATCGCCGGGGCTACTAGAGTCGTTCCCCAGGTCGTTACAGATGCTACTATGGAAGACTCCAAGAAAATTCGACCCGGACCCCCGTCACCTAAGAAATTTATGGGCTAACACACAAAAAAAACTTGCAAAATCGCCTAATTTTATTGCGTCGCCAATAAAATGCTCCTAAACCTCTCTATAGTGCCGCCGGGGCTACTGGAGTCGTTACCCAGGCCGTTACCGACGCTACTGTTGAAGAATCTAAGAAAATTTGACCCGAACCCCCGACACCTAAAAAATTTGTGGGTTAACACACACGAAAAACTAGCAAAATCACATAATTCCTATTGCATCGCCAATAAAATGCTCCTAAATCCCTCTATAGCGCCGCCGAGGCTACTAGAGTCGTTTCCCAGGTCGTTACGGATGATACTATATAAGAATCGAAGAAAATTTAACCCGTACCCCCGGCACCTAAAACATTCGTGGGCTAACACACACAAAAAACTGGCAAAATCGCCTACATCCTATTGCGTCTCCAATAAAATGCTCCTAAACCCCTCTATAGCGCTGCCGGGGTTACTGAGTCTTTCCCCAGGTCGTTACGGACACTACTACGGAAGAATGGAAGAAAATTCGACCCGTACCCCTGGCACCTATAAAATCTGTGGGCTAACACACACAAAAAACTGGAAAAATTGCCTAATTCCTATTGCGTCGCTAATAAAAAGATCCTAAACCACTCTAAAGCGCTGCCGGGGCTACTAGAGTCGTTCCCTAGGTCGTTACGGATGCTTCTATGGAAGAATCCAAGAAAATTCGACCCGAACCACTGGCACCTAAAAAATCCGTGGGCTAACACACACGAAAAACTGGTGAAATATCCTAATTCCTATTGTGTCGCCAATAAAATGCTCCTAAACCCCTCTATAGCACCGCCGGGGCAACTAGAGTCGTTACTCAAGTAATTACGGATGCTACTATGGAAGAATGCAATAAAATTCAACTCGGACTTTCGACACCTAAAAAATCCTTATGCTAATACACACGAAAAACGGGCAAAATCGCCTAATTCCTATTGCGTCTCTAAGAAAATGCTCCTAAACTCCTTTATAGCACCGCCGGGGCTACTGAGTCTTTCCCCAGGTCGTTACGGATGCTACAATGGAAGAATCCAAGAAATTTCGACACAGACCCCCGGCACGTAAAAAATCTGTGGGCTAACACACACGAAAAACTGGCAAATTCGCCTAATTACTATTGTGTCTCTAATAAAATGCTCTTAAGCCCCTCTAAAGCGCCACCGGGGCTACTGCAGTCATTCCCCAGGTTGTTATGGACGCTACAATGGAAGAATCCAAGAAAATTTGACCCAGACCCCCGGCACCTAAAAAATATGTGGGCTAACACACACGAAAAACTGGCAAAATCGCCTAATTCCTATTGCGTAGCCAATAAAAAGCTCCTAAACCCCTCAAAAGTGCCACCGGTGCAATTGGAGTCATTCCCAGGTCATTACGGATGCTACTATGGAAGAATCCAAGAAAATTTGACCTGAACCCCGACACCTAAAAAATCTGTGGGCTAACACACACGAAAAACTGACAAAATCGCCTAATTCCTATTGCGTCTCCAATAAAATACTCCTAAACTACTCTAAAGCACCGCTGGGGCTACTAGAGTCGTTCCCAGGTCGTTGCAGATGCTACTATTTTAGAATCCAAGAAATTTTGACCCGGACCCCCGGCACCTAAAAAATCTGTGGGCTAACACACACGAAAAACTGGCAAAATCTCTTAATTCCTATTGTGTCGCTAATAAAATGCTCCTAAACCTCTCTATAGCGCCGCCGGGGCGACTGTAGTCATTCCCCAGGTTGTTACGGACACTACTATTGAAGAATGGAAGAAAATTTGACCCGTACCCCCGGCACCTAAAAAATCCGCGGGCTAACAAACACGAAAAACTGGCAAAATCGCCTAATTCCTATTGCGTCGCCAATAAAATGCTCCTAAACCCCTCTATAGCACCGCCGGGGCTACTGGAGTCATTCCCCGAGTCGTTACGGACGCTACAATGGAAGAATCCAAGAAATTTCGACATGGACCCCCGGCACCTAAAAAATTTGTGGGTTACCACATATGAAAAAATGGCAAAATCTCCTAATTCCTGTTGCGTCGCCAATAAAATGCTCCTAAACCCTCTATAGCGCCGCCGGGGCTACTGGAGTCATTCCCCTGGTCGTTACGGACGCTACTATAGAAGAATCTAAGAAAATTTGACCCGGACCCCCGGCACCTAAAAAATCCGTAGGCTAACAGACACGAAAAACTGACAAAATTGCCTAATTCCTATTGCGTCTCTAATAAAATGCTCCTAAACTCCTTTATAGCACCGCCGGGGCTACTGAGTCTTTCCCCAGGTCGTTACGGATGCTACAATGGAAGAATCCAAGAAATTTCGACATAGACCCCCGGCACATAAAAAATCTGTGGGCTAACACACACGAAAAACTGGCAAATTCGCCTAATTACTATTGTGTCTCTAATAAAATGCTCTTAAGCCCCTCTAAAGCGCCACCGGGGCTACTGGAGTTGTTCCCCAGGTTGTTATGGACGCTACAATGGAAGAATTCAAGAAAATTTGACCCATACCCCCGGCACCTAAAAAATATGTGGGCTAACACACACGAAAAACTGGCAAAATCGCCTAATTCCAGTTGCGTAGCTAATAAAAAGCTCCTAAACCCCTCAAAAGTGCCACCGGTGCAACTGGAGTCATTCCCAGGTCATTACGGATGCTACTATGGAAGAATCCAAGAAAATTTGACCTGAACCCTGACAGCTAAAAAATCTGTGGGCTAACACACACGAAACACTGACAAAATCGCCTAATTCCTATTGCGTCTCCAATAAAATACTCCTAAACTACTCTAAAGCACCGCTGGGGCTACTGAAGTCGTTCCCAGGTCGTTGCAGATGCTACTATTGAAGAATCCAAGAAATTTTGACCCGGACCCCCGGCACCTAAAAAATCTGTGGGCTAACACACACGAAAAACTGGCAAAATCTCTTAATTCCTATTGTGTCGCTAATAAAATGATCCTAAACCTCTCTATAGCACCACCGGGGTGACTGGAGTCGTTCCCCAGGTTGTTACGGACACTACTATTGAAGAATGGAAGAAAATTTGACCCGTACTCCCGGCACCTAAAAAATCTGCGGGCTAACACACACAAAAAACTGACAAAATTGCCTAATTCCTATTGCGTCGCCAATAAAATGCTCCTAAACCCCTCTATAGCACCGTCGGTGCTACTGGAGTCATTCCCCGAGTCGTTACGGACGCTACAATGAAAGAATCCAAGAAATTTCGACACGGACCCCCGGCACCTAAAAAATTTGTGGGTTAACACACACGAAAAACTGGCAAAATCTCATAATTCCTGTTGCGTCGCCAATAAAATGCTCCTAAACCCTCTATAGCGCCACCGGGGCTACTGGAGTCAATCCTCTGGTCGTTACGGATGCTACTATAGAAGAATCTAACAAAATTTGACCCGGACCCCCGGCACCTAAAAAATCTGTAAGCTAACAGACACGAAAAACTGACAAAATCGCCTAATTCCTATTGCGTAGCCAATAAAAAGCTCCTAAACCCCTCAAAAGTGCCACCGGGGCAACTGAAGTCATTCCCATGTCGTTACGGATGCTACTATCGAAGAATCCAAGAAAATTTAACCTGAACCCCCGGCACCTAAAAAATCTGTGGGCTAACACACACGAAAAACTGGCAAAATCGCCTAATTCCTATTGCGTCTCCAATAAAATACTCCTAAAACCCTCTAAAGAGCCGCCAGAGCTACTGGAGTGGTTCCCCAGGTCGTTACGGATGCTACTATTGACGAATCCAAAAAAGTTTGACCCAGACCCCCGGCACCTAAAAAATATGTGGGCTAACAAACACGAAAAACTGGCAAAATCCATGAAAATTTGACCCGGACCCCCAACACCTAAAAAATCTGTAGGCTAACACACACGAAAAACTGGCAAAATTGTCTAATTCCTATTGTGTAGCCAATAAAAAGCTCCTAAAACCCTCAAAAGTGCCACCGGGGCAACTAGAGTCATTCCTATGTCATTACGGATGCTACTATGGAAGAATCCAAGAAAATTTGACATGAACCCCCGGCACCTAAAAAATCTATGCGCTAACACACACGAAAAACTAGCAAAATCGCCTAATTCCTATTGCGTCTCCAATAAAATACTCCTAAACCCCTCTAAAGCACCGCCGGGGCTACTGGAGTCGTTCCCCAGGTCGTTACGGATGCTACTATTGAAGAATCCATGAAAATTTGACCCGGACCCCCGGCACCTAAAAATTCTGTGGGCTAACACACACCAAAAACTGGCAAAATATCTTAATTTCTATTGTGTCTCTAATAAAATGCTCCTAAACCTCTCTATAGGGCCGTCAGGGCTACTGGAGTCATTCCCCAAGTTGTTACAGACGCTACTATGGAAGAATGGAAAAATATTTGACCCGTACCCCCGGCACCTAAAAAATCCACGGGCAAAATCGCCTAATTCCTATTGCAACGCCAATAAAATACTCTTAAACCCCTCTATAGCATCGCCGGGGCTACTGGAGTCATTCCCCAGGTCTTTACGGACACTACTATGGAAGACTCCAAGAAATTTCGACACGGACCCCCAACACCTAAAAAATTCGTGGGTTAACACACACGAAAAACTGGCAAAATCACCTAATTCCTGTTGCGTCGCCAATAAAATGCTCCTTAACCCCTCTATAGCGTCACCGGGGCTACTGGAGTCATTCCCCAGGTCATTACGGACGCTACTATAGAAGAATCCAAGAAATTTCGACCCGGACCCCCGGCACCTAAAAACTTTGTGGGCTAACACACACGAAAAACTGGCAAAATCGCCTAAATCCTATTGCGTCGCCAATAAAATGCTCCTAAACCCCTCTAAAGCACCGCCGGAGCTACTGGAGTCATTCCCCATGTCGTTACGGATGCTACTATGGAATATTCCAAGAAATTTGACCTGAACCCCTGACACCTAAAAATTCCGTGGGCTAACACACACGAAAAACTGGCAAAATTGCCTAATTCCTATTACGTCTCAAATAAAATACTCTTAAACCCCTCTAAAGTGCCGCCGGGGTTACTGGAGTCATTCCCCAGGTCATTACGGACGCTAGTATGGAAGAAATCAAGAAACTTCGACCTGCACCCCCGGCACCAAAAAAATTCGTAGGCTAACACACGAAAAACTTGCAAAATCATCTAATTCGTATTGCGTCACAAATAAAATGCTTCATAACCCCTCTAAATTGCCGTCGGGGCTACTGAAGTCGTTCCCCAGGTCGTTACGGACGATACTAAGTAACAATCCAAGAAAATTTGACTCAAACCCCCGGCACCTAAAAAATTCGTGGATTAACACACACGAAAAACTGGCAAAATCGCCTAATTCCTATTGCATCGCCAATAAAATGCTCCTAAACCCCTCTATAGCGCCTCTGGGGCTACTGGAGTCGTTTCCCAAGTCGTTACGGAAGCGACTATGGAAGAATTCAATAAAATTCGACCCATACCCTCGGCACCTAAAAATTCTGTGGGCTAACATACATGAAAAATTGGCAAAATCGCCTAATTCCTATTGCGTTGCTTATAAAATTCTCCTAAACCCCTCTAAAGCGCCACTGGAGCTACTGTAGTCGTTCTCCAGGTTTTTACGGATGCTACAATGGAAGAATCCAAGAAAATTTGAACCGGACACCCGGTACAAAAAACATCCCTAGGTTAACACACACGAAAAATTGGCAAAATCGCCAAATTCCTATTGCATCGCTAATAAAATGCTCCTAAATCCCTCTATAGATCCGGTGGGGCTACTGGAGTCCTTCCCCAAGTCATTACAGATGCTACTATAGAAGAATCGAAGAAAATTTGACCCGGACCCCTAGCACCTAAAAAGTCCGTAAGCTAACACACACAAAAAACTGGCTAAATCGCTAAAATCCTATTGCGTCTCCAATAAAATGCTCCTAAACCCCTCTATAGTGCCGCCGGGGCTACTGAGTCTTTCCCCAGGTCGTTACGGATGCTACTATGGAAGAATGGAAGAAAATTCGACTCGTACCCCCGGCACCTAAAAAATCTGCGGGCTAACACACACGAAAAACTGGCAAAATCGCCTAAATCCTATTGCGTAGCCAATAAAATGCTCCTAAACCCCTCTAAAGCGCCGCCGGGGCTACTGGAGTCGTTCCCCAGGTCATTACGGATGCTACTATATAAGAATCTAAGAAATTTTGACCCGAACCACCGGCACCTAAAAAATCCGTAGGCTAACACACACGAAATATTGGCAAAATCTCCTAATTCCTATTGCATATCCAATAAAATGCTCCTAAACCCTTCTATAGCACGGTCGGGGCTACTGGAGTCGTTCCCCAGGTCGTTACGGACGCTACTATGGAAGAATGGAAGAAAATTTGACCCGTACCCCCGATACCTAAAATATCCGCGGGCTAATTCACACGAAAAACTGGCAAAATCGCCTAATTCCTATTGCGTTGGCAATAAAATGCTCCTAAACCCCTCTATAGCGCCGCCGGGGCTACTAGAGTCGTTACCAAGGTCTTTACGGATGCTACTCTGGAAGAATCGAAGAAATGTCAACACAGACCCCCGGCACCTAAAAAATTTGTGGGTTAACACATACGAAAAACTGGCAAAATCGCCTAATTCCTGTTGCGTTGCCAATAAAATGCTCCTAAACCCCTCAAAAGTGCCACCAGGGAAACTGAAGTCATTCCCATGTCGTTACGGATGCTACAATAGAAGAATCCAAGAAAATTTAAACTGAACCCCCGGCACCTAAAAAATCAGTGGGCTAACACACACGAAAAACTGTTAAAATCGCCTAATTCCTATTGCGTCTCCAATAAAATACTCCTAAAACCCTCTAAAGCGCCGTCGGGGCTACTGGAGTCATTTCCCAAGTCGTTACGGATGCTACTATTGACGAATCCTAGAAAATATGACCCGGACCCCCGGCACCTAAAAATTCTGTGTGCTAACACATACCAAAAACTGGCAAAATCTCTTAATTCCTATTGTGTCGCTAATAAAATGCTCCTAAACCTCTCTATAGCGCCGTCGGGGCTACTGGAGTCGTTCCTCAGGTTGTTACGGACGCTATTATGGAAGAATGGAAGAAATTTTGACTCGTACCCCCGGCACCTAAAATATCTGCGGACTAACACACACGAAAAACTGGAAAAATCGCCTAATTCCTATTTCGTCGCTAATAAAATGCTCCTAAACCCCTCTATAGCGCCATCGGGGCTACTAGAGTCGTTACCAAGGTCTTTACGGATGCTACTCTGGAAGAATCCAAGAAATTTCAACACGGACCCCCGGCACCTAAAATATTCGTGGGTTAACACACACGAAAAACTGGCAAAATCGCCTAATTCCTATTGCGTTGCCAATAAAATGCTCCTAAACCCTCTATAGCGCCGCCGGGGTTGCTAGAGTCGTTCCCCAGGTCGTTACGGATGCTACTATAGAAGAATCCAAGAAATTTTGACCCGGAACCCCGGCACCTAAAAAATCAGTGGGCTAACACACACGAAAAATTGGCAAAATCGCCAAATTTCTACTGCGTCGCCAATAAAATGCTCCTAAGCCCCTCTAAAGCACCGCCGGGGCTACTGTAGTCGTTCCCCAGGTCGTTACGGATGCTACTATATAAGAATCCAAGAAAAATTGACCCGAACCACCGGCACCTAAAAAATCCGTGGGCTAACACACACGAAATATTGGCAAAATCTCCTAATTCCTATTGCATTGCCAATAAAATGCTCCTAAACCCCTCTATAGCACTGTCTGGGCTACTGGAGTCGTTCCCCAGGTCGTTACGGACGCTACTATGGGAGAATGCAAGAAAATTCGACTCGGACCTTCGGCACCTAAAAAAGCATTACGCTAATACACACGAAATACTGGAAAAATTGCCTAATTCCTATTGCATCTCCAATAAAATACTCCTAAACCCCTTTATAGCACTGCCGAGGCTACTGAGTCTTTCTCCAGGTCATTACGGACGCTACTACAGAAGAATCCAAGAAATTTCGACATGGACCCCAACACGTAAAAAATCTGTGGGCTAACACACACGAAAAACTAGCAAATTCGTCTAATTACTATTGCATCTCTAAAAAAATGTTCTTAAGCCCCTCTAAAGCACTATTGGAGCTACTAGAGTCGTTCCCCAGGTTGTTATGGACGCTACAATGGAAGAATCCATGAAAATTTGACCCGGACCCCCAACACCTAAAAAATCTGTAGGCTAACACACACGAAAAACTGGCAAAATCGTCTAATTTCTATTGTGTAGCCAATAAAAAGCTCCTAAAACCCTCAAAAGTGCCACCGGGGCAACTAGAGTCATTCCTATGTCATTACGGATGCTACTATGGAAGAATCCAAGAAAATTTGACCTGAACCCCCGGCACCTAAAAAATCTATGCACTAACACACACGAAAAACTAGCAAAATCGCCTAATTCCTATTGCGTCTCCAATAAAATACTCCTAAACCCCTCTAAAGTGCCGCCGGGGCTACTGGAGTCGTTCCCCAGGTCGTTACGGATGCTACTATTGAAGAATCCAAGAAATTTTGACCCGGACCCCCGGCACCTAAAAATTCCATGGGCTAACACACACCAAAAACTGGCAAAATATCTTAATTCCTATTGTGTCGCTAATAAAATGCTCCTAAACCTCTCTATAGGGCCGTCGGGGCTACTGGAGTCGTTCCCCATGTTGTTACAGACGCTACTATGGAAGAATGGAAAAAAATTTGACCCGTACCCCTGGCACTTAAAAAATCCGCGGGCAAAATCGCCTAATTCCTATTGCAACGCCAATAAAATGCTCTTAAACCCCTCTATAGCACCGCCGGGGCTACTGGAGTCATTCCCCAGGTCTTTACGGACGCTACTATGGAAGACTCCAAGAAATTTTGACACGGACCCCCGACACCTAAAAAATTCGTGGGTTAACACACACGAAAAACTGGCAAAATCGCCTAATTCCTATTGCGTCGCCAATAAAATGCTCCATAACCCCTCTAAAGCGCCGCTGGGTCTACTGGAGTCGTTCTCCAGGTCATTATGGATGCTACAATAGAAGAATCTAAGAAATTTTGACCCGAACCCCCGGCACCTAAAAAATCAGTGGGCTAACACACACGAAAAACTGGCAAAATCGCCTAATTCCTACTGAGTCGCCAATAAAATGCTCCTAAGCCCCTCTAAAGCACCGTCGGGGCTACTGGAGTCGTTCCCCATATCGTTACGGATGCTACTATGGAAGATTCCATGAAATTTGACCTGAACCCCTGACACCTAAAAATTCTGTGGGTTAACACACACGAAAAACTGGCAAAATTGCCTAATTCCTATTACGTCTCTAATAAAATACTCTTAAACTCCTCTAAAGTGCCGCCAGGGTTACTAGAGTCATTCCCATGTCATTACGGATGCTAGTATGGAAGAAATCAAGAAACTTCGACCTGCACCCCCGGCACCTAAAATATTCGTGGGCTAACACACACGAAAAACTTGCAAAATCATCTAATTCATATTGCGTCGCAAATAAAATGCTTCATAACCCCTCTAAATTGCCGCCGGGGCTACTGGAGTCGTTCCCCAGGTCGTTACGGACGATACTATGTAACAATACAAGAAAATTTGACTCAAACCTCCGGCACCTAAAAAATCCGTGGATTAACACACACGAAAAACTGGCAAAATCGCCTAATTCCTATTGCATCGCCAATAAAATGCTCCTAAACCCCTCTATAGCGCCGCTGGGCTACTGGATTCGTTCCCCAAGTCATTACGGAAGCGACTATGGAAGAATCCAATAAAATTCGACCCATACGCTCGGCACCTAAAAATTCTGTGGGCTAACATACATGAAAAATTGGCAAAATCGCCTAATTCCTATTGCGTCGCTAATAAAATTCTCCTAAACCCCTCTAAAGCGCCACTGGGGCTACTGTAGTCGTTCTCCAGGTTTTTACGGATGCTACAATGGAAGAATCCAAGAAAATTTGAATCGGACACTCGGTACAAAAAACATCCCTAGGTTAACACACACAAAAAACTAGCAAAATCGCCTAATTCCTATTGCATCGCTAATAAAATGCTTCTAAATCCCTCTATAGAGCCGCTGGGGCTACTGGAGTCCTTCCCCAAGTCATTACATATGCTATTATAGAAGAATCGAAGAAAATTTGACCCGGACCCCTGGCACCTAAAAAATCCATAGGCTAACACACACGTAAAACTGGCTAAATCGCTGAAATCCTGTTGCGTCTCCAATAAAATGCTCCTAAACCCCTCTATAGCGCCGCTGGGGCTACTGAGTCTTTCCCTAGGTCGTTACGGATGCTACTATGGAAGAATGGAAGAAAAGTAGACCCGTACCCCCGGCACCTAAAAGATCTGCGGGCTAACACACACGAAAAACTGGCAAAATCGCCTAAATCCTATTGCGTCGCCAATAAAATGCTCTTAAACCCCTCTAAAGCACCGCCGGAGCTACTGGAGTCGTTCCCCAGGTTGTTACGGATGCAACTATATAAGAATCTAAGAAATTTTGACCCGAACCACCAGCACCTAAAAAATCCGTAGGCTAACACACATGAAATATTGGCAAAATCTCCTAATTCCTATTGCATATCCAATAAAATGCTCCTAAACCCCTCTATAGAACTGTCGGGGCTACTGGAGTCGTTCCCCAGGTCGTTACGAACGCTACTATGGACGAATCAAAGAAAATTAGACCCGAACCCCTGGCACCTAAAAATTCCGTGGGCTAACACACATGAAAAACTGGCAAAATTGCCTAATTCCTATTGCGTCTCAAATAAAATGCTCATAAACCCTCTATAGCGCCGCCGGGGCTACTGGAGTCATTCCCCTGGTCGTTACGGACGCTACTATAGTAGAATCTAAGAAAATTTGACTCGGACCCCCGGCACCTAAAAAATCCGTAGGCTAACACACACGAAAAACTGACAAAATCGCTTAATTCCTATTGCGTAGCCAATAAAAAGCTCCTAAACCCCTCAAAAGTGCCACCAGGGAAACTGAAGTCGTTCCCATGTCGTTACGGATGCTATTATGGAAGAATCCAAGAAAATTTAACCTTAACCCCCGGCACCTAACACACACGAAAAACTGGCAAAATTGCCTAATTCCTATTGCGTCTCCAATAAAATACTCCTAAAACCCTCTAAAGCGCCGTCGGGGCTACTGGAGTCATTCCTCAGGTCGTTACGGATGCTACTATTGACGAATCCTAGAAAATATGACCCGGACCCCCGGCACCTAAAAATTCTGTGGGCTAACACATACCAAAAACTAGCAAAATCTCTTAATTCTTATTGTGTCGCTAATGAAATGCTCCTAAACCTCTCTATAGCGCCGTCGGGGCTACTGGAGTCGTTCCCCAGGTTGTTACGGACGCTACTATGGAAGAATGGAAGAAAATTTGACCCGTACCCCCGGCACCTAAAATAGCTGCGGGCTAACACACACGAAAAACTGGCAAAATCGCCTAATTCGTATTGTGTCGCCAATAAAATGCTCCTAAACTCCTTTATAGCGCCGCCGGGGCTACTAGAGTCGTTACCAAGGTCTTTACGGATGCTACTCTGGAAGAATCTAAGAAATTTCAACACGGACCCCCGGCACCTAAAAAATTTGTGGGTTAACACACGAAAAACTGGCAAAATCGCCTAATTTCTATTGCGTTGCCAATAAAATGCTCCTAAACCCTCTATAGCACCGCCGGGGCTGCTGGAGTCGTTCCCCAGGTCGTTACGGATGCTACTATAGAAGAATCCAAGAAATGTTGACCCGGACCCCCGGCACCTAAAAAATATGTGGGCTAACACACACGAAAAACTGGCAAAATCGCCTAATTCCTACTGCGTCGCCAATAAAATGCTCCTAAGCCCCTCTAAAGCACCGCCGGGGCTACAGTAGTCGTTCCACAGGTCGTTACGGAAGCTACTATATAAGAATCCAAGAAAATTTGACCCGAACCACCGGCACCTAAAAAATCCGTGGGCTAACACACACGAAATATTGGCAAAATCTCCTAATTCCTATTGCATTGCCAATAAAATGTTCCTAAACCCCTCTATAGCACTGTCTGGGCTACTGGAGTCGTTCCCCAGGTCGTTACGTACGCTACTATGGGATAATGCAAGAAAATTCGACTCGGACCTTTGGCACCTAAAAAAGCATTACGCTAATACACACGAAATACTGGAAAAATTGCCTAATTCCTATTGCGTCTCCAATAAAATACTCCTAAACCCCTTTATAGCACTGCCGGGGCTACTGAGTCTTTCTCCAAGTCATTACGGACGCTACTACAGAAGAATCCAAGAAATTTCGACATGGACCCCCAATACGTAAAAAATCTGTGGGCTAACACACACGAAAAACTGGCAAATTCGCCTAATTACTATTGCGTCTCTAAAAAATGCTCTTAAGCCCCTCTAAAGCACCACTGGAGCTACTAGAGTCGTTACCCAGGTTGTTATGGACGCTACAATGGAAGAATCCATGAAAATTTGACCCGGACCTCTAACACCTAAAAAATCCGTAGGCTAACACACACGAAAAACTGGCAAAATCGCCTAATTCCTATTGCGTAGCCAATAAAAAGCTCCTAAAACCCTCAAAAGTGCCACCGGGGCAACTAGAGTCATTCCTATGTCATTACAGATGCTACTATGGAAGAATCCAAAAAAATTTAACCAGAACCCCCGGCACCTAAAAAATCTATACACTAACACACACGAAAAACTTGCAAAATCGCCTAATTCCTATTGCGTCTCCAATAAAATACTCCTAAACCCCTCTATAGCACCGCCGGGGCTACTAGAGTCGTTACCAAGGTCTTTACGGATGCTGCTCTGGAAGAATCCAAGAAATTTCAACACGGACCCCCGACACCTAAAAAATTTGTGGGTTAACACACACGAAAAACTGGCAAAATCGCCTAATTCCTATTGCGTTGCAAATAAAATGCTCCTAAACCCTCTATAGCGCCGCCGGGGCTGCTGGAGTCGTTCCCCAGGTCGTTACGGATGCTACTATAGAAGAATCCAAGAAATTTTGACCCAGACCCCCGGCACCTAAAAAATATGTGGGCTAACACACACGAAAAACTAGCAAAATCGCCTAATTCCTACTGCGTCGCCAATAAAATGCTCCTAAGCCCCTCTAAAGCACCGCCGGGGCTACAGTAGTCGTTCCCCAGGTCGTTACGGAAGCTACTATATAAGAATCCAAGAAAATTTGACCCGAACCACCGGCACCTAAAAATCCGTGGGCTAACACACACGAAATATTGGCAAAATCTCCTAATTCCTATTGCATTGCCAATAAAATGCTCCTAAACCCCTCTATAGCACTGTCTGGGCTACTGGAGTCGTTCCCGAGGTCGTTACGTACGCTACTATGGGATAATGCAAGAAAATTCGACTCGGACCTTTGCCACCTAAAAAAGCATTACGCTAATACACACGAAATACTGGAAAAATTGCCTAATTCCTATTGCGTCTCCAATAAAATACTCCTAAACCCCTTTATAGCACTGCCGGGGCTACTGAGTCTTTCTCCAAGTCATTACGGACGCTACTACAAAAGAATCCAAGAAATTTCGACATGGACCCCCAATACGTAAAAAATCTGTGGGCTAACACACACGAAAAACTGGCAAATTCGCCTAATTACTATTGCGTCTCTAAAAAATGCTCTTAAGCCCCTCTAAAGCACCACTGGAGCTACTAGAGTCGTTACCCAGGTTGTTATGGACGCTACAATGGAAGAATCCATGAAAATTTGACCCGGACCTCTAACACCTAAAAAATCCGTAGGCTAACACACACGAAAAACTGGCAAAATCGCCTAATTCCTATTGCGTAGCCAATAAAAAGCTCCTAAAACCCTCAAAAGTGCCACCGGGGCAACTAGAGTCATTCCTATGTCATTACAGATGCTACTATGGAAGAATCCAAAAAAATTTAACCAGAACCCCCGGCACCTAAAAAATCTATACACTAACACACACGAAAAACTTGCAAAATCGCCTAATTCCTATTGCGTCTCCAATAAAATACTCCTAAACCCCTCTATAGCACCGCCGGGGCTACTAGAGTCGTTACCAAGGTCTTTACGGATGCTGCTCTGGAAGAATCCAAGAAATTTCAACACGGACCCCCGGCACCTAAAAAATTTGTGGGTTAACACACACGAAAAACTTGCAAAATCGCCTAATTCCTATTGCGTTGCAAATAAAATGCTCCTAAACCCTCTATAGCGCCGCCGAGGCTGCTGGAGTCGTTCCCCAGGTCGTTACGGATGCTACTATAGAAGAATCCAAGAAATTTTGACCCAGACCCCCGGCACCTAAAAAATATGTGGGCTAACACACACGAAAAACTAGCAAAATCGCCTAATTCCTACTGCGTCGCCAATAAAATGCTCCTAAGCCCCTCTAAAGCACCGCCGGGGCTACAGTAGTCGTTCCCCAGGTCGTTACGGAAGCTACTATATAAGAATCCAAGAAAATTTGACCCGAACCACCGGCACCTAAAAAATCCGTGGGCTAACACACACGAAATATTGGCAAAATCTCCTAATTCCTATTGCATTGCCAATAAAATGCTCCTAAACCCCTCTATAGCACTGTCTGGGCTACTGGAGTCGTTCCCCAGGTCGTTACGGACGCTACTATAGGAGAATGCAAGAAAATTCGACTCGGACCTTCGGCACCTAAAAAAGCATTACGCTAATACACATGAAATACTGGAAAAATTGCCTAATTCCTATTGCGTCTCCAATAAAATACTCTTAAACCCCTTTATAGCACTGCCGGGGCTACTGAGTCTTTCTCCAAGTCATTACGGACGCTACTACAGAAGAATCCAAGAAATTTCGACATGGACCCCAACACGTAAAAAATCTGTGGGCTAACACACACGAAAAACTAGCAAATTCGCCTAATTACTATTGCCTCTCTCTAAAAAAATGTTCTTAAGCCCCTCTAAAGCACTACTGGAGCTACTAGAGTCGTTCCCCAGGTTGTTATGGACGCTACAATGGAAGAATCCATGAAAATTTGACCCGGACCCCCAACACCTAAAAAATCAGTAGGCTAACACACACGAAAAACTGGCAAAATCGTCTAATTTCTATTGTGTAGCCAATAAAAAGCTCCTAAAACCCTCAAAAGTGCCACCGGGGCAACTAGAGTCATTCCTATGTCATTACGGATGCTACTATGGAAGAATCCAAGAAAATTTGACCAAAACCCCTGGCACCTAAAAAATCTATGCACTAACACACACGAAAAACTAGCGAAATCGCCTAATGCCTATTGCGTCTCCAATAAAATACTCCTAAACCCCTCTAAAGTGACGCCGGGGCTACTGGAGTCGTTCCCCAGGTCGTTACAGATGCTACTATTGAAGAATCCAAGAAATTTTGACCCGGACCCCCGGCACCTAAAAATTCCGTGGGCTAACACACCAAAAACTGGCAAAATATCTTAATTTCTATTGTGTCTCTAATAAAATGCTCCTAAATCTCTCTATAGGGCGGTCAGGGCTACTGGAGTCATTCCCCAGGTTGTTACAGACGCTACTATGGAAGAATGGAAAAATATTTGACCCGTACCCCCGGCACTTAAAAAATCCGCGGGCAAAATCGCCTAATTCATATTGCAACGCCAATAAAATGCTCTTAAACCCCTCTATAGCACCGCCGGGGCTACTGGAGTCATTCCCCATGTCTTTACGGACGCTACTATGGAAGACTCCAAGAAATTTCGACACGGACCCCCGACACCTAAAAAATTCGTGGGTTAACACACACGAAAAACTGGCAAAATCGCCTAATTCCTATTGCGTCGCCAATAAAATGCTTCATAACCCCTCTAAAGCGCCGCTGGGTCTACTGGAGTCGTTCTCCAGGTCATTATGGACGCTACAATAGAAGAATCTAAGAAATTTTGACCCGAACCCCCGGCACCTAAAAACTTTGTGGGCTAACACACACGAAAAACTGGCAAAATCGCCTAAATCCTCTTGCGTCGCCAATAAAATGCTCCTAAACCCCTCTAAAGCGCCGCCGGGGCTACTGGAGTCGTTCCCCATGTTGTTACGGATGCTACTATGGAAGATTCCAAGAAAATTTGACCTGAACCCCCGACACCTAAAAATTCCGTGGGCTAACACACACGAAAAACGGGCAAAATTGCCTAATTCCTATTGCGTCTCAAATAGAATACTCTTAAACCCCTCTAAAGTGCCGCCGGGGTTACTGGAGTCTTTCCCCAGGTCATTACGGACGCTAGTATGGAAGAAATCAAGAAACTTCGACCTGCAACCCCAGCACCTAAAAAATTCGTGGGCTAACACACACGAAAAACTTGCAAAATCATCTAATTCGTATTGCGTCGCAAATAAAATGCTTCATAACCCCTCTAAATTGCCGCCGGGGCTTCTGGAGTCGTTTTCCAGGTCGTTACGGACGATACTATGTAACAATCCAAGAAAATTTGACTCAAACCCCCGACACTTAAAAAATCCGTGGATTAACATACACGAAAAACTGGCAAAATCGCCTAATTCCTATTGCATCGCAAATAAAATGCTCCTAAACCCCTCTATAGCGCTGCTAGGGCTACTGGAGTCGTTCCCCAAGTCGTTACGGAAGCTACTATAGAAGAATCCAATAAAATTCGACCCATACCCTCGGCACCTAAAAATTCTGTGGACTAACATACATGAAAAATTGGCAAAATCGCCTAATTCCTATTGCGTCGCTAATAAAATTCTCCTAAACCCCTCTAAAGCGCCACCGGGGCTACTGTATTCGTTCTCCAGGTTGTTACGGATGCTACAATGGAAGAATCTAAGAAAATTTGAACCGGACACCCGGTACAAAAAACATCCGTGGGCTAACACACACGAAAAACTGGCAAAATCGCCTAATTCCTATTGCATCGCTAATAAAATGCTCCTAAATCCCTCTATAGAGCCGACGGGGCTACTGGAGTCGTTCCCCAAGTCATTACGGATGCTACTATAGAAGAATCAAAGAAAATTTGACCTGGACCCCTGGCACGTAAAAAGTCTGTAAGCTAACACACACGAAAAACTGGCTAAATCGCTGAAATCCTATTGCGTCTCCAATAAAATGCTCCTAAACCCCTCTATAGCGCCTCCGGGGCTACTGAGTCTTTCCACAGGTCGTTAAGGACGCTACGATGGAAGAATAGAAGAAAATTCGACCCGTACCCCCGACACCTAAATAATCCGCGGGCTAACACACACGAAAAACTGGCAAAATCGCCTAATTCCTATTGCATCGCCAATAAAATGCTCCTAAACCACTCTAAACCACCATCGGGGCAACTAGAGTCGTTCCCCAGGTTGTTACGAATGCTACTATGGAAGAATCTAAGAAAATTCGACCCGAACCCTCGGCACCTAAAAAATCTGTGGGCTAACACACACGAAAAACTAGTGAAATCTCCTAATTCCTATTGCATCGCCAATAAAATGCTCCTAAACCCCTCTGTAGCACCACCAGGGTACGAAGTCTTTCCTCAGGTTGTTACGGATGTTACTATGAAAGAATCCAGGAAAATTTGACTCTGACCTTCGGCACCTAAAAAATCCTTACGCTAATACACATGAAAAACTGGCAAATTTTCCTAATTCCTATTGCATCTCAAATAAAATGCTCTTAAGCCCCTCTAAAGCGCCACTGGGTCTACAAAAGTCGTTACCCAGGTTGTTATGGATGCTACAATGGAAGAATCCAAGAAAATTTGACCCGGACCCCCGATACCAAAAAAATCTGTGGGCTAACACACACGAAAAACTGGCAAAATCGCTTAATTACTATTGCGTCGCCAATAAAATGCTCCTAAACACCTCAAAAGTGCCATCGGGGGTACTAGAGTCGTTCCCAGGTCGTTACGGACGCTACTATGGAAAAATCAAAGAAAATTTGACCTGAACCACTGACACCTAAAAAATCCGTGGGCTAACACATACGAAAACCTGGCAAAATCGCATAATTTCTATTGCGTCTCCAATAAAATGCTCCTAAACCCCTCTAATCGCCGCCGAGGCTACATGAGTCGTTCCCCAGATCCTTACGGACACTACTATTAAAGAATCCAAGAAAATTTGACCCGGATCCCCGACACCTAAAAAATCCGTGGGCTAACACACACAAAAAACTTGCAAAATCTCCTAATTCCTATTGTGTCGCTAATAAAATGCTCCTAAACCTCTCTATAGCGGAGCTGGGGCTACTAGAGTCGTTCCCCAGGTTGTTACGAATGCTACTATATAAGAAAGGAAGAAAATTTGACCCGGACCCCCGGCACCTAAAAAATCCGTGGGCTAACACACACGAAAAACTGGCAAAATCGCTTAATTACCATTGCATCGCCAATAAAATGCTCCTAAACCCGTCTATAGCACCGTCGCGGCTACTGGAGTCTTTCCCCAGGTTGTTAAGGGGCTACTATGGAAGAATCCAAGAAATTTCTAGAAGGACCCCCGACACCTAAAAAATTTGTGGGTTAACACACATGAAAAACTGGCAAAATCGCCTAATTCCTGTTGCGTCGTCAATAAAATGCTCCTAAACCCCTCTATTGCGCCATCGGGGCTACTGGAGTCGTTCCCCAGGTCATTACGGATGCTACTATATAAGAATCCAAGAAAATTTGACCCGGACCCCTGGCACCTAAAAAATCCATGGGCTAAAACACACAAAAAACTGACAAAATTGCCTAAATCCTATTGCGTCGCCAATAAAATGCTCCTAACCCCTTCTAAAGCGTCGCCGAGGCTACTCGAGTCATTCCCCAGGTCATTACGGATGCTACTTTATAAGAATCCAAGAAAATTTAACCCGAACCCCCGGCACCTAAAAATCTGTGGGCTAACACACACGAAAAACTGGCAAAATCTCCTAATTCCTATTGCGTCGCCAATAAAATGCTCTTAAACCCCTCTATAGCACTGCCGGGGCTACTAGAGTCGTTCCCCAGGCCGTTACGGACGTTACTATGGGAGAATGCAAGAAAATTCGACTCGGACCTTCGGCAGCTAAAAACTCCTTACGCTAATACACCCGAAAAACTGGCAAAATTGCCTAATTCCTATTGCGTCTCCAATAAAATGCTCCTAAAACTCTCTATAGCACCACCGGGGCTACTGAGTCTTTCCACAGGTCGTTACGCACGCTACTATGTAAAAATCCAAGAAATTTCGACATGGACCCCCGGTACGTAAAAAATCTCTGGGCTAACACACACAAAAACTGGCAAATTCGCCTAATTACTATTGCGTCTCTAATAAAATGCTCTCAAGCCCCTCTAAAGCACCACCGGGTCTACTGGAGTCATTCCCCAGGTTGTTATGGACGCGATAATAGATGAATCCAAGAAATTTTGACCCGGACCCCCGGCACCTAAAAAATCTGTGGGCTAACACACACGAAAAACTAGAAAAATCACCTAATTCCTATTGTGCAGCCAATAAAATGCTCCTAAACCCCTCAAAAGTTCCACTGGGGCAACTGGAGTCATTCCCAGGTCGTTACAGATGCTACTATGGAAGAATCCAAGAAATTTTGACCTGAACCCCCCGGCACCTAAAAAATCCGTGGGCTAACAAACACGAAAAACTGGCAAAATCGCCTAATTCCTATTGCGTCTCCAATAAAATACTCCTAAACCCCTCTAAAGCGTCGCCAGGGCTACTGGAGTCATTCCCCAGGTCGTTACGGATACTACTATTGAAGATTCCAACAAAATTTTACCCGAACCCCCGGCACCTAAAAAATCCGTGGGCTAACACACGAAAAAATGGCAAAATCTCCTAATTCCTATTGTGTCACTAATAAAATGCTCCTCAACCTCTCTATAGTGCTTCCGAGGCTATTGGAGTCGTTCCCCAAATTGTTACGGACGCTACTATGGAAGAATGGAAGAAAATTTGACCCGTACCCCCGGCACCTAAAAAATCCGCCGGCTAACACACACGAAAAACTGGCAAAATTGGCTAATTCCTATTGCGTCGCCAATAAAATACTCCTAAACCCCTCTATAGTGCCGTCGGGGCTACTGGAGTCATTCCCCAGGTCGTTACAGACGCTACTATGGAAGAATACAAGAAAATTCGACTCGTACCCCCAACACCTAAAAATTCTGTGGGCTAACAAACACGAAAAACTGGAAAAATCGCCTAATTCTATTGCGTCTAAAATAAAATGATCCTAAACCCCTCTAAAGCGCCGTCGGAGCTACTGGAGTCGTTCTCCAGGTCGTAACAGACGCTACTATGGAAGAAATCAAGAAAATTCGACCCGGACCCCCGGTACCTAAAAATTCTGTGGGCTAACACATACGAAAAATAAGCAAAATTGCCTAATTCCTATTGCGTCGCAAATAAAATGCTCCTAAACCCCTCTATTACACCGTCGGGGCTACTAGAGTTGTTCCCCAAGTCATTACGGACGGTACTATGGAAGAAATCAAGAAAATTCGACCCAGGCCCCCAGCACCTAAAAATTTGTGGGTTAACACACACGAAAAACTAGCAAAATCGCCTAATTCCTATTGCGTCGTCAATAAAATGCTCCTGAACCCTTTTAAAGCGTTGCCAGGGCTACTGGAGTCATTACCTAGGTCGTTACGGATGCTACAATGGAAGAATCCAAGAAAATTTGACCCGAACCCCCAGCACCTAAAAAATCCGAGGGTTAACACATACGAAAAACTGGCAAAATCACCTAATTCCTATTGCGTTGCCAATAAAATGCTCCTAAACCCCTCTATAGAGCCGTCGGGGCTACTGGAGTCATTCCTCAGGTCGTTACGGACGCTACTATGAAAGAATACAAGAAAATTCGATTCGGACCCCCGTCACCTAAAAAATCCATGGGCTAACATACACGCAAAACTGGCAAAATCACCTAATTCCTAAAACAACAACAACAACAACAACCCAGTGAAATCCCACATCGTGGGGTCTGGTGAGGGTAGAGTGTACGCAGACCTATTGCGTTGCAAATAAAATGATCCCAAACCCCTCTAAAGCGCCGCCGAAGCTACTAGAGTCGTTCTCCAGGTCGTAACGGACGCTACTATGGAAGAAATCAAGAAATTTCAACTCGGAAGCCCGGTACCTAAATATTCTATGGGCTAACACACACGAAAAACTGGCAAAATAGCCTAATTCCTATTGTGTCGCCAATAAAATGCTCCTAAACCCCTCTAAAGCGCCGCCGAGGCTACTGGAGTCGTTCCCTAGGTCGTTACGGACGCTAAAATTGAAGAATCCAAGAAATTTTGACCCGAACCCCTAGCACCTAAACAATCCGAGGGTTAACACACATGAAAAACTAGAAAAATCGCCTAATTCCTATTGCGTCGCCAATAAAATGCTCCTAAATCCCTCTATAGCGCCGTTTGGGCTACTAGAGTCGTTCCCTAGGTCGTTACAGACGCTACTATGGAAGAATCTAAGAAAATTTGACCCGGACCCCCGGCACCTAAAAAATCAGTGGGCTAACACACACGAAAAACTGGCAAAATCGCCTAATTCCTATTATGTCGCCAATAAAATGCTCCTAAACCCCTCTATAGCACCTCCGGGGCTACTGGAGTCATTTCCAGGTCATTACGGATGCTACTATGGAAGAATCCAAGAAAGTTTGACTCGGACCCCCAGCACCTAAAATATCCGTGGGCTAACACACACGAAAAAGTGGCAAAATTGCTTAATTCTAATTGCGTCGCCAATAAAATGCTCCTAAACCCCTCTAAAGCGCCGCCGGGGCTACTGGAGTCGTTCCCGAGGTCGTTACGGATGCTACTATGGAAAAATCAA